>NW_027480480.1:644243-966365 GCF_051401765.1 Calliopsis andreniformis
GGTATTGAGGATTGTAGAATGAGGATCGAGGATTGAGGACTGAGGATTGAGGATTGAGGATTGAGGATTGAAGAATGAGGATTGAGGATTGAGGATTGAGGACTGAGGATTGGAAATTGAGTATTGAGGATTGAAGCCTGACGATTGAGGATTGAGGATACAGGATTGAGGATTGAGGACGGAGGATTGAAGATTGAGTATTGAGGATTGAAGATTGAGGTTTGAGGATTGAGTATTGAGGATTCAGGTCGGTGGATTGAGGATTGAGGATTGAGAATTGAGGATTGAGGATTGAGGATTGAAGTTTCAGGATTGGGTATTGAGGATTGGGTATTGAGGATTGAAGAATGAGGATTGAGGATTGGGGATTGAAAATTGAGTATTGAGGATTGAAGATTGAGGTTTGAGGATTGAGTATTGAGGATTGAGGAAAGAGTATTGAGGATTGAGGATTGAGGATTGAGGATTGAGGATTGAGGAATGAGGATTAAGGATTGAGGATTGGGGATTGAGGATCTAGGATTGGAGATTGATTATTGATGATTGAAGATTGAGTATAGAGGATTGAGGATTGAGGATTGAGAATTGAGCATGAGGACTGAGGGTTGAGGATTGAGGATTGAGGATTGAGGGTTGAGGATTGAAGATTGTGTATTGTGGATTGAATATTGAGGATTGAGGATTGAGGATTGAGGATTGAGGATGAGGGCTGATGGTTGAGGGTTAAGGTTTGAGTATCGAATCCTGAGAATTCAGGATATTCTATTGAGTATTGAGGATTGAGAGTTGATAGTTGAGTATTGAGGATTGAGGTTTGAGTATTGAGGATTGAGGATTGAGTATTGAAGACTGAATATTGATGCTTGTAGATTGAGGATCGAGGATTGAGGGTTGTGGATTGAGGACGAAGACTGAGGGTCGAGTGTTGATGTTTGAGGTCTGTAGACTGGGGATTGAGGATTGAGAATTGAGGATTTAGGAGTGAGGATTGAAGATTGAGGATTGGGTGTTGAGGATTGAAGAATGAGGATTGAGAATTGAGGATTGAGGATTGAGGATTGAAGATTGAGTATTGAGGATTGAAGGTTGAGGATTGAGGTCGGTGGATTGAGGATTGAGGATAGAGCATTGAGGATTGAGGATTGAGGATTGAGTATTGAAGATTGAGTATTGAGGATTGAAGATTGAGGATTGAGGATTGAGGATTGAGGATTGAGGATTGAAGATTGAGAATTGGGGATTGAGGATTGACGATTGAGGATTGAGTATTGAGGAGTGAGAATTGAGGATTGAGGATTGAAGATTGAGGATTGAGGATTGAGGATTGAAGATTGAGTATTGACGATTGAAGATTGAGGACTGAGGATTGAGTGTTGAGGATTGAGGGCGAGGACTGAAGATTGAGGATTGAGGTTTGAAGACTGAGGATTGTGGATTGAGGAATGGGGATTGAGGATTGAGGATTGAGCATTGAGGATTGAAGGTTGAGTATTGAGGATTGAAAATTGAGGATTGAGGATTGAGGATTGAAGATTGAGGATTGGAGACGGAGTGTTGAGGGTTGAGTGATGAGAATTGATGTTTGTGGATAGAGATTTGAAGATTGCAGATTGAGTATTGAGCATTGAAAGCTGTAAATTGATGACATTCTATTGAGGATTGAGGACTGACAACTGATTGTTGAGGACTGAGGCCTGAAGATTGAGGATTCAGTATTGAGGATTCAGGATTGAGGTTTGAGGACAGAGGATTTAGGGTTGAGGAATGAGGATTGAGGATTGAGGATTGAGGATTGAAGATTGACGATTGGGTGTTGAGGATTGAGCATTGAGGGTTGAGGATTGAGGATTGAGGATTGAGGATTGAGGATTGGGTATTGAGGATTGTAGAATGAGGATTGAGGATTGAGGATTGAGGATTGAGGGTTGAGGATTGAAGACTGAGTATTGAGGATTGAATGTTGAGGATTGAGGATTGAGGATTGAAGATTGAGGTTTGAGGATTGAGAATAGAGGATTGAAGAATGAGGATTGAGGATTGAGAATTGAGGATTGAGGATTGAGGATTGAGGATTGAAGATTCAGTATTGAGGATCGAAGATTGAGAGTTGAATATTGAGGATTGAACATTGAGGAAAGAGTGCTGGGGTTTGAGTGGTGAAAATTGATGTTTGTGGATACAGGTTGGAAGATTGCAGATTGAGTATTGAGTATCGAAAGCTGTGAATTGAGGATATTCTATTGAGGATTGAGGAATGACAACTGATTGTTGAGGACTGAGGGCTGAAGTTTGAGGATTCAGGATTGAGGATTCAGAATTGAGGTTTGAGGACTGAGGATTGAGGATTGAAGGTTGAGGATTGAGGATTGAGGATTGAAGACTGAGGATTGGGTATTGAGAATTGAACATTGAGGATTGAGGGTTGAGGATTGAGGATTGAGAATTGAAGAATGGGGATTGAGGATTGAAGGTTGAGGATTGAGGATTGAGAATTGAGGATTGAGGATTGAGGATTGAGGATTGAAGATTCAGTATTGAGGATCGAAGATTGAGAGTTGAGGATTGAGGATTGAACATTGGGGACTGAGTGTTGAGGGCTGAGTGATGAGAATTCATGTTTGTGGAAAGAAATTTGAAGATTGCAGATTGAGTATTGAGTATTGAAAGCTGTGAATTGATAATATTCTATTGAGCATAGAGGATTGACGTCTGATTGTTCAGGTCTGAGGTCTGAAGATTGAGGATTCAGGATTGAGGATTCAGGATTGAGGTTTGATGACTGAGGATTGAGGATTGAGGACTGAGGCATTAGGATTGAGGATTGAGGATTGTGGATTGAGCATTGAAGATTGTGGATTAGGTATTGAGGATTGCAGATTGTGTATTGAGGATTGAAGATTGAGGGTTGTGGATTGAGGTTTGAGGACTGAGGATTGAGGATTGAAGATTGAGTATTGAGGATTGAATATTGAGGATTTAGGATTGATAATTGAGGTTTGAGGGTGAGGTCTGAGGGTTGAGGATTGAGGTTTGAGGGCTGAGGACTGACAATTGAGGATTGAGGATTGAGAATGAGGGCTGAGAGTTGAGGATTGAGGTTTGAGGACTGAGGACTGAGGATTGAGGATTGAGAATTGGGGATTGAGGATTGAGGATTGAAGATTCAGGATTGGGTATTGAGGATTGTAGAATGAGGATTGAGGATTGAGGACTGAGGATTGAGGATTGAGGATTGAAGATTGAGTATTGAGGATTGAAAATTGAGGATTGAGGGTTGAGGATTGAGGATTGAGGATTGAGGATTGAGTATAGAGGATTGAAGTTTGAGGATTGAGGATTGAGGATTGAGGATTGAGGATTGAAAATTGAGGATTGGGGACTGAGTGTTGAGGGTTGAGTGATGAGAATTGATGTTTGTGGAAAGAAATCTGAAGATTGCAGATTGAGTATTGAGTATTGAAAGCTGTGAATTGATAATATTCTAGTGAGCATTGAGGATTGACGTCTGATTGTTCAGGTCTGAGGTCTGAAGATTGAGGATTAAGGATTGAGGATTCAGGATTGAGGTTTGATGACTGAGGGTTGAGGATTGAGGATTGAGGATTGAGGATTGAAGATTGTGTATTGTGGATTGAATATTGAGGATTGAGGATTGAAGATTGAGGATTGGGTATTGAGGATTGTAGAATGAGGTTTGAGGATTGTGGATTGAGGACTGAGGATTGAAGATTCACTATTGAGGATTGAAGACTGACGATTGAGGATTGAGGTCTGAAGATTGAGGATTCAGGATTGAGGATTCAGAATTGAGGTTTGAGGACTGAGGATTGAGGATTGAAGATTGAGGAATGAGGATTGAGGATTGAGGATTGAAGACTGAGGATTGGGTATTGATGATTGAACACTGAGGATTGAGGGTTGAGGATTAAGGATTGAGGATTGACGATTGAGGATTGAGGAATGAGGATGAGGGCTGAGGATTGGGGATTGAGGTTTGAGGTCTGAGGACTGAAGATTGAGGATTGAGAATTGAGGATTGAGGATTGAAGATTGAAGACCGAGGATTGCGTATTGAGGATTGATGCCTGACGATTGAGGATTGAGAATTGAGGATTGAGGGTTGAGGATGCAGGATTGAAGATTGAGTATTGAGGATTGAAGATTGAGGATTGAGGATTGAGGATTGAGGATTGAGGGTTGAGTGTTGAGGATTGAGTATTGAATCCTGAGAATTCAGGATATTCCGTTGAGTATTGAGAATTGAGGATTGATGTTTGAGTATTGAGGATTGGGGATTGAGGATTGAGGATTGAGTATTCAGGATTGAGGATTGAGGATTGAAGATTGAATATTGATGATTGAAGATTGAGGATCGAGGATTGAGGGTTGTGGATTGAGGACGAGGACTGAGGGTTGAGTATTGATGTTTGAGGACTGAGGATTGAGGATTGATGATTGAGGATTGAGAATTGAGGATTGAGGATTGAGGATTGACTATTGAGTATTGGGTGTTGCGGATTGAAGAATGAGGATTGAGGATTGAGGATTGAGGATTGAGGATTGAGGATTGAAGATTGAGTATTTACGATTGAAGATTGAGGATTGAGGTCTGAGGATTGAGGATTAAGGATTGAAGGTTGAGGATTGAGGATTGAGAATTGAGTATGAGGACTGAGGGTTGAGGATTGAGGATTGAGGATTGGGGATTGAGGGTTGAATATTGAGTATTGAGGATTGAAGATTGAGGATTGAGCATTCAAGATTGAGGATTGGGTATTGAGGATTGTAGAATGAGGTTTGAGGATTGAGGAGTGAGGACTGAGGATTGAAGATTGAGTATTGAGGATTGAAGACAGACGATTGAGGATTGAGGATTGAGGATTGAGGATTGAGGATTGAAGATTGAAAATTGAGGATTGAGGATTGAGGATTCAGGATTGAGGATTGAGGATTGAGTATTGAGGATTGAAGATTGAGGATTGGGAATTGAGGATTGAGGATTGATGATTGAAGATTGAGGATTGGGGACTGTGTGTTGAGGGTTCAGTGAAGAGAATTGATGTTTGTGGATAGAAATTTGAAAATTGCAGATTGAGTATTGAGTATTGAAAGCTGTGAATTGATGATATTCTATTGAGGATTGAGGATTGACACCTGATTGTTCAGGTCTGAGGTCTGAAGATTGAGGATTCAGGATTGAGGATTCAGAATTGAGGTTTGAGGACTGAAGATGGAGGGTTGAAGATTGAGGATTGAGGATTGAGGATTGAGGATCGAGTGTTGAAGATTGAGGATTGGGGACTGAGTGTTGAGGGTTGAATGATGAGAATTGACGTTTGTGGATAGAGATTTGAAGATTGCAGGTTGAGTATTGAGTATTGAATACTGTGAATTGACTATATTCCATTGATAATTGAGAATTGACAACTGATTGTTGAGGACTCAGTTCTGAAGGTTGAGGATTCAGGATTGAGGATTCAGGTTTGAGCTTTGAGGACTGAGGATTGAGGATTGAGGATCGAGGATTGAGGATTGAGGATTGAGGATTGAGGACTGAAGATTGAGATTTGGGTATTGCGGATTGAACATTGATGATTGAGGATTGAGGATTCAGGATTGAGGATTGAGGACAGAAGATTGAATATTGATGATTGAAGATTGAGGATTGAGGATTGATGGTTGTGGATTGAGGACGAGGACTGAGAGTTGAGTATTGATGTTTGAGGTCTGAGGATTGAGGATTGAGGATTGAGAATTGAGGATTGAGGATTGAGGATTTATGATTGAGGATTGGGTATTGAGGGTTGAAGAATCAGGATTGAGGATTGAGGATTGAGGATTGAGGATTGAAGACTGAGTATTGAGGATTGAAGATTGGGGATTGAGGATTGAGGATTCAGGATTGAGGATTGAGGATTGAGGATTGAAGATTGATTATTGTGGACTGAAGATTGAGGATTGAGGATTGAGGATCGAGGATTGAGGATTGAAGATTGAGGATTGGGGATTGACGATTGACGATTGAGGATTGAGTATTGAGGATTGAGAATTTAGGATTGATTATTGAAGATTGAGTATTGAGGATTGAAGATTGAGGATTGAGGATTGAGGATTGAAGATTGAGGATGAGGGCTGAGGGTTGAGGATTGAGGTTTGAGGACTGAGGACTGAGGATTGAGGATTGAGAATTGACGATTGAGGATTGAGGATTGAAGATTGAGGATTTGGTATTGAGGATTGAAGAATGAGGATTGAGGATTGAGGATTGAGAATTGAGGATTGAAGATTGAGTATTGAGGATTGAAGCCTGACGATTGAGGATTGAGGTTTGAGGATTGAGGATTGAAGACGGAGGATTGAAGATTGAGTATTGAGGACTGAAGATTGAGGTTTGAGCATTGAGTATTGATGATTGAGGATTGAGTATTGAGGATTGAGGATTGAGGATTGAGGATTGAGTATTGAGGATTGAAGAATGAGGATTAAGGATTGAGGATTGGGGATTGAGGATCTAGGATTGGAGATTGATTATTGAGGATTGAATATTGAGGATTGAGGATTGAGGATTGAGGATTGAGGATTGAGAATTGAGTATGAGGTCTGAGGATTGAGGATTGAGGATTGAGGATTGGGGATTGAGGATTGAATATTGAGTATTGAGGATTGAAGATTGAGGATTGAGGATTAAAGATTGATGATTGGGTATTGAGGATTGTAGAATGAGGTTTGAGGATTGAGGATTGGGTATTGAGGATTGTAGAATGAGGATTGAGGATTGAGGATTGAAGATTGAGTATTGAGGATTGAAACCTGACGATTGAGGATTGAGGATTAAGGATAGAGGATGGAGGATTGAAGATTGAGTATTGAGGATTGAAGATTGAGGATTGAGGATTGAGGATTGAGGATCGAGTGTTGAAGATTGGGGATTGGGGACTGAGTGTTGAGGGTTGAATTATGAGAATTGATGTTTGTGGATAGAGATTTGAAGATTGCAGATTGAGTATTGAGTATTGAAAGCTGTGAGTTGATTATATTCTATTGACAATTGAGAATTGACAACTGATTGTTGAGGACTGAGTTCTGAAGGTTGAGGATTCAGGATTGAGGATTCAGGTTTGAGTTTTGAGGACTGAGGATTGAGGAGTGAGGATCGAGGATTGAGTATTGAGGATTGAGGATTGAGGATTGAAGATTGAGGATTGAGGATTGAGGATTGCAGACTGAGGATTGTGTATTGAGCACTGAAAACTGAGGATTGAGGGTTGAAGAATCAGGATTGAGGATTGAGGATTGAGGATTGAGGATTGAAGACTGAGTATTGAGGATTGAAGATTGGGGATTGAGGATTGAGGATTCAGGATTGAGGATTGAGGATTGAGGATTGAGAATTGAGTATGAGGACTGAGGATTGAGGATTGAGGATTGAGGATTGGGGATTGAGGATTGAATATTGAGTATTGAGGATTGAAGATTGAGGATTGAGGATTGAAGATTGAGGATTGGGTATTGAGGATTGTAGAATGAGGTTTGAGGCTTGAGGATTGAGGACTGAGGATTGAAGATTGAGTATTGAGGATTGAAGACTGACGATTGAGGATTGAGGAATGAGGATTGAGGATTGAGGATTGAAGATTGAAAACTGAGGATTGAGGATTGTGGATTCAGGATTGAGGATTGAGGATTGAGGATTGAGTATTGAGGATTGAATATTCAGGATTGAGAATTGAGGATTGAGGATTGATGATTGAAGATTGAGGATTGGGGACTGTGTGTTGAGGGTTGAGTGAAGAGAATTGATGTTTGTGGATAGAAATTTGAAGATTGCAGATTGAGTATTGAGTATTGAAAACTGTGAATTGATGATATTCTATTGAGGATTGAGGATTTACACCTGATTGTTAAGGTCTGAGGTCTGAAGATTCAGGATTCAGGATTGAGGATTCAGAATTGAGGTTTGAGGACTGAGGATTGAAGATTGAGGATTGAGGATTGAGGATTGAGGATTGAGGATTGAAGACTGAGGATTGGGTGTTGATGATTGAACATTGAGGATTGAGGGTTGAGGATTGAGGATTGAGGATTGACGATTGAGGATTGAGGAATGAGGATGAGGGCTGAGGATTGGGGATTGAGGTTTGAGGTCTGAGGACTGAGGATTGAGGATTGAGAATAGAGGATTGAGGATTGAAGATTGAAGTCCGAGGATTGGGTATTGAGGATTGATGCCTGACGATTGAGGATTGAGAATTGAGGATTGAGGGTTGAGGATGCAGGATTGAAGATTGAGTATTGAGGATTGAAGATTGAGGATTGAGGATTGAGGATTGAGGATTGAGGGTTGAGTGTTGAGGATTGAGTATTGAATCCTGAGAATTCAGGATATTCCGTTGAGTATTGAGAATTGAGGATTGATGTTTGAGTATTGAGGATTGGGGATTGAGGATTGAGGATTGAGTATTCAGGATTGAGGATTGAGGATTGAAGATTGAATATTGATGATTGAAGATTGAGGATCGAGGATTGAGGGTTGTGGATTGAGGACGAGGACTGAGGGTTGAGTATTGATGTTTGAGGACTGAGGATTGAGGATTGATGATTGAGGATTGAGAATTGAGGATTGAGGATTGAGGATTGACTATTGAGTATTGGGTGTTGCGGATTGAAGAATGAGGATTGAGGATTGAGGATTGAGGATTGAGGATTGAGGATTGAAGATTGAGTATTTACGATTGAAGATTGAGGATTGAGGTCTGAGGATTGAGGATTAAGGATTGAAGGTTGAGGATTGAGGATTGAGAATTGAGTATGAGGACTGAGGGTTGAGGATTGAGGATTGAGGATTGGGGATTGAGGGTTGAATATTGAGTATTGAGGATTGAAGATTGAGGATTGAGCATTCAAGATTGAGGATTGGGTATTGAGGATTGTAGAATGAGGTTTGAGGATTGAGGAGTGAGGACTGAGGATTGAAGATTGAGTATTGAGGATTGAAGACAGACGATTGAGGATTGAGGATTGAGGATTGAGGATTGAGGATTGAAGATTGAAAATTGAGGATTGAGGATTGAGGATTCAGGATTGAGGATTGAGGATTGAGTATTGAGGATTGAAGATTGAGGATTGGGAATTGAGGATTGAGGATTGATGATTGAAGATTGAGGATTGGGGACTGTGTGTTGAGGGTTCAGTGAAGAGAATTGATGTTTGTGGATAGAAATTTGAAAATTGCAGATTGAGTATTGAGTATTGAAAGCTGTGAATTGATGATATTCTATTGAGGATTGAGGATTGACACCTGATTGTTCAGGTCTGAGGTCTGAAGATTGAGGATTCAGGATTGAGGATTCAGAATTGAGGTTTGAGGACTGAAGATGGAGGGTTGAAGATTGAGGATTGAGGATTGAGGATTGAGGATCGAGTGTTGAAGATTGAGGATTGGGGACTGAGTGTTGAGGGTTGAATGATGAGAATTGACGTTTGTGGATAGAGATTTGAAGATTGCAGGTTGAGTATTGAGTATTGAATACTGTGAATTGACTATATTCCATTGATAATTGAGAATTGACAACTGATTGTTGAGGACTCAGTTCTGAAGGTTGAGGATTCAGGATTGAGGATTCAGGTTTGAGCTTTGAGGACTGAGGATTGAGGATTGAGGATCGAGGATTGAGGATTGAGGATTGAGGATTGAGGACTGAAGATTGAGATTTGGGTATTGCGGATTGAACATTGATGATTGAGGATTGAGGATTCAGGATTGAGGATTGAGGACAGAAGATTGAATATTGATGATTGAAGATTGAGGATTGAGGATTGATGGTTGTGGATTGAGGACGAGGACTGAGAGTTGAGTATTGATGTTTGAGGTCTGAGGATTGAGGATTGAGGATTGAGAATTGAGGATTGAGGATTGAGGATTTATGATTGAGGATTGGGTATTGAGGGTTGAAGAATCAGGATTGAGGATTGAGGATTGAGGATTGAGGATTGAAGACTGAGTATTGAGGATTGAAGATTGGGGATTGAGGATTGAGGATTCAGGATTGAGGATTGAGGATTGAGGATTGAAGATTGATTATTGTGGACTGAAGATTGAGGATTGAGGATTGAGGATCGAGGATTGAGGATTGAAGATTGAGGATTGGGGATTGACGATTGACGATTGAGGATTGAGTATTGAGGATTGAGAATTTAGGATTGATTATTGAAGATTGAGTATTGAGGATTGAAGATTGAGGATTGAGGATTGAGGATTGAAGATTGAGGATGAGGGCTGAGGGTTGAGGATTGAGGTTTGAGGACTGAGGACTGAGGATTGAGGATTGAGAATTGACGATTGAGGATTGAGGATTGAAGATTGAGGATTTGGTATTGAGGATTGAAGAATGAGGATTGAGGATTGAGGATTGAGAATTGAGGATTGAAGATTGAGTATTGAGGATTGAAGCCTGACGATTGAGGATTGAGGTTTGAGGATTGAGGATTGAAGACGGAGGATTGAAGATTGAGTATTGAGGACTGAAGATTGAGGTTTGAGCATTGAGTATTGATGATTGAGGATTGAGTATTGAGGATTGAGGATTGAGGATTGAGGATTGAGTATTGAGGATTGAAGAATGAGGATTAAGGATTGAGGATTGGGGATTGAGGATCTAGGATTGGAGATTGATTATTGAGGATTGAATATTGAGGATTGAGGATTGAGGATTGAGGATTGAGGATTGAGAATTGAGTATGAGGTCTGAGGATTGAGGATTGAGGATTGAGGATTGGGGATTGAGGATTGAATATTGAGTATTGAGGATTGAAGATTGAGGATTGAGGATTAAAGATTGATGATTGGGTATTGAGGATTGTAGAATGAGGTTTGAGGATTGAGGATTGGGTATTGAGGATTGTAGAATGAGGATTGAGGATTGAGGATTGAAGATTGAGTATTGAGGATTGAAACCTGACGATTGAGGATTGAGGATTAAGGATAGAGGATGGAGGATTGAAGATTGAGTATTGAGGATTGAAGATTGAGGATTGAGGATTGAGGATTGAGGATCGAGTGTTGAAGATTGAGGATTGGGGACTGAGTGTTGAGGGTTGAATTATGAGAATTGATGTTTGTGGATAGAGATTTGAAGATTGCAGATTGAGTATTGAGTATTGAAAGCTGTGAGTTGATTATATTCTATTGACAATTGAGAATTGACAACTGATTGTTGAGGACTGAGTTCTGAAGGTTGAGGATTCAGGATTGAGGATTCAGGTTTGAGTTTTGAGGACTGAGGATTGAGGAGTGAGGATCGAGGATTGAGTATTGAGGATTGAGGATTGAGGATTGAAGATTGAGGATTGAGGATTGAGGATTGCAGACTGAGGATTGTGTATTGAGCACTGAAAACTGAGGATTGAGGGTTGAAGAATCAGGATTGAGGATTGAGGATTGAGGATTGAGGATTGAAGACTGAGTATTGAGGATTGAAGATTGGGGATTGAGGATTGAGGATTCAGGATTGAGGATTGAGGATTGAGGATTGAGAATTGAGTATGAGGACTGAGGATTGAGGATTGAGGATTGAGGATTGGGGATTGAGGATTGAATATTGAGTATTGAGGATTGAAGATTGAGGATTGAGGATTGAAGATTGAGGATTGGGTATTGAGGATTGTAGAATGAGGTTTGAGGCTTGAGGATTGAGGACTGAGGATTGAAGATTGAGTATTGAGGATTGAAGACTGACGACTGAGGATTGAGGAATGAGGATTGAGGATTGAGGATTGAAGATTGAAAACTGAGGATTGAGGATTGTGGATTCAGGATTGAGGATTGAGGATTGAGGATTGAGTATTGAGGATTGAATATTCAGGATTGAGAATTGAGGATTGAGGATTGATGATTGAAGATTGAGGATTGGGGACTGTGTGTTGAGGGTTGAGTGAAGAGAATTGATGTTTGTGGATAGAAATTTGAAGATTGCAGATTGAGTATTGAGTATTGAAAACTGTTAATTGATGATATTCTATTGAGGATTGAGGATTTACACCTGATTGTTAAGGTCTGAGGTCTGAAGATTCAGGATTCAGGATTGAGGATTCAGAATTGAGGTTTGAGGACTGAGGATTGAAGATTGAGGATTGAGGATTGAGGATTGAGGATTGAGGATTGAAGACTGAGGATTGGGTGTTGATGATTGAACATTGAGGATTGAGGGTTGAGGATTGAGGATTGAGGATTGACGATTGAGGATTGAGGAATGAGGATGAGGGCTGAGGATTGGGGATTGAGGTTTGAGGTCTGAGGACTGAGGATTGAGGATTGAGAATAGAGGATTGAGGATTGAAGATTGAAGTCCGAGGATTGGGTATTGAGGATTGATGCCTGACGATTGAGGATTGAGAATTGAGGATTGAGGGTTGAGGATGCAGGATTGAAGATTGAGTATTGAGGATTGAAGATTGAGGATTGAGGATTGAGGATAGAGGATTGAGGGTTGAGTGTTGAGGTTTGAGTATTGAATCCTGAGAATTCAGGATATTCTGTTGAGTATTGAGAATTGAGGATTGATGTTTGAGTATTGAGGATTGGGGATTGAGGATTGAGGATTGAGTATTCAGTATTGAGGATTGAGGATTGAAGATTGAATATTGATGATTGAAGATTGAGGATCGAGGATTGAGTGTTGTGGATTGAGGACGAGGACTGAGGGTTGAGTATTGATGTTTGAGGACTGACGATTGAGGATTGATGATTGAGGATTGAGGATTGAAGATTGAGTATTGGGTGTTGCGGATTGAAGAATGAGGATTGAGGATTGAGGATTGAGGATTGAGTATTGAGGATTGAAGATTGAGGATTTAGGATTGATAATTGAGGTTTGAGGGTGAGGTCTGAGGGTTGAGGATTGAGGTTTGAGGGCTGAGGACTGAGAATTGAGGATTGAGGATTGAGAATGAGGGCTGAGGGTTGAGGATTGAGGTTTGAGGACTGTGGACAGAGGATTGAGGATTGAGAATTGAGGATTGAGGATTGAGGATTGAAGATTGAGGATTGGGTATTGAGGATTGTAGAATGAGGATTGAGGATTGAGGACTGAGGATTGAGGATTGAGGATTGAAGGTTGAGTATTGAGGATTGAAAATTGAGGATTGAGGGTTGAGGATTGAGGATTGAGGATTGAGGATTGAGTACAGAGGATTGAAGTTTGAGGATGAGGATTGAGGATTGAGGATTGAGGATTGAAAATTGAGGTTTGGGGACTGAGTGTTGAGGGTTGAGTGATGAGAGTTGATGTTTGTGGAAAGAAATTTGAAGATTGCAGATTGAGTATTGAGTATTGAAAGCTGTGAATTGATAATATTCTATTGAGCATAGAGGATTGACGTCTGATTGTTCAGTTCTGAGGTCTGAAGGTTGAGGATTCAGGATTGAGGATTCAGGATTGAGGTTTGATGACTGAGGATTGAGGATTGAGGACTGAGGCATGAGGATTGAGGATTGAGGTTTGAGGATTGAGGATTGAGGGTTGAGGATTGAGGATTGGGGATTGAAAATTGAGTATTGAGGATTGAAGATTGAGGATTGGGTGTTGAGGATTGAAGAATGAGGATTGAGGGCTGAGGATTGTGGATTGAGCATTGAAGATTGAGGATTAGGTATTGAGGATTGCAGATTGTGTATTGAGGATTGAAGATTGAGGATTGAGGATTGAGGTTTGAGGGCTGAGGACTGAGAATTGAGGATTGAGGATTGAGAATGAGGGCTGAGAGTTGAGGATTGAGGTTTGAGGACTGAGGACTGAGGATTGAGGATTGAGAATTGGGGATTGAGGATTGAGGATTGAAGATTCAGGATTGGGTATTGAGGATTGTAGAATGAGGATTGAGGATTGAGGACTGAGGATTGAGGATTGAGGATTGAATATTGAGGATTGAGGATTGAAGATTGAGGATTGGGTATTGAGGATTGTAGAATGAGGTTTGAGGATTGTGGATTGAGGACTGAGGATTGAAGATTCAGTATTGAGGATTGAAGACTGACGACTGAGGATTGATGTCTGAAGATTGAGGATTCAGGATTGAGGATTCAGAATTGAGGTTTGAGGACTGAGGATTGAGGATTGAAGATTGAGGAATGAGGATTGAGGATTGAGGATTGAAGACTGAGGATTGGGTATTGATGATTGAACACTGAGGATTGAGGGTTGAGGATTGAGGATTGAGGATTGACGATTGAGGATTGAGGAATGAGGATGAGGGCTGAGGATTGGGGATTGAGGTTTGAGGTCTGAGGACTGTGGATTGAGGATTGAGAATTGAGGATTGAGGATTGAAGATTGAAGACCGAGGATTGCGTATTGAGGATTGATGCCTGACGATTGAGGATTGAGAATTGAGGATTGAGGGTGAGGATGCAGGATTGAAGATTGAGTATTGAGGATTGAAGATTGAGGATTGAGGATTGAGGATTGAGGATTGAGGGTTGAGTGTTGAGGATTGAGTATTGAATCATGAGAATTCAGGATATTCCGTTGAGTATTGAGGATTGAGGATTGATGGTTGAGTATTGAGGATTGGGGATTGAGGATTGAGGATTGAGTATTCAGGATTGAGGATTGAGGATTGAAGATTCAATATTGATGATTGAAGATTGAGGATCGAGGATTGAGGGTTGTGGATTGAGGACGAGGTCTGAGGGTTGAGTATTGATGTTTGAGGACTGAGGATTGAGGATTGATGATTGAGGATTGAGAATTGAGGATTGAGGATTGAGGATTGAAGATTGAGTATTGGGTGTTGTGGATTGAAGAATGAGGATTGAGGATTGAGGATTGAGGATTGAGGATTGAAGATTGGGTATTTACGATTGAAGATTGAGGATTGAGGTCTGAGGATTGAGGATTAAGTATTGAAGGTTGATGATTGAGGATTGAGAATTGAGTATGAGGACTGAGGGTTGAGGATTGAGGATTGAGGATTGGGGATTGAGGGTTGAATATTGAGTATTGAGGATTGAAGATTGAGGATTGAGCATTCAAGATTGAGGATTGGGTATTGAGGATTGTAGAATGAGGTTTGAGGATTGAGGAGTGAGGACTGAGGATTGAAGATTGAGTATTGAGGATTGAAGACAGACGATTGAGGATTGAGGATTGAGGATTGAGGATTGAGGATTGAAGATTGAAAATTGAGGATTGAGGATTGAGGATTCAGGATTGAGGATGGAGGATTGAAGATTGAGTATTGAGGATTGAAGATTGAGGATTGAGGATTGAGGATTGAGGATCGAGTGTTGAACATTGAGGATTGGGGACTGAGTGTTGAGGGTTGAATGATGAGAATTGATGTTTGTGGATAGAGATTTGAAGATTGCAGATTGAGTATTGAGTATTGAAAGCTGTGAATTGATAATATTCTATTGATAATTGAGAATTGACAACTGATTGTTGAGGACTGAGTTCTGAAGGTTGAGGGTTCAGGATTGAGGATTCAGGTTTGAGTTTTGAGGACTGAGGATTGAGGAGTGAGGATCGAGGATTGAGGATTGAGGATTGAGGATTGAGGATTGAAGATTGAGGATTGGGTATTGAGGATTGTATAATGAGGATTGAGGATTGAGGACTGAGGATTGAGGATTGAGGATTGAAGATTGAGTATTGAGGATTGAAAATTGAGGATTGAGGGTTGAGGATTGAGGATTGAGGATTGAGGATTGAGTATAGAGGATTGAAGTTTGAGGATTGAGGATTGAGGATTGAGGATTGAGGATTGAAAATTGAGGATTGGGGACTGAGTGTTGAGGGTTGAGTGATGAGAATTGATGTTTGTGGAAAGAAATTTGAAGATTGCAGATTGAGTATTGAGTATTGAAAGCTGTGAATTGATAATATTCTATTGAGCATTGAGGATTGACGTCTGATTGTTCAGGTCTGAGGTCTGAAGATTGAGGATTCAGGATTGAGGATTCAGGATTGAGGTTTGATGACTGAGGATTGAGGATTGAGGATTGAAGAATGAGGATTGAGGATTGAGGAGTGAGGACTGAGGATTGGAAATTGAGTATTGAGGATTGAAGCCTGACGATTGAGGATTGAGGATTCAGGATTGAGGATTGAAGCCTGACGATTGAGAATTGAGGATTGAGGATTGAGGATTGAAGATTGAGTATTGGGTGTTGAGGATTGAAGAATGAGGATTGAGGATTGAGGATTGAGTATTGAGGATTGAAGATTGAGTATTTACGATTGAAGATTGAGGATTGAGGTCTGGGGATTGAGGATTAAGTATTGAAGATTGAGGATTGGGTGTTGAGGATTGAAGAATGAGGATTGAGGGCTGAGGATTGTGGATTGTGCATTGAAGATTGAGGATTGGGTATTGAGGATTGAAGAATGAGGATTGAGGTTTGAGGATTGAGGATTGAGGATTGAGGATTGAGGATTGAGGATTGAAGATTGAGTATTGAGGATTGAAGATTGAGGATTGAGGTCTGAGGATTGAGGATTGAGGATTGAAGATTGAGGATTGGGTGTTGAGGATTGAAGAATGAGGATTGAGGGATGAGGATTGTGGATTGCGGATTGAAGATTGAGGATTGGGTATTAAGGATTGAAGAATGAGGATTGAGGATTGAGGATTGAGGATTGAGAATTGAGGATTGAGGATTGAGGATTGAAGATTGAGGATTGGGTATTGAGGATTGTACAATGAGGATTGAGGATTGAGGACTGAGGATTGGAAATTGATTATTGAGGATTGAAAATTGAGGATTGAGGGTTGAGGATTGAGGATTGGGGATTGCAAATTGAGTATTGAGGATTGAAGATTGAGGATTGGGTGTTGAGTATTGAAGAATGAGGATTGAGGGCTGAGGATTGTGGATTGAGCATTGAAGATTGAGGACTGGGTTTTGAGGATTGCAGATTGTGTATTGAGGATTGAAGATTGAGGGTTGTGGGTTGAGGTTTGAGGACTGAGTATTGAGGATTGAAGATTGAGAATTGAGGATTGAAGATTGAGGTTTTAGGATTGATAATTGAGGTTTGAGGGTGAGGTCTGAGGGTTGAGGATTGAGGTTTGAGGGCTGAGGACTGAGAATTGAGGATTGAGGATTGAGAATGAGGGCTGAGGGTTGAGGATTGAGGTTTGAGGACTGTGGACTGAGGATTGAGGATTGAGAATTGAGGATTGAGGATTGAGGATTGAAGATTGAGGATTGGGTATTGAGGATTGTAGAATGAGGATTGAGGGTTGAGGATTGAGGATTGAGGATTGAGGATTGAGTACAGAGAATTGAAGTTTGAGGATTGAGGATTGAGTATTGAGGATTGAGGATTGAAAATTGAGGATTGGGGACTGAGTGTTGAGGGTTGAGTGACGAGAATTGATGTTTGTGGAAAGAAATTTGAAGATTGCAGATTGAGTATTGAGTATTGAAAGCTGTGAATTGATAATATTCTATTGAGCATAGAGGATTGACGTCTGATTGTGCAGGTCTGAGGTCTGAAGATTGAGGATACAGGATTGAGGATTCAGGATTGAGGTTTGATGACTGAGGATTGAGGATTGAGGACTGAGTCATGAGGATTGAGGATTGAGGATTGAGGATTGAGGGTTGAGGATTGAGGATTGGGGATTGAAAATTGAGTATTGAGGTTTGAAGATTGAGGATTGGGTGTTGAGCATTGAAGAATGAGGATTGAGGGCTGAGGATTGTGGATTGAGCATTGAAGATTGAGGATTAGGTATTGAGGATTGCAGATTGTGTATTGAGGATTGAAGATTGAGGGTTGTGGATTGAGGTTTGAGGACTGAGGGTTGAGGATTGAAGATTGAGTATTGAGGATTGAATATTGAGGATTTAGGATTAATAATTGAGGTTTGAGGGTGAGGTCTGAGGGTTGAGGATTGAGGTTTGAGGGCTGAGGACTGAGAATTGAGGATTGAGGATTGAGAATCAGGGCTGAGGGTTGAGGATTCAGGTTTGAGGACTGAGGACTGAGGATTGAGGATTGAGAATTGAGGATTGAGGATTGAGGATTGAAGATTGAGGATTGGGTATTGAGGATTGTAGAATGAGCATTGAGGATTGAGTATAGAGGATTGAAGTTTGAGGATTGAGGATTGAGGATTGAGGATTGAGGATTGAAAATTGAGGATTGGGGACTGAGTGTTGAGGATTGAGTGATGAGAATTGATGTTTGTGGAAAGAAATTTGATGATTGCAGATTGAGTATTGAGTATTGAAAGCTGTGAATTGATAATATTCTATCGAGCATTGAGGATTGACGTCTGATTGTTTAGGTCTGAGGTCTAAAGATTGAGGATTCAGGATTGAGGATTCAGGATTGAAGTTTGATGACTGAGGATTGAGGATTGAGGATTGAAGAATGAGGATTTAGGATTGAGGATTGAAGATTGAGGATTGGGTGTTGAGGATTGAAGAATGAGGATTGAGAATTGAGGATTGAGGATTGAGGATTGAAGATTGAGTATTGAGGATTGAAGGTTGAGGATTGAGGTCGGTGGATTGAGGATTGAGGATTGAGAATTGAGGATTGAGGATTGAGGATTGAAGTTTCAGGACTGGGTATTGAGGATTGGGTTTTGAGGATTGAAGAATGAGGATTGAGGATTGAGGATTGACGATTGAGGATTGAGTTTTGAGGAGTGAGAATTGAGGATTGAGGATTGCAGATTGAGTATTGAGGATTGAAGATTGAGGGTTGAGGATTGAGGATTGAGGATAGAGCATTGAGGATTGAGGATTGAGGATTGAGGATTGAAGATTGAGTATTGAGGATTGAAGATTGATGATTGAGGATTGAGGATTGAGGATTGAGGATTGAAGATTGAGAATTGGGGATTGAGGATTGACGATTGAGGATTGAGTTTTGAGGAGTGAGAATTGAGGATTGAGGATTGAAGATTGAGGATTGAGGATTGAAGATTGAGTATTGACGATTGAAGATTGAGGACTGAGGATTGAGTGTTGAGGATTGAGGGCGAGGACTGAAGATTGAGGATTGAGGTTTGAAGATTGAGGATTGTGGATTGAGGAATGAGGATTGAGGATTGAGGATTGAGCATTGAGGATTGAAGGTTGAGTATTGAGGATTGAAAATTGAGGATTGAGGGTTGAGG
The DNA here is from genome assembly GCF_051401765.1 of Calliopsis andreniformis. Lineage (NCBI taxonomy): Eukaryota > Metazoa > Arthropoda > Insecta > Hymenoptera > Andrenidae > Calliopsis > Calliopsis andreniformis. The sequence continues at coordinate 663,378 of NW_027480480.1, forward strand.
ATTGAAAATTGAGTATTGAGGATTGAAGATTGAGGATTGGGTGTTGAGGATTGAAGAATGAGGATTGAGGGCTGAGGATTGTGGATTGAGCATTGAAGATTGAGGATTAGGTATTGAGGATTGCAGATTGTGTATTGAGGATTGAAGATTGAGGGTTGTGGATTGAGGTTTGAGGACTGAGGGTTGAGGATTGAAGATTGAGTATTGAGGATTGAATATTGAGGATTTAGGATTGATAATTGAGGTTTGAGGGTGAGGTCTGAGGGTTGAGGATTGAGGTTTGAGGGCTGAGGACTGAGAATTGAGGATTGAGGATTGAGAATGAGGGCTGAGGGTTGAGGATTGAGGTTTGAGGACTGAGGACTGAGGATTGAGGATTGAGAATTGAGGATTGAGGATTGAGGATTGAAGATTGAGGATTGGGTATTGAGGATTGTAGAATGAGGATTGAGGATTGAGTATAGAGGATTGAAGTTTGAGGATTGAGGATTGAGGATTGAGGATTGAGGATTGAAAATTGAGGATTGGGGACTGAGTGTTGAGGGTTGAGTGATGAGAATTGATGTTTGTGGAAAGAAATTTGATGATTGCAGATTGAGTATTGAGTATTGAAAGCTGTGACTTGATAATATTCTATCGAGCATTGAGGATTGACGTCTGATTGTTTAGGTCTGAGGTCTGAAGATTGAGGATTCAGGATTGAGGATTCAGGATTGAAGTTTGATGACTGAGGATTGAGGATTGAGGATTGAAGAATGAGGATTGAGGACTGAGGATTGGAAATCGAGTATTGAGGATTGAAGCCTGACGATTGAGGATTGAGGATTCAGGATTGAGGATTGAGGACGGAGGATTGAAGATTGAGTGTTGAGGATTGAAGATTGAGGTTTGAGGAGTGAGTATTGAGGATTGAGGATGAGTATTGAGGATTGAGGATTGAGGATTGAGGATTGAGGATTGAGGAATGAGGATTAAGGATTGAGGATTGGGGATTGACGATCTAGGATTGGAGATTGATTATTGATGATTGAAGATTGAGTATTGAGGATTGAGGATTGAGGATTGAGAATTGAGTATGAGGGCTGAGGGTTGAGGATTGAGGATTGAGGATTGAGGGTTGAGGATTGAAGATTGTGTATTGTGGATTGAATATTGAGGATTGAGGTTTGAGGATTGAGGATTGAGGATGAGGGCTGATGGTTGAGGGTTAAGGTTTGAGTATTGAATCCTGAGAATTCAGGATATTCTATTGAGTATCGAGAATTGAGAATTGATAGTTGAGTATTGAGGATTGAGGTTTGAGTATTGAGGATTGAGGATTGAGTATTGAAGACTGAATATTGATGCTTGTAGATTGAGGATCGAGGATTGAGGTTTGTGGATTGAGGACGAAGACTGAGGGTTGAGTGTTGATGTTTGAGGTCTGTAGATTGAGGATTGAGGATTGAGAATTGAGGATTTAGGATTGAGGATCGAAGATTGAGGATTGGGTGTTGAGGATTGAAGAATGAGGATTGAGAATTGAGGATTGAGGATTGAGGATTGAAGATTGAGTATTGAGGATTGAAGGTTTAGGATTGAGGTCGGTGGATTGAGGATTGAGGATTGAGAATTGAGGATTGAGGATTGAGGATTGAAGTTTCAGGACTGGGTATTGAGGATTGGGTATTGAGGATTGAAGAATGAGGATTGAGGATTGAGGATTGACGATTGAGGATTGAGTTTTGAGGAGTTAGAATTGAGGATTGAGGATTGCAGATTGAGTATTGAGGATTGAAGATTGAGGGTTGAGGATTGAGGATTGAGGATAGAGCATTGAGGATTGAGGATTGAGGATTGAGGATTGAAGATTGAGTATTGAGGATTGAAGATTGAGGATTGAGGATTGAGGATTGAGGATTGAGGATTGAAGATTGAGAATTGGGGATTGAGGATTGACGATTGAGGATTGAGTTTTGAGGAGTGAAAATTGAGGATTGAGGATTGAAGATTGAGGATTGAGGATTGAAGATTGAGGATTGGGGACGGAGTGTTGAGGGTTGAGTGATGAGAATTGATGTTTGTGGATAGAGATTTGAAGATTGCAGATTGAGTATTGAGCATTGAAAACTGTGAATTGATGACATTCTATTGAGGATTGAGGACTGACAACCCATTGTTGAGGATTGAGGCCTGAAGATTGAGGATTCAGCATTGAGGATTCAGGATTGAGGTTTGAGGACAGAGGATTGAGGTTTGAGGATTGAGAATGAGGGGTGAGGGTTGAGGATTGAGGTTTGAGGACTGTGGACTGAGGATTGAGGGTTGAGAATTGAGGATTGAGGATTGCGGATTGAAGATTGAGTATTGAGGATTGAATATTGAGGATTTAGGATTGATAATTGAGGTTTGAGGGTGAGGTCTGAGGGTTGAGGATTGAGGTTTGAGGGCTGAGGACTGAGAATTGAGGATTGAGGATTGAGAATGAGGGCTGAGGGTTGAGGATTGAGGTTTGAGGACTGAGGACTGAGGATTGAGGATTGAGAATTGAGGATTGAGGATTGCGGATTGAAGATTGAGGATTGGGTATTGAGGATTGTAGAATGAGGATTGAGGATTGAGTATAGAGGATTGAAGTTTGAGGATTGAGGATTGAGGATTGAGGATTGGGGATTGAAAATTGAGGATTGGGGACTGAGTGTTGAGGGTTGAGTGATGAGAATTGATGTTTATGGAAAGAAATTTGATGATTGCAGATTGAGTATTGAGTATTGAAAGCTGTGAATTGATAATATTCTATCGAGCATTGAGGATTGACGTCTGATTGTTTAGGTCTGAGGTCTGAAGATTGAGGATTCAGGATTGAGGATTCAGGATTGAAGTTTGATGACTGAGGATTGAGGATTGAGGATTGACGAACGAGGATTTAGGATTGAGGATTGAAGATTGAGGATTGGGTGTTGAGGATTGAAGAATGAGGATTGAGAATTGAGGATTGAGGATTGAGGATTGAAGATTGAGTATTGAGGATTGAAGGTTGAGGATTGAGGTCGGTGGATTGAGGATTGAGGATTGAGAATTGAGGATTGAGGATTGAGGATTGAAGTTTCAGGACTGGGTATTGAGGATTGGGTATTGAGGATTGGGTATTGAGGATTGAAGAATGAGGACTGAGGATTGAGTGTTGAGGATTGAGGGCGAGGACTGAAGATTGAGGATTGAGGTTTGAAGATTGAGGATTGTGGATTGAGGAATGAGGATTGAGGATTGAGGATTGAGCATTGAGGATTGAAGGTTGAGTATTGAGGATTGAAAATTGAGGATTGAGGGTTGAGGATTGAAAATTGAGTATTGAGGATTGAAGATTGAGGATTGGGTGTTGAGGATTGAAGAATGAGGATTGAGGGCTGAGGATTGTGGATTGAGCATTGAAGATTGAGGATTAGGTATTGAGGATTGCAGATTGTGTATTGAGGATTGAAGATTGAGGGTTGTGGATTGAGGTTTGAGGACTGAGCGTTGAGGATTGAAGATTGAGTATTGAGGATTGAATATTGAGGATTTAGGATTGATAATTGAGGTTTGAGGGTGAGGTCTGAGGGTTGAGGATTGAGGTTTGAGGGCTGAGGACTGGGAATTGAGGATTGAGGATTGAGAATGAGGGCTGAGGGTTGAGGATTGAGGTTTGAGGACTGAGGACTGAGGATTGAGGATTGAGAATTGAGGATTGAGGATTGAGGATTGAAGATTGAGGATTGGGTATTGAGGATTGTAGAATGAGGATTGAGGATTGAGTATAGAGGATTGAAGTTTGAGGATTGAGGATTGAGGATTGAGGATTGAGGATTGAAAATTGAGGATTGGGGACTGAGTGTTGAGGGTTGAGAGATGAGAATTGATGTTTGTGGAAAGAAATTTGATGATTGCAGATTGAGTATTGAGTATTGAAAGCTGTGAATTGATAATATTCTATCGAGCATTGAGGATTGACGTCTGATTGTTTAGGTACGAGGTCTGAAGATTGAGGATTCAGGATTGAGGATTCAGGATTGAAGTTTGATGACTGAGGATTGAGGATTGAGGATTGAAGAATGAGGATTGAGGACTGAGGATTGGAAATCGAGTATTGAGGATTGAAGCCTGACGATTGAGGATTGAGGATTCAGGATTGAGGATTGAGGACGGAGGATTGAAGATTGAGTGTTGAGGATTGAAGATTGAGGTTTGAGGAGTGAGTATTGAGGATTGAGGATGAGTATTGAGGATTGAGGATTGAGGATTGAGGATTGAGGATTGAGGAATGAGGATTAAGGATTGAGGATTGGGGATTGAGGATCTAGGATTGGAGATTGATTATTGATGATTGCAGATTGTGTATTGAGGATTGAAGATTGAGGGTTGTGGATTGAGGTTTGAGGACTGAGCGTTGAGGATTGAAGATTGAGTATTGAGGATTGAATATTGAGGATTTAGGATTGATAATTGAGGTTTGAGGGTGAGGTCTGAGGGTTGAGGATTGAGGTTTGAGGGCTGAGGACTGAGAATTGAGGATTGAGGATTGAGAATGAGGGCTGAGGGTTGAGGATTGAGGTTTGAGGACTGAGGACTGAGGATTGAGGATTGAGAATTGAGGATTGAGGATTGAGGATTGAAGATTGAGGATTGGGTATTGAGGATTGTAGAATGAGGATTGAGGATTGAGTATAGAGGATTGAAGTTTGAGGATTGAGGATTGAGGATTGAGGATTGAGGATTGAAAATTGAGGATTGGGGACTGAGTGTTGAGGGTTGAGTGATGAGAATTGATGTTTGTGGAAAGAAATTTGAAGATTGCAGATTGAGTATTGAGCATTGAAAGCTGTGAATTGATGACATTCTATTGAGGATTGAGGACTGACAACTGATTGTTGAGGACTGAGGCCTGAAGATTGAGGATTCAGTATTGAGGATTCAGGATTGAGGTGTGAGGACAGAGGATTTAGGGTTGAGGATTGAGGATTGAGGATTGAGGATTGAGGATTGAAGATTGACGATTGGGTGTTGAGGATTGAGCATTGAGGGTTGAGGATTGAGGATTGAGGATTGAGGATTGAGGATTGGGTATTGAGGATTGTAGAATGAGGATTGAGGATTGAGGATTGAGGATTGAGGGTTGAGGATAGAAGACTGAGTATTGAGGATTGAATGTTGAGGATTCAGGATTGAGGATTGAAGATTGAGGTTTGAGGATTGAGTATAGAGGATTGAAGAATGAGGATTGAGGATTGAGTATTGAGGATTGAGGATTGAAGATTGAGTATTGAGGATTGAAGGTTGAGGATTGAGTATTGAGGACTGAGGATTGAGGATTGAGAATTGAGGATTGAGGATTGTGGATTGAGGATTGAAGATTCAGTATTGAGGATCGAAGATTGAGAGTTGAGGATTGAGGATTGAACATTGAGGAAAGAGTGCTGGGGGTTGAGTGGTGAAAATTGATGTTTGTGGATACAGGTTGGAAGATTGCAGATTGAGTATTGAGTATCGAAAGCTGTGAATTGACGATATTCTATTGAGGATTGAGGAATGACAACTGATTGTTGAGGACTGAGGGCTGAAGTTTGAGGATTCAGGATTGAGGATACAGAATTGAGGTTTGAGGACTGAGGATTGAGGATTGAAGGTTGAGGATTGAGGATTGAGGATTGAAGACTAAGGATTGGGTATTGAGAATTGAACATTGAGGATTGAGGGTTGAGCATTGAGGATTGAGAATTGAAGAATGAGGATTGAGGATTGAAGGTTGAGGATTGAGGATTGAGAATTGAGGATTGAGGATTGATGATTGAGGATTGAAGATTCAGTATTGAGGATCGAATATTGAGAGTTGAGGATTGAGGATTGAACATTGGGGACTGAGTGTTGAGGGTTGAGTGATGAGAATTCATGTTTGTGGAAAGAAATTTGAAGATTGCAGATTGAGTATTGAGTATTGAAAGCTGTGAATTGATAATATTCTATTGAGCATAGAGGATTGACGTCTGATTGTTCAGGTCTGAGGTCTGAAGATTGAGGATTCAGGATTGAGGATTCAGGATTGAGGTTTGATGACTGAGGATTGAGGATTGAGGACTGAGGCATTAGGATTGAGGATTGAGGATTGAGGTTTGAGGATTGAGGGTTGAGGATTGAGGATTGGGGATTGAAAATTGAGTATTGAGGATTGAAGATTGAGGATTGGGTGTTGAGGATTGAAGAATGAGGATTGAGGGCTGAGGATTGTGGATTGAGCATTGAAGATTGTGGATTAGGTATTGAGGATTGCAGATTGTGTATTGAGGATTGAAGATTGAGGGTTGTGGATTGAGGGTTGAGGACTGAGGATTGAGGATTGAAGATTGAGTATTGAGGACTGAATATTGAGGATTTAGGATTGATAATTGAGGTTTGAGGGTGAGGTCTGAGGGTTGAGGATTGAGGTTTGAGGGCTGAGGACTGAGAATTGAGGATTGAGGATTGAGAATGAGGGCTGAGAGTTGAGGATTGAGGTTTGAGGACTGAGGACTGAGGATTGAGGATTGAGAATTGGGGATTGAGGATTGAGGATTGAAGATTCAGGATTGGGTATTGAGGATTGTAGAATGAGGATTGAGGATTGAGGACTGAGGATTGAGGATTGAGGATTGAATATTGAGGATTGAGGATTGAAGATTGAGGATTGGGTATTGAGGATTGTAGAATGAGGTATGAGGATTGTGGATTGAGGACTGAGGATTGAAGATTCAGTATTGAGGATTGAAGACTGACGACTGAGGATTGAGGTCTGAAGATTGAGGATTCAGGATTGAGGATTCAGAATTGAGGTTTGAGGACTGAGGATTGAGGATTGAAGATTGAGGAATGAGGATTGAGGATTGAGGATTGAAGACTGAGGATTGGGTATTGATGATTGAACACTGAGGGTTGAGGGTTGAGGATTGAGGATTGAGGATTGACGATTGAGGATTGAGGAATGAGGATGAGGGCTGAGGATTGGGGATTGAGGTTTGAGGTCTGAGGACTGAGGATTGAGGATTGAAGATTGAAGACCGAGGATTGCGTATTGAGGATTGATGCCTGACGATTGAGGATTGAGAATTGAGGATTGAGGGTTGAGGATGCAGGATTGAAGATTGAGTATTGAGGATTGAAGATTGAGGATTGAGGATTGAGGATTGAGGATTGAGGGTTGAGTGTTGAGGATTGAGTATTGAATCCTGAGAATTCAGGATATTCCGTTGAGTATTGAGAATTGAGGATTGATGGTTGAGTATTGAGGATTGGGGATTGAGGATTGAGGATTGAGTATTCAGGATTGAGGATTGAGGATTGAAGATTGAATATTGATGATTGAAGACTGAGGATCGAGGATTGAGGATTGAGGATTCGGGATTGAGGATTGAGGACAGAAGATTGAATATTGATGATTGAAGATTGAGGATTGAGGATTGATGGTTGTGGATTGAGGACGAGGACTGAGAGTTGAGTATTGATGTTTGAGGTCTGAGGATTGAGGATTGAGGATTGAGAATTGAGGATTGAGGATTGAGGATTTATGATTGAGGATTGGGTATTGAGGGTTGAAGAATCAGGATTGAGGATTGAGGATTGAGGATTGAGGATTGAAGACTGAGTATTGAGGATTGAAGATTGGGGATTGAGGATTGAGGATTCAGGATTGAGGATTGAGGATTGAGGATTGAAGATTGATTATTGTGGACTGAAGATTGAGGATTGAGGATTGAGGATCGAGGATTGAGGATTGAAGATTGAGGATTGGGGATTGACGATTGACGATTGAGGATTGAGTATTGAGGATTGAGAATTGAGGATTGATTATTGAAGATTGAGTATTGAGGATTGAAGATTGAGGATTGAGGATTGAGGATTGAAGATTGAGGATGAGGGCTGAGGGTTGAGGATTGAGGTTTGAGGACTGAGGACTGAGGATTGAGGATTGAGAATTGACGATTGAGGATTGAGGATTGAAGATTGAGGATTTGGTATTGAGGATGGAAGAATGAGGATTGAGGATTGAGGATTGAGAATTGAGGATTGAAGATTGAGTATTGAGGATTGAAGCCTGACGATTGAGGATTGAGGATTGAGGATTGAGGATTGAAGACGGAGGATTGAAGATTGAGTATTGAGGACCGAAGATTGAGGTTTGAGCATTGAGTATTGATGATTGAGGATTGAGTATTGAGGATTGAAGATTGAGGTTTGAGGATTGGGTATTGAGGATTGAGGAATGAGTATTGAGGATTGAGGATTGAGGATTGAGGATTGAGGATTGAGGAATGAGGATTAAGGATTGAGGATTGGGGATTGAGGATCTAGGATTGGAGATTGATTATTGATGATTGAAGATTGTGTATTGAGGATTGAGGATTGAGGATTGAGGATTGAGGATTGAGAATTGAGTATGAGGACTGAGGATTGAGGATTGAGGATTGAGGGTTGAGGATTGAAGATTGTGTATTGTGGATTGAATATTGAGGATTGAGGATTGAGGATTGAGGATTGAGGATGAGGGCTGATGGTTGAGGGTTAAGGTTTGAGTATTGAATCCTGAGAATTCAGGATATTCTATTGAGTATCGAGAATTGAGAATTGATAGTTGAGTATTGAGGATTGAGGTTTGAGTATTGAGGATTGAGGATTGAGTATTGAAGACTGAATATTGATGCTTGAAGATTGAGGATCGAGGATTGAGGGTTGTGGATTGAGGACGAAGACTGAGGGTTGAGTGTTGATGTTTGAGGTCTGTAGATTGAGGATTGAGGATTGAGAATTGAGGATTTAGGATTGAGGATTGAAGATTGAGTATTGGGTGTTGAGGATTGAAGAATGAGGATTGAGAATTGAGGATTGAGGATTGAGGATTGAAGATTGAGTATTGAGGATTGAAGGTTGAGGATTGAGGTCGGTGGATCGAGGATTGAGGATTGAGAATTGAGGATTGAGGATTGAGGATTGAAGTTTCAGGATTGGGTATTGAGGATTGGGTATTGAGGATTGAAGAATGTGGATTGAGGATTGAGGATAGAGCATTGAGGATTGAGGATTGAGGATTGAGGATTGAAGATTGAGTATTGAGTATTGAAGTTTGAGGATTGAGGATTGAGGATTGAGGATTGAGGATTGAAGATTGAGAATTGGGGATTGAGGATTGACGATTGAGGATTGAGTATTGAGGAGTGAGAATTGAGGATTGAGGATTGAAGATTGAGGATTGAGGATTGAAGATTGAGTATTGACGATTGAAGATTGAGGACTGAGGATTGAGTGTTGAGGATTGAGGGCGAGGACTGAAGATTGAGGATTGAGGTTTGAAGATTGAGGATTGTGGATTGAGGAATGAGGATTGAGGATTGAGGATTGAGCATTGAGGATTGAAGGTTGAGTATTGAGGATTGAAAATTGAGGATTGAGGATTGAGGATTGAAGATTGAGGATTGGGGACGGAGTGTTGAGGGTTGAGTGATGAGAATTGATGTTTGTGGATAGAGATTTGAAGATTGCAGATTGAGTATTGAGCATTGAAAGCTGTGAATTGATGACATTCTATTGAGGATTGAGGACTGACAACTGATTGTTGAGGACTGAGGCCTGAAGATTGAGGATTCAGTATTGAGGATTCAGGATTGAGGTGTGAGGACAGAGGATTTAGGGTTGAGGATTGAGGATTGAGGATTGAGGATTGAGGATTGAAGATTGACGATTGGGTGTTGAGGATTGAGCATTGAGGGTTGAGGATTGAGGATTGAGGATTGAGGATTGAGGATTGGGTATTGAGGATTGTAGAATGAGGATTGAGGATTGAGGATTGAGGATTGAGGGTTGAGGATTGAAGACTGAGTATTGAGGATTGAATGTTGAGGATTGAGGATTGAGGATTGAAGATTGAGGTTTGAGGATTGAGTATAGAGGATTGAAGAATGAGGATTGAGGATTGAGTATTGAGGATTGAGGATTGAAGATTGAGTATTGAGGATTGAAGGTTGAGGATTGAGTATTGAGGACTGAGGATTGAGGATTGAGAATTGAGGATTGAGGATTGAGGATTGAGGATTGAATATTCAGTATTGAGGATCGAAGATTGAGAGTTGAGGATTGAGGATTGAACATTGAGGAAAGAGTGCTGGGGGTTGAGTGGTGAAAATTGATGTTTGTGGATACAGGTTGGAAGATTGCAGATTGAGTATTGAGTATCGAAAGCTGTGAATTGATAATATTCTATTGAGCATAGAGGATTGACGTCTGATTGTTCAGGTCTGAGGTCTGAAGATTGAGGATTCAGGATTGAGGATTCAGGATTGAGGTTTGATGACTGAGGATTGAGGATTGAGGACTGAGGCATTAGGATCGAGGATTGAGGATTGAGGTTTGAGGCTTGAGGGTTGAGGATTGAGGATTGGGGATTGAAAATTGAGTATTGAGGATTGAAGATTGAGGATTGGGTGTTGAGGATTGAAGAATGAGGATTGAGGGCTGAGGATTGTGGATTGAGCATTGAAGATTGTGGATTAGGTATTGAGGATTGCAGATTGTGTATTGAGGATTGAAGATTGAGGGTTGTGGATTGAGGGTTGAGGACTGAGGATTGAGGATTGAAGATTGAGTATTGAGGACTGAATATTGAGGATTTAGGATTGATAATTGAGGTTTGAGGGTGAGGTCTGAGGGTTGAGGATTGAGGTTTGAGGGCTGAGGACTGAGAATTGAGGATTGAGGATTGAGAATGAGGGCTGAGAGTTGAGGATTGAGGTTTGAGGACTGAGGACTGAGGATTGAGGATTGAGAATTGGGGATTGAGGATTGAGGATTGAAGATTCAGGATTGGGTATTGAGGATTGTAGAATGAGGATTGAGGATTGAGGACTGAGGATTGAGGATTGAGGATTGAATATTGAGGATTGAGGATTGAAGATTGAGGATTGGGTATTGAGGATTGTAGAATGAGGTATGAGGATTGTGGATTGAGGACTGAGGATTGAAGATTCAGTATTGAGGATTGAAGACTGACGACTGAGGATTGAGGTCTGAAGATTGAGGATTCAGGATTGAGGATTCAGAATTGAGGTTTGAGGACTGAGGATTGAGGATTGAAGATTGAGGAATGAGGATTGAGGATTGAGGATTGAAGACTGAGGATTGGGTATTGATGATTGAACACTGAGGGTTGAGGGTTGAGGATTGAGGATTGAGGATTGACGATTGAGGATTGAGGAATGAGGATGAGGGCTGAGGATTGGGGATTGAGGTTTGAGGTCTGAGGACTGAGGATTGAGGATTGAAGATTGAAGACCGAGGATTGCGTATTGAGGATTGATGCCTGACGATTGAGGATTGAGAATTGAGGATTGAGGGTTAAGGATGCAGGATTGAAGATTGAGTATTGAGGATTGAAGATTGAGGATTGAGGATTGAGGATTGAGGATTGAGGGTTGAGTGTTGAGGATTGAGTATTGAATCCTGAGAATTCAGGATATTCCGTTGAGTATTGAGAATTGAGGATTGATGGTTGAGTATTGAGGATTGGGGATTGAGGATTGAGGATTGAGTATTCAGGATTGAGGATTGAGGATTGAAGATTGAATATTGATGATTGAAGACTGAGGATCGAGGATTGAGGATTGAGGATTCAGGATTGAGGATTGAGGACAGAAGATTGAATATTGATGATTGAAGATTGAGGATTGAGGATTGATGGTTGTGGATTGAGGACGAGGACTGAGAGTTGAGTATTGATGTTTGAGGTCTGAGGATTGAGGATTGAGGATTGAGAATTGAGGATTGAGGATTGAGGATTTATGATTGAGGATTGGGTATTGAGGGTTGAAGAATCAGGATTGAGGATTGAGGATTGAGGATTGAGGATTGAAGACTGAGTATTGAGGATTGAAGATTGGGGATTGAGGATTGAGGATTCAGGATTGAGGATTGAGGATTGAGGATTGAAGATTGATTATTGTGGACTGAAGATTGAGGATTGAGGATTGAGGATCGAGGATTGAGGATTGAAGATTGAGGATTGGGGATTGACGATTGACGATTGAGGATTGAGTATTGAGGATTGAGAATTGAGGATTGATTATTGAAGATTGAGTATTGAGGATTGAAGATTGAGGATTGAGGATTGAGGATTGAAGATTGAGGATGAGGGCTGAGGGTTGAGGATTGAGGTTTGAGGACTGAGGACTGAGGATTGAGGATTGAGAATTGACGATTGAGGATTGAGGATTGAAGATTGAGGATTTGGTATTGAGGATGGAAGAATGAGGATTGAGGATTGAGGATTGAGAATTGAGGATTGAAGATTGAGTATTGAGGATTGAAGCCTGACGATTGAGGATTGAGGATTGAGGATTGAGAATTGAAGACGGAGGATTGAAGATTGAGTATTGAGGACCGAAGATTGAGGTTTGAGCATTGAGTATTGATGATTGAGGATTGAGTATTGAGGATTGAAGATTGAGGTTTGAGGATTGGGTATTGAGGATTGAGGAATGAGTATTGAGGATTGAGGATTGAGGATTGAGGATTGAGGATTGAGGAATGAGGATTAAGGATTGAGGATTGGGGATTGAGGATCTAGGATTGGAGATTGATTATTGATGATTGAAGATTGTGTATTGAGGATTGAGGATTGAGGATTGAGGATTGAGGATTGAGAATTGAGTATGAGGACTGAGGATTGAGGATTGAGGATTGAGGGTTGAGGATTGAAGATTGTGTATTGTGGATTGAATATTGAGGATTGAGGATTGAGGATTGAGGATTGAGGATGAGGGCTGATGGTTGAGGGTTAAGGTTTGAGTATTGAATCCTGAGAATTCAGGATATTCTGTTGAGTATCGAGAATTGAGAATTGATAGTTGAGTATTGAGGATTGAGGTTTGAGTATTGAGGATTGAGGATTGAGTATTGAAGACTGAATATTGATGCTTGAAGATTGAGGATCGAGGATTGAGGGTTGTGGATTGAGGACGAAGACTGAGGGTTGAGTGTTGATGTTTGAGGTCTGTAGATTGAGGATTGAGGATTGAGAATTGAGGATTTAGGATTGAGGATTGAAGATTGAGGATTGGGTGTTGAGGATTGAAGAATGAGGATTGAGAATTGAGGATTGAGGATTGAGGATTGAAGATTGAGTATTGAGGATTGAAGGTTGAGGATTGAGGTCGGTGGATCGAGGATTGAGGATTGAGAATTGAGGATTGAGGATTGAGGATTGAAGTTTCAGGATTGGGTATTGAGGATTGGGTATTGAGGATTGAAGAATGTGGATTGAGGATTGAGGATAGAGCATTGAGGATTGAGGATTGAGGATTGAGGATTGAAGATTGAGTATTGAGTATTGAAGATTGAGGATTGAGGATTGAGGATTGAGGATTGAGGATTGAAGATTGAGAATTGGGGATTGAGGATTGACGATTGAGGATTGAGTATTGAGGAGTGAGAATTGAGGATTGAGGATTGAAGATTGAGGATTGAGGATTGAAGATTGAGTATTGACGATTGAAGATTGAGGACTGAGGATTGAGTGTTGAGGATTGAGGGCGAGGACTGAAGATTGAGGATTGAGGTTTGAAGATTGAGGATTGTGGATTGAGGAATGAGGATTGAGGATTGAGGATTGAGCATTGAGGATTGAAGGTTGAGTATTGAGGATTGAAAATTGAGGATTGAGGATTGAGGATTGAAGATTGAGGATTGGGGACGGAGTGTTGAGGGTTGAGTGATGAGAATTGATGTTTGTGGATAGAGATTTGAAGATTGCAGATTGAGTATTGAGCATTGAAAGCTGTGAATTGATGACATTCTATTGAGGATTGAGGACTGACAACTGATTGTTGAGGACTGAGGCCTGAAGATTGAGGATTCAGTATTGAGGATTCAGGATTGAGGTGTGAGGACAGAGGATTTAGGGTTGAGGATTGAGGATTGAGGATTGAGGATTGAGGATTGAAGATTGACGATTGGGTGTTGAGGATTGAGCATTGAGGGTTGAGGATTGAGGATTGAGGATTGAGGATTGAGGATTGGGTATTGAGGATTGTAGAATGAGGATTGAGGATTGAGGATTGAGGATTGAGGGTTGAGGATTGAAGACTGAGTATTGAGGATTGAATGTTGAGGATTGAGGATTGAGGATTGAAGATTGAGGTTTGAGGATTGAGTATAGAGGATTGAAGAATGAGGATTGAGGATTGAGTATTGAGGATTGAGGATTGAAGATTGAGTATTGAGGATTGAAGGTTGAGGATTGAGTATTGAGGACTGAGGATTGAGGATTGAGAATTGAGGATTGAGGATTGAGGATTGAGGATTGAATATTCAGTATTGAGGATCGAAGATTGAGAGTTGAGGATTGAGGATTGAACATTGAGGAAAGAGTGCTGGGGGTTGAGTGGTGAAAATTGATGTTTGTGGATACAGGTTGGAAGATTGCAGATTGAGTATTAAGTATCGAAAGCTGTGAATTGACGATATTCTATTGAGGATTGAGGAATGACAACTGATTGTTGAGGACTGAGGGCTGAAGTTTGAGGATTCAGGATTGAGGATTCAGAATTGAGGTTTGAGGACTGAGGATTGAGGATTGAAGGTTGAGGATTGAGGATTGAGGATTGAAGACTAAGGATTGGGTATTGAGAATTGAACATTGAGGATTGAGGGTTGAGCATTGAGGATTGAGAATTGAAGAATGAGGATTGAGGATTGAAGGTTGAGGATTGAGGATTGAGAATTGAGGATTGAGGATTGATGATTGAGGATTGAAGATTCAGTATTGAGGATCGAATATTGAGAGTTGAGGATTGAGGATTGAACATTGGGGACTGAGTGTTGAGGGTTGAGTGATGAGAATTCATGTTTGTGGAAAGAAATTTGAAGATTGCAGATTGAGTATTGAGTATTGAAAGCTGTGAATTGATAATATTCTATTGAGCATAGAGGATTGACGTCTGATTGTTCAGGTCTGAGGTCTGAAGATTGAGGATTCAGGATTGAGGATTCAGGATTGAGGTTTGATGACTGAGGATTGAGGATTGAGGACTGAGGCATTAGGATTGAGGATTGAGGATTGAGGTTTGAGGATTGAGGGTTGAGGATTGAGGATTGGGGATTGAAAATTGAGTATTGAGGATTGAAGATTGAGGATTGGGTGTTGAGGATTGAAGAATGAGGATTGAGGGCTGAGGATTGTGGATTGAGCATTGAAGATTGTGGATTAGGTATTGAGGATTGCAGATTGTGTATTGAGGATTGAAGATTGAGGGTTGTGGATTGAGGGTTGAGGACTGAGGATTGAGGATTGAAGATTGAGTATTGGGGACTGAATATTGAGGATTTAGGATTGATAATTGAGGTTTGAGGGTGAGGTCTGAGGGTTGAGGATTGAGGTTTGAGGGCTGAGGACTGAGAATTGAGGATTGAGGATTGAGAATGAGGGCTGAGAGTTGAGGATTGAGGTTTGAGGACTGAGGACTGAGGATTGAGGATTGAGAATTGGGGATTGAGGATTGAGGATTGAAGATTCAGGATTGGGTATTGAGGATTGTAGAATGAGGATTGATGATTGAGGACTGAGGATTGAGGATTGAGGATTGAATATTGAGGATTGAGGATTGAAGATTGAGGATTGGGTATTGAGGATTGTAGAATGAGGTATGAGGATTGTGGATTGAGGACTGAGGATTGAAGATTCAGTATTGAGGATTGAAGACTGACGACTGAGGATTGAGGTCTGAAGATTGAGGATTCAGGATTGAGGATTCAGAATTGAGGTTTGAGGACTGAGGATTGAGGATTGAAGATTGAGGAATGAGGATTGAGGATTGAGGATTGAAGACTGAGGATTGGGTATTGATGATTGAACACTGAGGGTTGAGGGTTGAGGATTGAGGATTGAGGATTGACGATTGAGGATTGAGGAATGAGGATGAGGGCTGAGGATTGGGGATTGAGGTTTGAGGTCTGAGGACTGAGGATTGAGGATTGAGAATTGAGGATTGAGGATTGAAGATTGAAGACCGAGGATTGCGTATTGAGGATTGATGCCTGACGATTGAGGATTGAGAATTGAGGATTGAGGGTTGAGGATGCAGGATTGAAGATTGAGTATTGAGGATTGAAGATTGAGGATTGAGGATTGAGGATTGAGGATTGAGGGTTGAGTGTTGAGGATTGAGTATTGAATCCTGAGAATTCAGGATATTCCGTTGAGTATTGAGAATTGAGGATTGATGGTTGAGTATTGAGGATTGGGGATTGAGGATTGAGGATTGAGTATTCAGGATTGAGGATTGAGGATTGAAGATTGAATATTGATGATTGAAGACTGAGGATCGAGGATTGAGGATTGAGGATTCAGGATTGAGGATTGAGAACAGAAGATTGAATATTGATGATTGAAGATTGAGGATTGAGGATTGATGGTTGTGGATTGAGGACGAGGACTGAGAGTTGAGTATTGATGTTTGAGGTCTGAGGATTGAGGATTGAGGATTGAGAATTGAGGATTGAGGATTGAGGATTTATGATTGAGGATTGGGTATTGAGGGTTGAAGAATCAGGATTGAGGATTGAGGATTGAGGATTGAGGATTGAAGACTGAGTATTGAGGATTGAAGATTGGGGATTGAGGATTGAGGATTCAGGATTGAGGATTGAGGATTGAGGATTGAAGATTGATTATTGTGGACTGAAGATTGAGGATTGAGGATTGAGGATCGAGGATTGAGGATTGAAGATTGAGGATTGGGGATTGACGATTGACGATTGAGGATTGAGTATTGAGGATTGAGAATTGAGGATTGATTATTGAAGATTGAGTATTGAGGATTGAAGATTGAGGATTGAGGATTGAGGATTGAAGATTGAGGATGAGGGCTGATCGTTGAGGATTGAGGTTTGAGGACTGAGGACTGAGGATTGAGGATTGAGAATTGACGATTGAGGATTGAGGATTGAAGATTGAGGATTTGGTATTGAGGATGGAAGAATGAGGATTGAGGATTGAGGATTGAGAATTGAGGATTGAAGATTGAGTATTGAGGATTGAAGCCTGACGATTGAGGATTGAGGATTGAGGATTGAGGATTGAAGACGGAGGATTGAAGATTGAGTATTGAGGACTGAAGATTGAGGTTTGAGCATTGAGTATTGATGATTGAGGATTGAGTATTGAGGATTGAAGATTGAGGTTTGAGGATTGGGTATTGAGGATTGAGGAATGAGTATTGAGGATTGAGGATTGAGGATTGAGGATTGAGGATTGAGGAATGAGGATTAAGGATTGAGGATTGGGGATTGAGGATCTAGGATTGGAGATTGATTATTGATGATTGAAGATTGTGTATTGAGGATTGAGGATTGAGGATTGAGAATTGAGTATGAGGACTGAGGATTGAGGATTGAGGATTGAGGGTTGAGGATTGAAGATTGTGTATTGTGGATTGAATATTGAGGATTGAGGATTGAGGATTGAGGATTGAGGATGAGGGCTGATGGTTGAGGGTTAAGGTTTGAGTATTGAATCCTGAGAATTCAGGATATTCTATTGAGTATCGAGAATTGAGAATTGATAGTTGAGTATTGAGGATTGAGGTTTGAGTATTGAGGATTGAGGATTGAGTATTGAAGACTGAATATTGATGCTTGAAGATTGAGGATCGAGGATTGAGGGTTTTGGATTGAGGACGAAGACTGAGGGTTGAGTGTTGATGTTTGAGGTCTGTAGATTGAGGATTGAGGATTGAGAATTGAGGATTTAGGATTGAGGATTGAAGATTGAGGATTGGGTGTTGAGGATTGAAGAATGAGGATTGAGAATTGAGGATTGAGGATTGAGGATTGAAGATTGAGTATTGAGGATTGAAGGTTGAGGATTGAGGTCGGTGGATCGAGGATTGAGGATTGAGAATTGAGGATTGAGGATTGAGGATTGAAGTTTCAGGATTGGGTATTGAGGATTGGGTATTGAGGATTGAAGAATGTGGATTGAGGATTGAGGATAGAGCATTGAGGATTGAGGATTGAGGATTGAGGATTGAAGATTGAGTATTGAGTATTGAAGATTGAGGATTGAGGATTGAGGATTGAGGATTGAGGATTGAAGATTGAGAATTGGGGATTGAGGATTGACGATTGAGGATTGAGTATTGAGGAGTGAGAATTGAGGATTGAGGATTGAGGATTGAGGATTGAGGATTGAAGATTGAGTATTGACGATTGAAGATTGAGGACTGAGGATTGAGTGTTGAGGATTGAGGGCGAGGACTGAAGATTGAGGATTGAGGTTTGAAGATTGAGGATTGTGGATTGAGGAATGAGGATTGAGGATTGAGGATTGAGCATTGAGGATTGAAGGTTGAGTATTGAGGATTGAAAATTGAGGATTGAGGATTGAGGATTGAAGATTGAGGATTGGGGACGGAGTGTTGAGGGTTGAGTGATGAGAATTGATGTTTGTGGATAGAGATTTGAAGATTGCAGATTGAGTATTGAGCATTGAAAGCTGTGAATTGATGACATTCTATTGAGGATTGAGGACTGACAACTGATTGTTGAGGACTGAGGCCTGAAGATTGAGGATTCAGTATTGAGGATTCAGGATTGAGGTGTGAGGACAGAGGATTTAGGGTTGAGGATTGAGGATTGAGGATTGAGGATTGAGGATTGAAGATTGACGATTGGGTGTTGAGGATTGAGCATTGAGGGTTGAGGATTGAGGATTGAGGATTGAGGATTGAGGATTGGGTATTGAGGATTGTAGAATGAGGATTGAGGATTGAGGATTGAGGATTGAGGGTTGAGGATTGAAGACTGAGTATTGAGGATTGAATGTTGAGGATTGAGGATTGAGGATTGAAGATTGAGGTTTGAGGATTGAGTATAGAGGATTGAAGAATGAGGATTGAGGATTGAGTATTGAGGATTGAGGATTGAAGATTGAGTATTGAGGATTGAAGGTTGAGGATTGAGTATTGAGGACTGAGGATTGAGGATTGAGAATTGAGGATTGAGGATTGAGGATTGAGGATTGAAGATTCAGTATTGAGGATCGAAGATTGAGAGTTGAGGATTGAGGATTGAACATTGAGGAAAGAGTGCTGGGGGTTGAGTGGTGAAAATTGATGTTTGTGGATACAGGTTGGAAGATTGCAGATTGAGTATTGAGTATCGAAAGCTGTGAATTGACGATATTCTATTGAGGATTGAGGAATGACAACTGATTGTTGAGGACTGAGGGCTGAAGTTTGAGGATTCAGGATTGAGGATTCAGAATTGAGGTTTGAGGACTGAGGATTGAGGATTGAAGGTTGAGGATTGAGGATTGAGGATTGAAGACTAAGGATTGGGTATTGAGAATTGAACATTGAGGATTGAGGGTTGAGCATTGAGGATTGAGAATTGAAGAATGAGGATTGAGGATTGAAGGTTGAGGATTGAGGATTGAGAATTGAGGATTGAGGATTGATGATTGAGGATTGAAGATTCAGTATTGAGGATCGAATATTGAGAGTTGAGGATTGAGGATTGAACATTGGGGACTGAGTGTTGAGGGTTGAGTGATGAGAATTCATGTTTGTGGAAAGAAATTTGAAGATTGCAGATTGAGTATTGAGTATTGAAAGCTGTGAATTGATAATATTCTATTGAGCATAGAGGATTGACGTCTGATTGTTCAGGTCTGAGGTCTGAAGATTGAGGATTCAGGATTGAGGATTCAGGATTGAGGTTTGATGACTGAGGATTGAGGATTGAGGACTGAGGCATTAGGATTGAGGATTGAGGATTGAGGTTTGAGGATTGAGGGTTGAGGATTGAGGATTGGGGATTGAAAATTGAGTATTGAGGATTGAAGATTGAGGATTGGGTGTTGAGGATTGAAGAATGAGGATTGAGGGCTGAGGATTGTGGATTGAGCATTGAAGATTGTGGATTAGGTATTGAGGATTGCAGATTGTGTATTGAGGATTGAAGATTGAGGGTTGTGGATTGAGGGTTGAGGACTGAGGATTGAGGATTGAAGATTGAGTATTGAGGACTGAATATTGAGGATTTAGGATTGATAATTGAGGTTTGAGGGTGAGGTCTGAGGGTTGAGGATTGAGGTTTGAGGGCTGAGGACTGAGAATTGAGGATTGAGGATTGAGAATGAGGGCTGAGAGTTGAGGATTGAGGTTTGAGGACTGAGGACTGAGGATTGAGGATTGAGAATTGGGGATTGAGGATTGAGGATTGAAGATTCAGGATTGGGTATTGAGGATTGTAGAATGAGGATTGAGGATTGAGGACTGAGGATTGAGGATTGAGGATTGAATATTGAGGATTGAGGATTGAAGATTGAGGATTGGGTATTGAGGATTGTAGAATGAGGTTTGAGGATTGTGGATTGAGGACTGAGGATTGAAGATTCAGTATTGAGGATTGAAGACTGACGACTGAGGATTGATGTCTGAAGATTGAGGATTCAGGATTGAGGATTCAGAATTGAGGTTTGAGGACTGAGGATTGAGGATTGAAGATTGAGGAATGAGGATTGAGGATTGAGGATTGAAGACTGAGGATTGGGTATTGATGATTGAACACTGAGGATTGAGGGTTGAGGATTGAGGATTGAGGATTGACGATTGAGGATTGAGGAATGAGGATGAGGGCTGAGGATTGGGGATTGAGGTTTGAGGTCTGAGGACTGAGGATTGAGGATTGAGAATTGAGGATTGAGGATTGAAGATTGAAGACCGAGGATTGCGTATTGAGGATTGATGCCTGACGATTGAGGATTGAGAATTGAGGATTGAGGGTGAGGATGCAGGATTGAAGATTGAGTATTGAGGATTGAAGATTGAGGATTGAGGATTGAGGATTGAGGATTGAGGGTTGAGTGTTGAGGATTGAGTATTGAATCCTGAGAATTCAGGATATTCCGTTGAGTATTGAGAATTGAGGATTGATGGTTGAGTATTGAGGATTGGGGATTGAGGATTGAGGATTGAGTATTCAGGATTGAGGATTGAGGATTGAAGATTGAATATTGATGATTGAAGATTGAGGATCGAGGATTGAGGGTTGTGGATTGAGGACGAGGACTGAGGGTTGAGTATTGATGTTTGAGGACTGAGGATTGAGGATTGATGATTGAGGATTGAGAATTGAGGATTGAGGATTGAGGATTGAAGATTGAGTATTGGGTGTTGTGGATTGAAGAATGAGGATTGAGGATTGAGGATTGAGGATTGAAGATTGAAAATTGAGGATTGAGGATTGAGGATACAGGATTGAGGATTGAGGATTGAGGATTGAGTATTGAGGATTGAAGATTGAGGATTGGGAATTGAGGATTCAGGATTGATGATTGAAGATTGAGGATTGGGGACTGTGTGTTGAGGGTTCAGTGAAGAGAATTGATGTTTGTGGATAGAAATTTGAAAATTGCAGATTGAGTATTGAGTATTGAAAGCTGTGAATTGATGATATTCTATTGAGGATTGAGGATTGACACCTGATTGTTCAGGTCTGAGGTGTGAAGATTGAGGATTCAGGATTGAGGATTCAGAATTGAGGTTTGAGGACTGAAGATGGAGGGTTGAAGATTGAGGATTGAGGATTGAGGATTGAGGATCGAGTGTTGAAGATTGAGGATTGGGGACTGAGTGTTGAGGGTTGAATGATGAGAATTGACGTTTGTGGATAGAGATTTGAAGATTGCAGATTGAGTATTGAGTATTGAATACTGTGAATTGACTATATTCCATTGACAATTGAGAATTGACAACTGATTGTTGAGGACTCAGTTCTGAAGGTTGAGGATTCAGGATTGAGGATTCAGGTTTGAGCTTTGAGGACTGAGGATTGAGGATTGAGGATCGAGGATTGAGGATTGAGGATTGAGGATTGAGGACTGAAGATTGAGATTTGGGTATTGCGGATTGAACATTGATGATTGAGGATTGAGGATTCAGGATTGAGGATTGAGGACAGAAGATTGAATATTGATGATTGAAGATTGAGGATTGAGGATTGATGGTTGTGGATTGAGGACGAGGACTGAGAGTTGAGTATTGATGTTTGAGGTCTGAGGATTGAGGATTGAGGATTGAGAATTGAGGATTGAGGATTGAGGATTTATGATTGAGGATTGGGTATTGAGGGTTGAAGAATCAGGATTGAGGATTGAGGATTGAGGATTGAGGATTGAAGACTGAGTATTGAGGATTGAAGATTGGGGATTGAGGATTGAGGATTCAGGATTGAGGATTGAGGATTGAGGATTGAAGATTGATTATTGTGGACTGAAGATTGAGGATTGAGGATTGAGGATCGAGGATTGAGGATTGAAGATTGAGGATTGGGGATTGACGATTGACGATTGAGGATTGAGTATTGAGGATTGAGAATTGAGGATTGATTATTGAAGATTGAGTATTGAGGATTGAAGATTGAGGATTGAGGATTGAGGATTGAAGATTGAGGATGAGGGCTGAGGGTTGAGGATTGAGGTTTGAGGACTGAGGACTGAGGATTGAGGATTGAGAATTGACGATTGAGGATTGAGGATTGAAGATTGAGGATTTGGTATTGAGGATGGAAGAATGAGGATTGAGGATTGAGGATTGAGAATTGAGGATTGAAGATTGAGTATTGAGGATTGAAGCCTGACGATTGAGGATTGAGGATTGAGGATTGAGGATTGAAGACGGTGGATTGAAGATTGAGTATTGAGGACTGAAGATTGAGGTTTGAGCGTTGAGTATTGATGATTGAGTATTGAGGATTGAAGATTGAGGATTGAGGATTGAGGATAGAGGATTGAGGGTTGAGTGTTGAGGTTTGAGTATTGAATCCTGAGAATTCAGGATATTCTGTTGAGTATTGAGAATTGAGGATTGATGTTTGAGTATTGAGGATTGGGGATTGAGGATTGAGGATTGAGTATTCAGGATTGAGGATTGAGGATTGAAGATTGAATATTGATGATTGAAGATTGAGGATCGAGGATTGAGTGTTGTGGATTGAGGACGAGGACTGAGGGTTGAGTATTGATGTTTGAGGACTGACGATTGAGGATTGATGATTGAGGATTCAGAATTGAGGATTGAGGATTGAGGATTGAAGATTGAGTATTGGGTGTTGCGGATTGAAGAATGAGGATTGAGGATTGAGGATTGAGGATTGAGGATTGAAGATTGAGTATTTACGATTGAAGATTGAGGATTGAGGTCTGGGGATTGAGGATTAAGGATTGAAAATTGAGGATTGGGTGTTGAGGATTGAAGAATGAGGATTGAGGGCTGAGGATTGTGGATTGAGCATTGAAGATTGAGGATTGGGTATTGAGGATTGAAGAATGAGGATTGAGGATTGAGGATTGAGGATTGAGTATTGAGGATTGAAGATTGAGGATTTAGGATTGATAATTGAGGTTTGAGGG
The DNA here is from genome assembly GCF_051401765.1 of Calliopsis andreniformis. Classification (NCBI taxonomy): domain Eukaryota; kingdom Metazoa; phylum Arthropoda; class Insecta; order Hymenoptera; family Andrenidae; genus Calliopsis; species Calliopsis andreniformis. Next base: position 686,821 of record NW_027480480.1, read on the forward strand.
TGATGTCTGAGGGTTGAGGATTGAGGTTTGAGGGCTGAGGACTGAGAATTGAGGATTGAGGATTGAGAATGAGGGCTGAGGGTTGAGGATTGAGGTTTGAGGACTGTGGACTGAGGATTGAGGATTGAGAATTGAGGATTGAGGATTGAGGATTGAAGATTGATGATTCGGTATTGAGGATTGTAGAATGAGGATCGAGGATTGAGGACTGAGGATTGAGGATTGAGTATTGAGGATTGAAGATTGAGGTTTGAGGATTGAGTATTGAGGATTCAGGTCGGTGGATTGAGGATTGAGGATTGAGAATTGAGGATTGAGGATTGAGGATTGAAGTTTCAGGATTGGGTATTGAGGATTGGGTATTGAGGATTGAAGAATGAGGATTGAGGGTTGGGGATTGAAAATTGAGTATTGAGGATTGAAGATTGAGGTTTGAGGATTGAGTATTGAGGATTGAGGAATGAATATTGAGGATTGAGGATTGAGGATTGAGGATTGAGGATTGAGGAATGAGGATTAAGGATTGAGGATTGGGGATTGAGGATCTAGGATTGGAGATTGATTATTGATGATTGAAGATTGAGTATTGAGGATTGAGGATTGAGGATTGAGAATTGAGCATGAGGACTGAGGGTTGAGGATTGAGGATTGAGGATTGAGGGTTGAGGATTGAAGATTGTGTATTGTGGATTGAATATTGAGGATTGAGTATTGAGGATTGAGGATTGAGGATGAGGGCTGATGGTTGAGGGTTAAGGTTTGAGTATCGAATCCTGAGAATTCAGGATATTCTATTGAGTATTGAGAAATGAGAATTGATAGTTGAGTATTGAGGATTGAGGTTTGAGTATTGAGGATTGAGGATTGAGTATTGAAGACTGAATATTGATGCTTGTAGATTGAGGATCGAGGATTGAGGGTTGTGGATTGAGGACGAAGACTGAGGGTTGAGTGTTGATGTTTGAGGTCTGTAGACTGGGGATTGAGGATTGAGAATTGAGGATTTAGGAGTGAGGATTGAAGATTGAGGATTGGGTGTTGAGGATTGAAGAATGAGGATTGAGAATTGAGGATTGAGGATTGAGGATTGAAGATTGAGTATTGAGGATTGAAGGTTGAGGATTGAGGTCGGTGGATTGAGGATTGAGTATAGAGCATTGAGGATTGAGGATTGAGGATTGAGTATTGAAGATTGAGTATTGAGGATTGAAGATTGAGGATTGAGGATTGAGGATTGAGGATTGAGGATTGAAGATTGAGAATTGGGGATTGAGGATTGACGATTGAGGATTGAGTATTGAGGAGTGAGAATTGAGGATTGAGGATTGAAGATTGAGGATTGAGGATTGAAGATTGAGTATTGACGATTGAAGATTGAGGACTGAGGATTGAGTGTTGAGGATTGAGGGCGAGTACTGAAGATTGAGGATTGAGGTTTGAAGATTGAGGATTGTGGATTGAGGAATGAGGATTGAGGATTGAGGATTGAGCATTGAGGATTGAAGGTTGAGTATTGAGGATAGAAAATTGAGGATTGAGGATTGAGGATTGAAGATTGAGGATTGGAGACGGAGTGTTGAGGGTTGAGTGATGAGAATTGATGTTTGTGGATAGAGATTTGAAGATTGCAGATTGAGTATTGAGCATTGAATGCTGTGAATTGATGACATTCTATTGAGGATTCAGGACTGACAACTGATTGTTGAGGATTGAGACCTGAATATTGAGGTTTCAGTATTGAGGATTCAGGATTCAGGTTTGAGGACAGAGGATTGAGGGTTGAGGATTGAGGATTGAGGATTGAGGATTGAAGATTGACGATTGGGTGTTGAGGATTGAGCATTGAGGGTTGAGGATTGAGGATTGAGGATTGAGGATTGAGGATTGGGTATTGAGGATTGTAGAATGAGGATTGAGGATTGAGGATTGAGGATTGAGTGTTGAGGATTGAAGACTGAGTATTGAGGATTGAATGTTGAGGATTGAGGATTGAGGATTGAAGATTGAGTATTGAGGATTGAAGGTTGAGGATTGAGTATTGAGGATTGAGGATTGAGGATTGAGAATTGAGGATTGAGGATTGAGGATTGAGGATTGAAGATTCAGTATTTCGGATCGAAGATTGAGAGTTGAGGATTGAGGATTGAACATTGAGGAAAGAGTGCTGGGGGTTGAGTGGTGAAAATTGATGTTTGTGGATACAGGTTGGAAGATTGCAGATTGAGTATTGAGTATCGAAAGCTGCGAATTGAGGATATTCTATTGAGGATTGAGGAATGACAACTGATTGTTGAGGACTGAGGGCTGAAGTTTGAGGATTCAGGATTGAGGATTCAGAATTGAGGTTTGAGGACTGAGGATTGAGGATTGAAGGTTGAGGATTGAGGATTGAGTGTTGAAGACTGAGGATTGAGGATTGAGGATTGAGGATCGAGTGTTGAACATTGAGGATTGGGGACTGAGTGTTGAGGGTTGAATGATGAGAATTGATGTTTGTGGATAGAGATTTGAAGATTGCAGATGGAGTATTGAGTATTGAAAGCTGTGAGTTGATAATATTCTATTGATAATTGAGAATTGACAACTGATTGTTGAGGACTGAGTTCTGAAGGTTGAGGATTCAGGATTGAGGATTCAGGTTTGAGTTTTGAGGACTGAGGATTGAGGATTGAAGACGGAGGATTGAAGATTGAGTATTGAGGACTGAAGATTGAGGTTTGAGCATTGAGTATTGATGATTGAGGATTGAGTATTGAGGATTGAGGGTTGAGGATTGAGGATTGAGTATTGAGGATTGAAGAATGAGGATTAAGGATTGAGGATTGGGGATTGAGGATCTAGGATTGGAGATTGATTATTGAGGATTGAATATTGAGGATTGAGGATTGAGGATTGAGGATTGAGGATTGAGAATTGAGTATGAGGTCTGAGGATTGAGGATTGAGGATTGAGGACTGGGGATTGAGGATTGAATATTGAGTATTGAGGATTGAAGATTGAGGATTGAGGATTGAAGATTGAGGATTGGGTATTGAGGATTGTAGAATGAGGTTTGAGGATTGAGGATTGGGTATTGAGGATTGAAGAATGAGGATTGAGAATTGAGGATTGAGGATTGAGGATTGAAGATTGAGTATTGAGGATTGAAGGTTGAGGATTGAGGTCGGTGGATTGAGGATTGAGTATAGAGCATTGAGGATTGAGGATTGAGGATTGAGTATTGAAGATTGAGTATTGAGGATTGAAGATTGAGGATTGAGGATTGAGGATTGAGGATTGAGGATTGAAGATTGAGAATTGGGGATTGAGGATTGACGATTGAGGATTGAGTATTGAGGAGTGAGAATTGAGGATTGAGGATTGAAGATTGAGGATTGAGGATTGAATATTGAGTATTGACGATTGAAGATTGAGGACTGAGGATTGAGTGTTGAGGATTGAGGGCGAGGACTGAAGATTGAGGATTGAGGTTTGAAGATTGAGGATTGTGGATTGAGGAATGAGGATTGAGGATTGAGGATTGAGCATTGAGGATTGAAGGTTGAGTATTGAGGATTGAAAATTGAGGATTGAGGATTGAGGATTGAAGATTGAGGATTGGAGACGGAGTGTTGAGGGTTGAGTGATGAGAATTGATGTTTGTGGATAGAGATTTGAAGATTGCAGATTGAGTATTGAGCATTGAATGCTGTGAATTGATGACATTCTATTGAGGATTGAGGACTGACAACTGATTGTTGAGGACTGAGACCAGAAGATTGAGGTTTCAGTATTGAGGATTCAGGATTGAGGTTTGAGGACAGAGGATTGAGGGTTGAGGATTGAGGATTGAGGATTGAGGATTGAGGATTGAAGATTGACGATTGGGTGTTGAGGATTGAGCATTGAGGGTTGAGGATTGAGGATTGAGGATTGAGGATTGAGGATTGGGTATTGAGGATTGTAGAATGAGGATTGAGGATTGAGGATTGAGGATTGAGTGTTGAGGATTGAAGACTGAGTATTGAGGATTGAATGTTGAGGATTGAGGATTGAGGATTGAAGATTGAGTATTGAGGATTGAAGGTTGAGGATTGAGTATTGAGGATTGAGGATTGAGGATTGAGGATTGAGGATTGAGGATTGAAGATTCAGTATTTCGGATCGAAGATTGAGAGTTGAGGATTGAGGATTGAACATTGAGGAAAGAGTGCTGGGGGTTTAGTGGTGAAAATTGATGTTTGTGGATACAGGTTGGAAGATTGCAGATTGAGTATTGAGTATCGAAAGCTGCGAATTGAGGATATTCTATTGAGGATTGAGGAATGACAACTGATTGTTGAGGACTGAGGGCTGAAGTTTGAGGATTCAGGATTGAGGATTCAGAATTGAGGTTTGAGGACTGAGGATTGAGGATTGAAGGTTGAGGATTGAGGATTGAGGGTTGAAGACTGAGGATTGAGGATTGAGGATTGAGGATCGAGTGTTGAACATTGAGGATTGGGGACTGAGTGTTGAGGGTTGAATGATGAGAATTGATGTTTGTGGATAGAGATTTGAAGATTGCAGATTGAGTATTGAGTATTGAAAGCTGTGAATTGATAATATTCTATTGATAATTGAGAATTGACAACTGATTGTTGAGGACTGAGTTCTGAAGGTTGAGGATTCAGGATTGAGGATTCAGGTTTGAGTTTTGAGGACTGAGGATTGAGGAGTGAGGATCGAGGATTGAGGATTGAGGATTGAGGATTGAGGATTGAGGATTGAAGACTGAGTATTGAGGATTGAAGATTGGGGATTGAGGATTGAGGATTCAGGATTGAGGATTGAGGATTGAGGATTGAAGATTGATTATTGTGGACTGAAGATTGAGGATTGAGGATTGAGGATCGAGGATTGAGGATTGAAGATTGAGGATTGGGGATTGACGATTGACGATTGAGGATTGAGTATTGAGGATTGAGAATTGAGGATTGATTATTGAAGATTGAGTATTGAGGATTGAAGATTGAGGATTGAGGATTGAGGATTGAAGATTGAGGATGAGGGCTGAGGGTTGAGGATTGAGGTTTGAGGACTGAGGACTGAGGATTGAGGATTGAGAATTGACGATTGAGGATTGAGGATTGAAGATTGAGGATTTGGTATTGAGGATTGAAGAATGAGGATTGAGGATTGAGGATTGAGAATTGAGGATTGAAGATTGAGTATTGAGGATTGAAGCCTGACGATTGAGGATTGAGGATTGAGGATTGAGGATTGAAGACGGAGGATTGAAGATTGAGTATTGAGGACTGAAGATTGAGGTTTGAGCATTGAGTATTGATGATTGAGGATTGAGTATTGAGGATTGAGGGTTGAGGATTGAGGATTGAGTATTGAGGATTGAAGAATGAGGATTAAGGATTGAGGATTGGGGATTGAGGATCTAGGATTGGAGATTGATTATTGAGGATTGAATATTGAGGATTGAGGATTGAGGATTGAGGATTGAGGATTGAGAATTGAGTATGAGGTCTGAGGATTGAGGATTGAGGATTGAGGACTGGGTATTGAGGATTGAATATTGAGTATTGAGGATTGAAGATTGAGGATTGAGGATTGAAGATTGAGGATTGGGTATTGAGGATTGTAGAATGAGGTTTGAGGATTGAGGATTGGGTATTGAGGATTGTAGAATGAGGATTGAGGATTGAGGATTGAAGATTGGGTATTGAGGATTGAAACCTGACGATTGAGGATTGAGGATTGAGGACTAAGGATAGAGGATGGAGGATTGAAGATTGAGTATTGAGGATTGAAGATTGAGGATTGAGGATTAGGGATTGAGGATCGAGTGTTGAAGATTGAGGATTGGGGACTGAGTGTTGAGGGTTGAATTATGAGAATTGATGTTTGTGGATAGAGATTTGAAGATTGCAGATTGAGTATTGAGTATTGAAAGCTGTGAGTTGATTATATTCTATTGATAATTGAAAATTGACAACCGATTGTTGAGGACTGAGTTCTGAAGGTTGAGGATTCAGGATTGAGGATTCAGGTTTGAGTTTTGAGGACTGAGGATTGAGGAGTGAGGATCGAGGATTGAGGGTTGAGGATTGAGGACTGAAGATTGAGGATTCAGGATTGAGGATTCAGGATTGATGTTTGATGACTGAGGATTGAGGATTGAGGATTGAAGAATGAGGATTGAGGATTGAGGATTGAGGACTGAGGATTGGAAATTGAGTATTGAGGATTGAAGCCTGACGATTGAGGATTGAGGATTCAGGATTGAGGATTGAGGACGGAGGATTGAAGATTGAGTATTGAGGATTGAAGATTGAGGTTTGAGGATTGAGTATTGAGGATTGAGGTCGGTGGATTGAGGATTGAGGATTGAGAATTGAGGATTGAGGATTGAGGATTGAAGTTTCAGGATTGGGTATTGAGGATTGGGTATTGAGGATTGAAGAATGAGGATTGAGGATTGGGGATTGAAAATTGAGTATTGAGGATTGAAGATTGAGGTTTGTGGATTGAGTATTGAGGATTGAGGAAAGAGTATTGAGGATTGAGGATTGAGGATTGAGGATTGAGGATTGAGGAATGAGGATTAAGGATTGAGGATTGGGGATTGAGGATCTAGGATTGGAGATTGATTATTGATGATTGAAGATTGAGTATTGAGGATTGAGGATTGAGGATTGAGAATTGAGCATGAGGACTGAGGGTTGAGGATTGAGGATTGAGGATTGAGGGTTGAGGATTGAAGATTGTGTATTGTGGATTGAATATTGAGGATTGAGGATTGAGGATTGAGGATTGAGGATGAGGGCTGATGGTTGAGGGTTAAGGTTTGAGTATCGAATCCTGAGAATTCAGGATATTCTATTGAGTATTGAGAATTGAGAATTGATAGTTGAGTATTGAGGATTGAGGTTTGAGTATTGAGGATTGAGGATTGAGTATTGAAGACTGAATATTGATGCTTGTAGATTGAGGATCGAGGATTGAGGGTTGTGGATTGAGGACGAAGACTGAGGGTTGAGTGTTGATGTTTGAGGTCTGTAGACTGGGGATTGAGGATTGAGAATTGAGGATTTAGGAGTGAGGATTGAAGATTGAGGATTGGGTGGTGAGGATTGAAGAATGAGGATTGAGAATTGAGGATTGAGGATTGAGGATTGAAGATTGAGTATTGAGGATTGAAGGTTGAGGATTGAGGTCGGTGGATTGAGGATTGAGGATTGAGCATTGAGGATTGAGGATTGAGGATTGAGTATTGAAGATTGAGTATTGAGGATTGAAGATTGAGGATTGAGGATTGAGGATTGAGGATTGAGGATTGAAGATTGAGAATTGGGGATAGAGGATTGACGATTGAGGATTGAGTATTGAGGAGTGAGAATTGAGGATTGAGGATTGAAGATTGAGGATTGATGATTGAAGATTGAGTATTGACGATTGAAGATTGAGGACTGAGGATTGAGGGCGAGGACTGAAGATTGCGGATTGAGGTTTGAAGATTGAGGATTGTGGATTGAGGAATGAGGATTGAGGATTGAGGATTGAGGATTGAGGGTTGAGTGTTGAGGATTGAGTATTGAATCCTGAGAATTCAGGATATTCCGTTGATTATTGAGAATTGAGGATTGATGGTTGAGTATTGAGGATTGGGGATTGAGGATTGAGGATTGAGTATTCAGGATTGAGGATTGAGGATTGAAGATTGAATATTGATGATTGAAGATTGAGGATCGAGGATTGAGGGTTGTGGATTGAGGACGAGGACTGAGGGTTGAGTATTGATGTTTGAGGACTGAGGATTGAGGATTGATGATTGAGGATTGAGAATTGAGGATTGAGGATTGAGGATTGAAGATTGAGTATTGGGTGTTGCGGATTGAAGAATGAGGATTGAGGATTGAGGATTGAGGATTGAGGATTGAAGATTGAGTATTTACGATTGAAGATTGAGGATTGAGGTCTGAGGATTGAGGATTAAGGATTGAAGGTTGAGGATTGAGGATTGAGAATTGAGTATGAGGACTGAGGGTTGAGGATTGAGGATTGAGGATTGGGGATTGAGGGTTGAATATTGAGTATTGAGGATTGAAGATTGAGGATTGAGCATTCAAGATTGAGGATTGGGTATTGAGGATTGTAGAATGAGGTTTGAGGATTGAGGAGTGAGGACTGAGGATTGAAGATTGAGTATTGAGGATTGAAGACAGACGATTGAGGATTGAGGATTGAGGATTGAGGATTGAGGATTGAAGATTGAAAATTGAGGATTGAGGATTGAGGATTCAGGATTGAGGATTGAGGATTGAGGATTGAGTATTGAGGATTGAAGATTGAGGATTGGGAATTGAGGATTGAGGATTGATGATTGAAGATTGAGGATTGGGGACTGTGTGTTGAGGGTTCAGTGAAGAGAATTGATGTTTGTGGATAGAAATTTGAAAATTGCAGATTGAGTATTGAGTACTGAAAGCTGTGAATTGATGATATTCTATTGAGGATTGAGGATTGACACTTGTTTGTTCAGGTCTGAGTTCTGAAGATTGAGGATTCAGGATTGAGGATTCAGGATTGAGGTTTGATGACTGAGGATTGAGGATTGAGGATTGAAGAATGAGGATTGAGGATTGAGGAGTGAGGACTGAGGATTGGAAATTGAGTATTGAGGATTGAAGCCTGACGATTGAGGATTGAGGATTCAGGATTGAGGATTGAGGACGGAGGATTGAAGATTGAGTATTGAGAATTGAAGATTGAGGTTTGAGGATTGAGTATTGAGGATTGAGGAATGAGTATTGAGGATTGAGGATTGAGGATTGAGGATTGAGGATTGAAGAATGAGGATTAAGGATTGAGGATTGGGGATTGAGGATCTAGGATTGGAGATTGATTATTGATGATTGAAGATTGAGTATTGAGGATAGAGGATTGAGGATTGAGAATTGAGTATGAGGACTGAGGGTTGAGGATTGAGGATTGAGGATTGAGGATTGAAGATTGTGTATTGTGGATTGAATATTGAGGATTGAGGATTGAAGATTGAGGATTGGGTATTGAGGATTGTAGAATGAGGTTTGAGGATTGTGGATTGAGGACTGAGGATTGAAGATTCAGTATTGAGGATTGAAGACTGACGATTGAGGATTGAGGTCTGAAGATTGAGGATTCAGGGTTGAGGATTCAGGATTGAGGTTTGAGGACTGAGGATTGAGGATTGAAGATTGAGGAATGAGGATTGAGGATTGAGGATTGAAGACTGAGGGTTGGGTATTGATGATTGAACACTGAGGATTGAGGGTTGAGGATTGAGGATTGAGGATTGACGATTGAGGATTGAGGAATGAGGATGAGGGCTGAGGATTGGGGATTGAGGTTTGAGGTCTGAGGACTGAAGATTGAGGATTGAGAATTGAGGATTGAGGATTGAAGATTGAAGACCGAGGATTGCGTATTGAGGATTGATGCCTGACGATTGAGGATTGAGAATTGAGGATTGAGGGTTGAGGATGCAGGATTGAAGATTGAGTATTGAGGATTGAAGATTGAGGATTGAGGATTGAGGATTGAGGATTGAGGGTTGAGTGTTGAGGATTGAGTATTGAATCCTGAGAATTCAGGATATTCCGTTGATTATTGAGAATTGAGGATTGATGGTTGAGTATTGAGGATTGGGGATTGAGGATTGAGGATTGAGTATTCAGGATTGAGGATTGAGGATTGAAGATTGAATATTGATGATTGAAGATTGAGGATCGAGGATTGAGGGTTGTGGATTGAGGACGAGGACTGAGGGTTGAGTATTGATGTTTGAGGACTCAGGATTGAGGATTGATGATTGAGGATTGAGAATTGAGGATTGAGGATTGAGGATTGAAGATTGAGTATTGGGTGTTGCGGATTGAAGAATGAGGATTGAGGATTGAGGATTGAGGATTGAGGATTGAAGATTGAGTATTTACGATTGAAGATTGAGGATTGAGGTCTGAGGATTGAGGATTAAGGATTGAAGGTTGAGGATTGAGGATTGAGAATTGAGTATGAGGACTGAGGGTTGAGGATTGAGGATTGAGGATTGGGGATTGAGGGTTGAATATTGAGTATTGAGGATTGAAGATTGAGGATTGAGCATTCAAGATTGAGGATTGGGTATTGAGGATTGTAGAATGAGGTTTGAGGATTGAGGAGTGAGGACTGAGGATTGAAGATTGAGTATTGAGGATTGAAGACAGACGATTGAGGATTGAGGATTGAGAATTTAGGATTGAGGGCTGAAGATGAGGGCTGAGGGTTGAGGATTGAGGTTTGAGGACTGAGGATTGAGGATTGAGGATTGAGGATTGAAGATTGACGATTGGGTGTAGAGGATTGAGCATTGAGGGTTGAGGATTGAGGATTGAGGATTGAGGATTGAGGATTGGGTATTGAGGATTGTAGAATGAGGATTGAGGATTGAGGATTGAGGATTGAGGATTGAAAATTGAGGATTGGGGACTGAGTGTTGAGGGTTGAGTGATGAGAATTGATGTTTGTGGAATGAAATTTGAAGATTGCAGATTGAGTATTGAGTATTGAAAGCTGTGAATTGATAATATTCTATTGAGCATTGAGGATTGACGTCTGATTGTTTAGGTCTGAGGTCTGAAGATTGAGGATTCAGGATTGAGGATTCAGGATTGAGGTTTGATGACTGAGGATTGAGGATTGAGTATTGAAGAATGAGGATTGAGGATTGAGGATTGAGGACTGAGGATTGGAAATTGAGTATTGAGGATTGAAGCCTGACGATTGAGGATTGAGGATTCAGGATTGAGTATTGAGGACGGAGGATTGAAGATTGAGTATTGAGGATTGAAGACTGAGGTTTGAGGATTGAGTATTGAGGATTGAGGAATAAGTATTGAGGATTGAGGATTGAGGATTGAGGATTGAGGATTGAGGAATGAGGATTAATGATTGAGGATTGGGGATTGAGGATTGAGGATTGAGGATTGAGAATTGAGTATGAGGACTGAGGGTTGAGGATTGAGGATTGAGGATTGAGGGTTGAGGATTGAAGATTGTGTATTGTGGATTGAATATTGAGGATTGAGGATTGAGGATCGAGGATTGAGGATGAGGGCTGATGGTTGAGGGTTAAGGTTTGAGTATTGAATCCTGAGAATTCAGGATATTCTATTGAGTATCGAGAATTGAGAATTGATAGTTGAGTATTGAGGATTGAGGTTTGAGTATTGAGGATTGAGGATTGAGTATTGAAGACTGAATATTGATGCTTGTAGATTGAGGATCGAGGATTGAGGGTTGTGGATTGAGGACGAAGACTGAGGGTTGAGTGTTGATGTTTGAGGTCTGTAGATTGAGGATTGAGGATTGAGAATTGAGGATTTAGGATTGAGGATTGAAGATTGAGGATTGGGTGTTGAGGATTGAAGAATGAGGATTGAGAATTGAGGATTGAGGATTGAGGATTCAAGATTGAGTATTGAGGATTGAAGGTTGAGGATTGAGGTCGGTGGATTGAGGATTGAGGATTGAGAATTGAGGATTGAGGATTGAGGATTGAAGTTTCAGGATTGGGTAGTGAGGATTGGGTATTGAGGATTGAAGAATGAGGATTGAGGATTGAGGATTGAGGATTGAGGATTGCAGATTGAGTATTGAGGATTGAAGGTTGAGGATTGAGGTTTGAGGATTGAGAATTGAGAATTGCAGATTGAGTATTGAGGATTGAAGATTGAGGGTTGAGCATTGAGGATACAGGATTGAGCATTGGGGGTTGAGGATTGAGTATTGAGGATTGAAGATTGAGTATTGAGGATTGAAGGTTGAGGATTGAGGATTGACAATTGAGGATTGAGGATGAGGTCTGATGGCTGAGGATTGAGGTTTGAGGGCTGAGGACTGAGAATTGAGGATTGAGGATTGAGAATGAAGGCTGAGGGTTGAGGATGAGGGTTTGAGGACTGAGGATTGAGGATTGAGGATTGAAGCTTGAGGATTGGGTGTTGAGGGTTGAAGAATGAGGGTTGAGGATTGAGGATTGAGGATTGAGTATTGAAGATTGAGGATTGGGTATTGAGGATTGAAGAATGAGGATTGAAGATTGAGGATTGGGTATTGAGGGTTGAAGAATGAGCATTGAGGATTGAGAATTGGGGATTGAGGATTGAAGACTGAGTATTGAGGATAGAAGATTGGGGATTGAGGATTGAGGTTTCGGGATTGAGGATTGAGGATTGAGGATTGAAGATTGATTATTGAGGATTGAAGATTGAGGATTGAGGATTGAGGATTGAGGATTGAGGATTGAAGATTGAGGATTGGGGATTGAGTATTGTCGATTGAGTATTGAGTATTGAGGATTGAGGTTTGAGGATTGATTATTGAAGATTGAGTATTGAGGATTGGAGATTGAGGATTGAGGATTGAGGATTGAGGATTGAGGATGAGGGCTGAGGGTTGAGGATTGAGGATTGAAGATTGAGTATTGGGTGTTGCGGATTGAAGAATGAGGATTGAGGATTGAGGATTGAGGATTGAGGATTGAAGATTGAGTATTTACGATTGAAGATTGAGGATTGAGGTCTGAGGATTGAGGATTAAGGATTGAAGGTTGAGGATTGAGGATTGAGAATTGAGTATGAGGACTGAGGGTTGAGGATTGAGGATTGAGGATTGGGGATTGAGGGTTGAATATTGAGTATTGAGGATTGAAGATTGAGGATTGAGCATTCAAGATTGAGGATTGGGTATTGAGGATTGTAGAATGAGGTTTGAGGATTGAGGAGTGAGGACTGAGGATTGAAGATTGAGTATTGAGGATTGAAGACAGACGATTGAGGATTGAGGATTGAGGATTGAGGATTGAGGATTGAAGATTGAAAATTGAGGATTGAGGATTGAGGATTCAGGATTGAGGATTGAGGATTGAGGATTGAGTATTGAGGATTGAAGATTGAGGATTGGGAATTGAGGATTGAGGATTGATGATTGAAGATTGAGGATTGGGGACTGTGTGTTGAGGGTTCAGTGAAGAGAATTGATGTTTGTGGATAGAAATTTGAAAATTGCAGATTGAGTATTGAGTACTGAAAGCTGTGAATTGATGATATTCTATTGAGGATTGAGGATTGACACTTGTTTGTTCAGGTCTGAGTTCTCAAGATTGAGGATTCAGGATTGAGGATTCAGGATTGAGGTTTGATGACTGAGGATTGAGGATTGAGGATTGAAGAATGAGGATTGAGGATTGAGGAGTGAGGACTGAGGATTGGAAATTGAGTATTGAGGATTGAAGCCTGACGATTGAGGATTGAGGATTCAGGATTGAGGATTGAGGACGGAGGATTGAAGATTGAGTATTGAGAATTGAAGATTGAGGTTTGAGGATTGAGTATTGAGGATTGAGGAATGAGTATTGAGGATTGAGGATTGAGGATTGAGGATTGAGGATTGAAGAATGAGGATTAAGGATTGAGGATTGGGGATTGAGGATCTAGGATTGGAGATTGATTATTGATGATTGAAGATTGAGTATTGAGGATAGAGGATTGAGGATTGAGAATTGAGTATGAGGACTGAGGGTTGAGGATTGAGGATTGAGGATTGAGGATTGAAGATTGTGTATTGTGGATTGAATATTGAGGATTGAGGATTGAAGATTGAGGATTGGGTATTGAGGATTGTAGAATGAGGTTTGAGGATTGTGGATTGAGGACTGAGGATTGAAGATTCAGTATTGAGGATTGAAGACTGACGATTGAGGATTGAGGTCTGAAGATTGAGGATTCAGGGTTGAGGATTCAGGATTGAGGTTTGAGGACTGAGGATTGAGGATTGAAGATTGAGGAATGAGGATTGAGGATTGAGGATTGAAGACTGAGGGTTGGGTATTGATGATTGAACACTGAGGATTGAGGGTTGAGGATTGAGGATTGAGGATTGACGATTGAGGATTGAGGAATGAGGATGAGGGCTGAGGATTGGGGATTGAGGTTTGAGGTCTGAGGACTGAAGATTGAGGATTGAGAATTGAGGATTGAGGATTGAAGATTGAAGACCGAGGATTGCGTATTGAGGATTGATGCCTGACGATTGAGGATTGAGAATTGAGGATTGAGGGTTGAGGATGCAGGATTGAAGATTGAGTATTGAGGATTGAAGATTGAGGATTGAGGATTGAGGATTGAGGATTGAGGGTTGAGTGTTGAGGATTGAGTATTGAATCCTGAGAATTCAGGATATTCCGTTGATTATTGAGAATTGAGGATTGATGGTTGAGTATTGAGGATTGGGGATTGAGGATTGAGGATTGAGTATTCAGGATTGAGGATTGAGGATTGAAGATTGAATATTGATGATTGAAGATTGAGGATCGAGGATTGAGGGTTGTGGATTGAGGACGAGGACTGAGGGTTGAGTATTGATGTTTGAGGACTGAGGATTGAGGATTGATGATTGAGGATTGAGAATTGAGGATTGAGGATTGAGGATTGAAGATTGAGTATTGGGTGTTGCGGATTGAAGAATGAGGATTGAGGATTGAGGATTGAGGATTGAGGATTGAAGATTGAGTATTTACGATTGAAGATTGAGGATTGAGGTCTGAGGATTGAGGATTAAGGATTGAAGGTTGAGGATTGAGGATTGAGAATTGAGTATGAGGACTGAGGGTTGAGGATTGAGGATTGAGGATTGGGGATTGAGGGTTGAATATTGAGTATTGAGGATTGAAGATTGAGGATTGAGCATTCAAGATTGAGGATTGGGTATTGAGGATTGTAGAATGAGGTTTGAGGATTGAGGAGTGAGGACTGAGGATTGAAGATTGAGTATTGAGGATTGAAGACAGACGATTGAGGATTGAGGATTGAGAATTTAGGATTGAGGGCTGAAGATGAGGGCTGAGGGTTGAGGATTGAGGTTTGAGGACTGAGGATTGAGGATTGAGGATTGAGGATTGAAGATTGACGATTGGGTGTAGAGGATTGAGCATTGAGGGTTGAGGATTGAGGATTGAGGATTGAGGATTGAGGATTGGGTATTGAGGATTGTAGAATGAGGATTGAGGATTGAGGATTGAGGATTGAGGATTGAAAATTGAGGATTGGGGACTGAGTGTTGAGGGTTGAGTGATGAGAATTGATGTTTGTGGAATGAAATTTGAAGATTGCAGATTGAGTATTGAGTATTGAAAGCTGTGAATTGATAATATTCTATTGAGCATTGAGGATTGACGTCTGATTGTTTAGGTCTGAGGTCTGAAGATTGAGGATTCAGGATTGAGGATTCAGGATTGAGGTTTGATGACTGAGGATTGAGGATTGAGTATTGAAGAATGAGGATTGAGGATTGAGGATTGAGGACTGAGGATTGGAAATTGAGTATTGAGGATTGAAGCCTGACGATTGAGGATTGAGGATTCAGGATTGAGTATTGAGGACGGAGGATTGAAGATTGAGTATTGAGGATTGAAGACTGAGGTTTGAGGATTGAGTATTGAGGATTGAGGAATAAGTATTGAGGATTGAGGATTGAGGATTGAGGATTGAGGATTGAGGAATGAGGATTAATGATTGAGGATTGGGGATTGAGGATTGAGGATTGAGGATTGAGAATTGAGTATGAGGACTGAGGGTTGAGGATTGAGGATTGAGGATTGAGGGTTGAGGATTGAAGATTGTGTATTGTGGATTGAATATTGAGGATTGAGGATTGAGGATCGAGGATTGAGGATGAGGGCTGATGGTTGAGGGTTAAGGTTTGAGTATTGAATCCTGAGAATTCAGGATATTCTATTGAGTATCGAGAATTGAGAATTGATAGTTGAGTATTGAGGATTGAGGTTTGAGTATTGAGGATTGAGGATTGAGTATTGAAGACTGAATATTGATGCTTGTAGATTGAGGATCGAGGATTGAGGGTTGTGGATTGAGGACGAAGACTGAGGGTTGAGTGTTGATGTTTGAGGTCTGTAGATTGAGGATTGAGGATTGAGAATTGAGGATTTAGGATTGAGGATTGAAGATTGAGGATTGGGTGTTGAGGATTGAAGAATGAGGATTGAGAATTGAGGATTGAGGATTGAGGATTCAAGATTGAGTATTGAGGATTGAAGGTTGAGGATTGAGGTCGGTGGATTGAGGATTGAGGATTGAGAATTGAGGATTGAGGATTGAGGATTGAAGTTTCAGGATTGGGTAGTGAGGATTGGGTATTGAGGATTGAAGAATGAGGATTGAGGATTGAGGATTGAGGATTGAGGATTGCAGATTGAGTATTGAGGATTGAAGGTTGAGGATTGAGGTTTGAGGATTGAGAATTGAGAATTGCAGATTGAGTATTGAGGATTGAAGATTGAGGGTTGAGCATTGAGGATACAGGATTGAGCATTGGGGGTTGAGGATTGAGTATTGAGGATTGAAGATTGAGTATTGAGGATTGAAGGTTGAGGATTGAGGATTGACAATTGAGGATTGAGGATGAGGTCTGATGGCTGAGGATTGAGGTTTGAGGGCTGAGGACTGAGAATTGAGGATTGAGGATTGAGAATGAAGGCTGAGGGTTGAGGATGAGGGTTTGAGGACTGAGGATTGAGGATTGAGGATTGAAGCTTGAGGATTGGGTGTTGAGGGTTGAAGAATGAGGGTTGAGGATTGAGGATTGAGGATTGAGTATTGAAGATTGAGGATTGGGTATTGAGGATTGAAGAATGAGGATTGAAGATTGAGGATTGGGTATTGAGGGTTGAAGAATGAGCATTGAGGATTGAGAATTGGGGATTGAGGATTGAAGACTGAGTATTGAGGATAGAAGATTGGGGATTGAGGATTGAGGTTTCGGGATTGAGGATTGAGGATTGAGGATTGAAGATTGATTATTGAGGATTGAAGATTGAGGATTGAGGATTGAGGATTGAGGATTGAGGATTGAAGATTGAGGATTGGGGATTGAGTATTGTCGATTGAGTATTGAGTATTGAGGATTGAGGTTTGAGGATTGATTATTGAAGATTGAGTATTGAGGATTGGAGATTGAGGATTGAGGATTGAGGATTGAGGATTGAGGATGAGGGCTGAGGGTTGAGGATTGAGGTTTGAGGACTGAGGACTGAGGATTGAGGATTGAGAATTGAGGATTGAGGATTGAGGATTGAAGATTGAGGATTGGGTATTGAGGATTGAAGAATGATGATTGAGGATTGAGGATTGAGGATTGAGGATTGAAGACTGACGATTGAGGGTTGAGGATTGAGGATTGAGTATTGAGGATTGAAGATTGAGTATTGAGGATTGAAAATTGAGTATTGAGGATTGAGGATTCAGGATTGAGGATTGAGTATTGAGGATTGAAGATTGAGGATTGGGGACTGAGCGTTGAGGGTTGAGTGATGAGAATTGATGTTTGTGGATAGAAATTTGAAGATTGCAGATTGAGTATTGAGTATTGAAAACTGTAAATTGATGATATTCTATTGAGGATTGAGGATTGACATCTGACTGTTCAGGTCTGAGATCTGACGATTGAGGATTCAGGATTGAGGATTCAGGATTGAGGTTTGATGACTGAGGATTGAGGATTGAGGATTGAGGCCTGAGGATTGAGGATTGAGGATTGAAGATTGAGGATTGTGTATTGAGGATGAAGGCTGAGGGTTGAGGATTGAGGTTTGAGGTCTGAGGACTGAGGACTGAGGATTGAGAATTGAGGATTGAGGGTTGAAGATTGAAGATTGAGGATTGGGTATTGAGGATTGAAGAATGAGGATTGGGGATTGAGGATTGACGATTGAGGATTGAGTATTGAGGATTGAGAATTGAGGATTGCTTATTGAAGATTGATTATTGAGGATTGAAGATTGAGGATTGAGGATGAGGGCTGAGGGTTGAGGATTGAGGTTTGAGGACTGAGGACTGAGGATTGAGGATTGAGAATTGAGGATTGAAGATTGAGGATTGAAGATTGAGGATTGGGTATTGAGGATTGAGGAATGATGATTGAGGATTGAGGATTGAGGATTGAGGGTTGAAGACTGACGATTGAGGATTGAGGATTGAGGATTGAGTATTGAGGATTGAAGATTGAGTATTGAGGATTGAAAATTGAGGATTGAGGATTGAGGATTCAGGATTGAGGATTGAGGATGGAGGATTGAGTGTTGAGGATTGAAGATTGAGGATTGAGAATTGAGGATTGAGGATTGAGCATTGAAGATTGAGGATTGGGTACTGAGGATTGTAGAATGAGGATTGAGGATTGAGGATTGAAGATTGAGGATTGAGGTCTGAGGAATGAGGATTGAGGATTGAGGATTGAAGATTGGAGATTGAGTATAGAGGATTGAAGATTGAGGATTGATGATTGAGGATTGAGGATTGAGGATTGAAGATTGAGGATTGGGGACTGGGTGTTGCGTGTTGAGTGATGAGAGTTGATGTTTGTGAATAGATATTTGAAGATTGCAGATTGAGTATTGAGTATTGAAAACTGTGAATTGATAGTATTCCATTGAGGAATGAGGATTGACATCTGATTGTACAGGTCTGAGGTCTGAAGATTGAGGATTCACGATTGAGGATTCAGGATTGAGGTTTGATGACTGAGGATTGGGGATAGAGGATTGAGGCATGAGGATTGAGGATTGAAGGTTGAAGATTGAGGATTGAGGATTGAGGATGAGGGCTGAGGGTTGACGATTGAGGTTTGAGGACTGAGGACTGAGGATTGAGGATTGAAAATTGAGGATTGAAGATTGAAGATTGAGTATTGAGGATTGAAGATTGAGGATTGAGGATTCATAATTGCGGATTGAGGATGAGGTCTGAGGGTTGAGGATTGAGGCTTGAGGGCTGAGGACTGAGAATTGAGGATTGAGGATTGAGGATTGAAGATTGAGTATTGAGGATCGATGCCTGGCGATGGAGGATTGAGGATTGAGTACTGTGGATTGAGGATGGAGGATTGAAGATTGAGGATTGGGGACGGCGTGTTGAGGGTTGAGTGATGAGAATTGATGTTTGTGGATAGAGATTTCAAGATTGCAGATTGAGTATTGAGCGTTGAAAGCTGTGAAATGATGACATTCTATTGAGGATTGAGGACTGACAACTGATTGTTGAGGACTGAGGCCTGAAGATTGAGGATTCAGTATTGAGGATTCAGGATCGAGGTTTGAGGACAGAGGATTGAGGGTTGAGGATTGAGGATTGAGGATTGAGGATTGAGGATTGAAGATTGAGGATTGGGTGTTGAGGATTGAGCATTGAGTGTTGAGGATTGAGGATTGAGGATTGAGGATTGAGGATTGGGTATTGAGGATTGTAGAATGAGGATTGAGGATTGAGGATTGAGGATTGAGGGTTGAGGATTGAAGACTGAGTATTGAGGATTGAATATTGAGGATTGAGGATTGAGGATTGAGGATTGAGGATTGAGGATTGAGGATTGAGGATTGAGGATTGAGGATTGAAGATTGAAGATTGAGTAATGAGTATTGAAGGTTGAGGATTGAGGAATGAGTATTGAGGATCGAGGATTGAGGATTGAGTATTGAGGATTGAGGATTGAAGATTGAGGATTGGGTATTGCGGATTGAACATTGAGGATTGAGGATTGAGGATTGAGGTTTGAGGATTGAGGACTGAAGATTGAATATTGATGAATGAAGATTGAGGTTTGAGTATTTATGGTTGTGGATTGAGGACGAGGACTGAGGGTTGAGTATTGATGTTTGAGTTCTGAGAACTGAGGATTGAGGATTGAGAATTGAGGATTGAGGATTGAGGATTAAAGATTGAGGATTGGGTATTGAGGGTTGAAGAATGAGGATTGAGGTTGGAGGATTGGGGACTGAGGATTGAAGACTGTGTATTGAGGGTTGATGATTGGGGATTGAGGATTGAGGATTGAGGATTGAAGATTGATTATTGAGGATTGAAGATTGAGGACTGAGGTTTGAGGATTGAGGATTGAGGATTGAGGATTGAAGATTGAGGATTGGGGATTGAGGATTGACGATTGAGGATAGAGAATTGAGGATTGATTATTGAAGATTGAGCATTGAGGATTGAGGATTGAGGATTGAGGATTGAGGATTGAGGATTGAGGATTGAGGATGAGGGCTGAGGGTTGAGGGTTGCGGTTTGAGGACTGAGGACTGAGGCCTGAGGATTGAGAATTGAGGATTGAGGATTGAGGATTGAGGATTGGAGACTGACGATTAAGGATTGAGGATTGAGGATTGAGGATTGAGGATTGAAGATTGAGTATTGAGGATTGAAAATTGAGGATTGAGTATGGAGGATTCAGGATTGAGGATTGACGATTGAGGATTGAGTATTGAGGATTGAAGATTGAGTATTGAGAATTGAGGATTGAGGATTGAGGATTGAAGATTGAGGATTGGGGACTGAGTGTTGAGGGTTGAGTGATGAGAATTGATGTTTGTGGATAGAAATTTGAAGATTGCAGATTGTGTATTGAGTATTGAAAACTGTGAATTGATGATATTCTATTGAGGATTGAGGATTGACATCTGATTGTTCAGGTCTGAGGTCTGAAGATTGAGGATTCAGGATTGAGGATTCAGGATTGAGGTTTGATGACTGAGGATTGAGGATTGAGCATTGAGGCATGAGGATTGAGGATTGAGGATTGAAGATTGAGGATTGTGGATTGAGGATGAGGGCTGAGGGTTGAGGATTGAGGTTTGAGGTCTGAGGACTGTGGATTGAGGATTGAGAATTGTGGATTGAGGGTTGAAGATTGAAGATTGAGGATTGTGTATTGAGGATTGAAGCCTGACGATTGAGGATTGAGGGGTGAGGATTGAGGATTGAGGATGGAGGATTGAAGATTGAGTATTGAGGATTGAGGATTGAGGATTGAGGACTGAGGATTGAGGATTGAGGGTTGAGTGTTGAGGTTTGTGTATTGAATCCTGAGAGTTCAGGATATTCAATTGAGTACCGAGAATTGAGGATTTATGGTTGAGTATTGAGGATTGAGGATTGAGGATTGAGGATTGAGTATTGAGGATTGAGGATTGAGGATTGAAGACTGAATATTGATGATTGAAGATTGAGGATCGAGGATTGAGGGTTGTGGATTGAGGACGACGACTGACGGTTGAGTATTCATGTTTGAGGTCTGAGGATTGAGGATTGAAGATTGAGAATTGAGGATTGAGGATTGACGATTGAAGGTTGAGGATTGGGTGTTGAGGATTGAAGAATGAGGATTGAGGATTGGGGATTGAGGTTTGAAGATTGACTATTGCGGATTGAAGATTAAGGATTGAGGTCTGAGGATTGAGGATTGAGGATTGAAGATTGAGGATTGAGTATTGCGGATGGAAGATTAAGGATTGAGGTCTGAGGATTGAGGATTGAGGATTGAAGATTGAGGATTGGGTGTTGAGGATTGAAGAATGAGGATTGAGTATTGAGGATTGAGAATTGAGGATTGATTATTGAAGATTGAGTATTGAGGATTGAAGATTGAGGATTGAGGATTGAGGATTGAGGATTGAGGATGAGGGCTGAGGGTTGAGGGTTGAGGTTTGAGGACTGAGGACTGAGGGTTGAGTATTTATGTTTGAGTTCTGAGAATTGAGAATTTAGGATTGAGGATTGAGGATTGAAGATTGAGGATTGAATTTTGAGTATTGAGGATTGAAGACTGAGGATTGAGGATTGAGGATTGAGGGTTGAGGATTGAGGACGAGGACTGATGGTTGAGGATTGAGGTTTGAGGTTTGAGGATTGAGAATTTAGGATTGAGGGCTGAAGATGAGGGCTGAGGGTTGAGGATTGAGGTTTGAGGACTGAGGACTGAGGATTGAGGATTGAGAATTGAGGATTGAGGATTGAGGATTGAAGATTGAGGATTGGGTATTGAGGATTGAAGAATGATGATTGAGGATTCAGGATTGAGGATTGAGGATTGAAGACTGACGATTGAGGATTGATGATTGAGGATTGGGTATTGAGGATTGAAGAATGAGGATTGAGGTTTGAGGACTGAGGACTGAGGACTGAGGGTTGAGAATTGAGGATTGAGGATTGAGGATTGACGATTGAGGATTGGGTATTGAGGATTGAAGAATGATGATTGAGGATTGAGGATTGAGGATTGAGGATTGAAGATTGAGGATTGGGGACTGAGTGTTGAGGGTTGAGTGATGAGAATTGATGTTTGTGGATAGAAATTTGAAGATTGCAGATTGTGTGTTGAGTATTGAAAACTGTGAATTGATGATATTCTATTGAGGATTGAGGATTGACATCTGATTGTTCAGATCTGAGGTCTGAAGATTGAGGATTGTGGACTGAGGATGAGGGCTGAGGGTTGAGGATTGAGGTTTGAGGTCTGAGGACTGAGGATTGAGGATTGAGAATTGTGGATTGAGGGTTGAAGATTGAAGATTGAGGATTGTGTATTGAGGATTGAAGCCTGACGATTGAGGATTGAGGGGTGAGGATTGAGGATTGAGGATGGAGGATTGAAGATTGAGTATTGAGGATTGAAGATTGAGGATTGAGGATTGAGGATTGAGGATTGAGGATTGAGGGTTGAGTGTTGAGGTTTGTGTATTGAATCCTGAGAGTTCAGGATATTCTATTGAGTATTGAGAATTGAGGATTTATGATTGAGTATTGTGGATTGAGGATTGAGGATTGAGGATTGAGTATTGAGGATTGAGGATTGAGGATTGAAGACTAAATATTGATGATTGAAGATTGAGTATCGAGGATTGAGGGTTGTGGATTGAGGACGAGGACTGAGGGTTGAGTATTGATGTTTGAGGTCTGAGGATTGAAGATTGAAGGTTGAGAATTGAGGATTGGGGATTGACGATTGAAGATTGAGGATTGGGTGTTGAGGATTGAAGAATGAGGATTGAGGATTGAGGATTGAGGATTGAGGATTGAAGATTGAGTACTGCGGATTGAAGACTAAGGATTGAGGTCTGAGGATTGAGGATTAAGGATTGAAGATTGAGGATTGGGTGTTGAGGATTGAAGAATGAGGATTGAGGATTGAGGATTGAGGATTGAGGATTGAAGATTGAGGATTGGGTATTGATGATTGAAGGATGAGGATTGCGGATTGAGTATTGATGATTGAGGATTGCAGATTGAGTATTGAGGATTGAAGATTGTGGGTTGAGGATTGAGTATTGAGGATTGAGCACTGAGGATTGAGGATTGAGGATTGAGGATTGAAGATTGACTATTGAGGATTGAAGATTGAGGATTGAGGATTGAGTATTGAGGATTGAGGATTGAGGATTGAAGATTGAGTATTGAGTACTGAAGATTGAGGATTGAGGATTGAGTATTGAGGATTGAGGATTGAAGGTTGAGGATTGGGGACTGAGTGTTGAATGTTGAGTGATGAGGATTGATGTTTGTGAATAGAGATTTGAAGATTGCAGATTGAGTATTGGGTATTGAAAACTGTGAATAGATGATATTCTATTAAGGATTCAGGATTGACATCTGATTGCTGATGTCTGAGGTCTGAAGATTCAGGATTCAGAATTGAGGTTTGAGGACTGAGGATTGAGTATTGAGGATTGAGGATTGAGGATTAATGATTGAGGATTGAGGATTGAGGACTGAAGATTGAATATAGATGATTGAAGATTGAGGATTGAGGATTGATGGTTGTGGATTGAGGACGAGGACTGAGGGTTGAGTATTGATGTTTGTGTTCTGAGAACTTAGGATTGAGGATTGAGTATTGAGGATTGAAAATTGAGGATTGAAGATTGAGGATTGGGTATTGAGGATTGAAGAATGAGGACTGAGGATTGAGTATTGAGGATTGAGTATTGAAGATTGAGTATTGAGGATTGAAGATTGTAGGTTGAATATTGATGATTGAAGATTGAGGATTGAGGATTGAGGTTTGTGGATTGAGGACGAGGACTGAGGGTTGAATATTGATGTTTGCGGTCTGAGGATTGAGTTTTGAGGATTCAGGATTGAGAATTGAGGATTGAGGATTGAGGATTGAGGTTTGAAGATTGAGGATTGAGGATTGAGGATGAGGGCTGAGGGTTGAGGGCTGAGGTTAGAGGACTGAGGACTGAGTATTGACGATTGAGAATTGAGGATTGAGGATAGAGGATTGAAGATTGAGGATCAGGTATTGAGGATTGAAGAATGAGGATTGAGGAATGAGGATTGAGGATCGAGGATTGAGGTTTGAGTATTGAGGATCGTGGACTGAAGATTGAGGATTGGGTATTGCGGATTGAACATTGAGGATTGAGGATTGAGGATTGAGGATTGAGGATTGAGGACTGAAGATTGAATATTGATGATTGAAGATTGAGGATTGAGGATTTATGGTTGTGGATTGAGGACGAGGACTGAGGGTTGAGTATTGATGTTTGAATACTGAGAACTGGGGATTGAGGATTGAGAATTGAGGACTGAGGATTGAGGATTAATGATTGAGGATTGGGTATTGAGGGTTGAAGAATGAGGATTGAGGATGGAGGATTGGGGACTGAGGATTGAAGACTGTGTATTGAGGGTTGAAGATTGGGGATTGAGGATTGAGGATTCGGGATTGAGGATTGAGGATTGAGGATTGAGGATTGATTATTGAGGATTGAAGATTGAGGATTGAGGTTTGAGGATTGAGGATTGAGGATTGAAGATTGAGGATTGGGGATTGAGGATTGACGATTGAGGATAGAGAATTGAGGATTGATTATTGAAGATTGAGCATTGAGGATTGAGGATTGATGATTGAGGTTTGAGGATTGAGGATTGAGGATTGAGGATTGAGGATGAGGGCTGAGGGTTGAGGGTTGAGGTTTGAGGACTGAGGACTGACGACTGAGGATTGAGAATTGAGGATTGAGGATTGAGGATTGATGATTGAGGATTGGGTATTGAGGATTGAAGAATGATGATTGAGGATTGAGGATTGATGATTGAGGATTGGAGACTGACGATTGAGGATTGAGGATTGAGGATTGAGGATTGAGGATTGAAGATTGAGTATTGAGGATTGAAAATTGAGGATTGAGTATTGAGGATTCAGGATTGAGGATTGAGGATTGAGGATTGAGTATTGAGGATTGAAGATTGAGTATTGAGAATTGAGGATTGAGGATTGAGGATTGAAGATTGAGGACTGGGGACTGAGTGTTGAGGGTTGAGTGATGAGAATTGATGTTTGTGGATAGAAATTTGAAGATTGCAGATTGTGTATTGAGTATTGAAAACTGTGAATTGATGATATTCTATTGAGGATTGAGGATTGACATCTGATTGTTCTGGTCTGAGGTCTGAAGATTGAGGATTCAGGATTGAGGATTCAGGATTGAGCTTTGATGACTGAGGATTGAGGATTGAGCATTGAGGCATGAGGATTGAGGATTGATGATTGAAGATAGAGGATTGTGGATTGAGGATGAGGGCTGAGGGTTGAGGATTGAGGTTTGAGGTCTGAGGACTGAGGATTGAGGATTGAGAATTGTGGATTGAGGGTTGAAGGTTGAAGATTGAGGATTGTGTATTGAGGATTGAAGCCTGACGATTGAGGATTGAGGGGTGAGGATTGAGGATTGAGGATGGAGGATTGAAGATTGACTAATGAGGATTGAAGATGGAGGATTGAGTATTGAGGATTGAGGATTGAGGGTTGAGTGTTGAGGTTTGTGTATTGAACCCTGAGAGTTCAGGATATTCTATGGAGTATTGAGAATTGAGGATTGATGTTTGAGCATTGAGGATTGAGGATTGAGGATTGAGGATTGAGTATTGAGGATTGAGGATTGAGGATTGAAGACTGAATATTGATGATTGAAGATTGAGGATCGAGGATTGAGGGTTGTGGATTGAGGACGAGGACTGAGGGTTGAGTATTGATGTTTGAGTTCTGAGGATTGAAGATTGAAGGTTGAGAATTGAGGATTGAGGATTGACGATTGAAGATTGAGGATTGGGTGTTGAGGATTGAAGAATGAGGATTGAGGATTGAGGATTGAGGATTGAGGATTGAAGATTGAGTACTGCGGATTGAAGATTAAGGATTGAGGTCTGAGGATTGAGGATTGAGGATTGAAGATTGAGGATTGGGTGTTGAGGATTGAAGAATGAGGATTGAGGATTGAGGATTGAGGATTGAGGATTGAAGATTGAGGATTGGGTATTGATGATTGAAGGATGAGGATTGCGGATTGAGTATTGATGATTGAGTATTGCAGATTGAGTATTGAGGATTGAAGATTGTGGGTTGAGGATTGAGGATTGGGGATTGAGCACTGAGGATTGAGGATTGAGGATTGAGGATTGAAGATTGACTATTGAGGATTGAAGATTGAGGATTGAGGATTGAGTATTGAGGATTGAGGATTGATGATTGATGGTTGAGCATTGAGGATTGAGGATTGAGGATTGAGGACTGAGGATTGAGTATTGAGGATTGAGGATTGAGGATTGAGGATTGAGGATTGAGGATTGAGGATTGAGGACTGAAGATTGAATATAGATGATTGAAGATTGAGGATTGAGGATTGATGGTTGTGGATTGAGGACGAGGACTGAGGGTTGAGTATTGATGTTTGAGTTCTGAGAACTGAGGAATGAGGATTGAGAATTGAGGATTGAGGATTGAGGGTTGAGGACTGAAGATTGATTATTGAGGATTGAAGATTGAGCACTGAGGATTGAGGATTGAGTATCGAGGATTGAAGATTGAGTATTGGGGGTTGAGGGTTGACGACTGAGTATTGAGTATTGAGGATTGAGAATTGAGGATTGATTATTGAAGATTGAGTATTGAGGATTGAAGATTGAGGATTGAGGATTGAGGATTGAGGATTGAGGATGAGGGCTGGGGGTTGAGGCTTGAGGTTTGAGGACTGAGGACTGAGAACTGAGAATTGAGAATTTAGGATTGAGGATTGAGGATTGAAGATTGAGGATTGGGTATTGAGGATTGAAGAATGATGATTGAGGATTGAGTATTGAGGATTGAGGATTGAGGATTGAAGGTTGAGGATTGAGGACTGAGGATTGAGGATTGAAGATTGAGGATTGGGGATTGAGGATTGACGATTGAGGATTGAGTATTGAGGATTGAGAATTGAGGATGGATTATTGAAGATTGATTATTGAGGATTGAAGATTGAGGATTGAGGATTGAGGATTGAGGATAGAGGATGAGGGCTGAGGGTTGAGGATTGAGGTTTGAGGACTGAGGACTGAGGATTGAGGATTGAGAATTGAGGATTGAAGATTGAGGATTGAGGATTGAGGATTGAGGATTGAGGATGAGGGCTGAGGGTTGAGGCTTGAGGTTTGAGGACAGAGGACTGAGGACTGAGAATTGAGAATTTAGGATTGAGGATTGAGGATTGAAGATTGAGGATTGGGTATTGAGGATTGAAGAATGATGATTGAGGATTGAGTATTGAGGATTGAGGATTGAGGATTGAAGGTTGAGGATTGAGGACTGACGATTGAGGATTGATGATTGAGGATTGGGTATTGAGGATTGAAGAAAGAGGATTGAGGATTGAGGATGGAGGATTGAAGATTGAAGATTGAGTATTGAGGATTGAAGATTGATGATTGAGGATTGAGTATTGAGGATTGAGTGTTGAGTGTTGAGGTTTGAGTATTGAATCCTGAGAATTCAGGATACTCTATTGAGTATTGAGAATTGAGGATTGATGGTTGTGTATTGAGGATTGAGGATTGAGGATTGAGGATTGAGAATTGAGGATTGAGGATTGAGGATTGAAGATTGAATTTTGATGATTGAAGATTGATGATCGAGGATTGAGGGTTGTGGATTGAGGACGGGGACTGAGGGTTGAGTGTTGATGTTTGAGGTCTGAGAATTGAGGATTGAGGATTGAGAATTGAGGATTGAGGATTGAGGATTGAAGGTTGAGGATTGGGTGTTGAGGATTGAAGAATGAGGATTGAGGTTTGAGGATTGAGGATTGAGGATTGAGGATTGAGGATTGAAGGTTGAGTATTAAGGATTGAAGATTGAGGATTGAGGTCTGAGGATTGAGGATTGAGAATTGAAGATTGAGGATTGGGTGTTGAGGATTGAAGAATGAGGTTTGAGGATTGAGGATTGAGGATTGAGTATTGAAGATTGAGGATTGGGTATTGAGGATTGAAGAATGAGGATTGAGGATTGAGGATTGAGGATTGAGTATTGCAGATTGAGTATTGAGGATTGAAGTTTGAGGGTAGAGCATTGAGGATACAGGATTGAGCATTGAGGGTTGAGGATTGAGGATTGAGGATTGAAGATTGAGTATTGAGGATTCAAGATTGAGGATTGAGGATTGAGTATTGAGAATTGAGGGCTGATAGTTGAGTATAGAGGACTGAAGATTGAGGATTGAAGATTTAGTATTGAGGATTCAGAATTGAGGTTTGAGGACTGAGGATTGAGGATTGAAGATTGAGTATTGAGGATTGAAGGTTGAGGATTGAGGATTGAGGATTGAGGATTGAAGATTGAAGATTCAGTATTGAGGATCGAAGGTTGAGAGTTGAGGATTGAGGATTGAACATTGAGGAATGAGTGCTGAGGGTTGAGTAGTGAAAATTGATGTTCGTGGATACACGTTGGAAGATTGCAGAATGAGTATTGAGTATTGAAAGCTGTGAATTGAGGATATTCTATTGAGGATTGAGGAATGACAACAGATTGTTGAGGACTGAGGGCTGAAGATTGAGGATTCAGCGTTGAGGATTCAGAATTGAGGTTTGAGGACAGAGGATTAAGGATTGAAGATTGAGGATTGAGGATTGAGAATTGAGGATTGAGGATTGAAGACTGAGGATTGGGTATTGAGGATTCAACATTGAGGATTGAGGGTTGAGGATTGAGGATTGAGGATTGACGATTGACGATTGAGGAATGAGGATGTGGGCTGATGGTTGGGGATTGAGGATTGAGGTCTGAGGACTCAGGATTGACGATTGAGAGTTGAGGATTGAGGATTGAGGATTGAGGCATGAGGATTGAGGATTGAGGATTGAAGATTGAGGATTGTGGATTGAGGATGAAGGCTGAGGGTTGAGGATTGAGGTTTGAGGTCTGAGGACTGAGGACTGAGGATTGAGAATTGAGGATTGAGGATTGAGGATTGAGTGTTGAGGAGTGAGAATTGAAGATTGAGTATTGATGATTGAAGATTGAGGATTGAAGAATGAGGACTGAGGATTGAGGATTGAGGATTAAGGATTGAAGATTGAGTATTGAGGATTGATGATTGGCGATCGAGGATTGAGAATCGAGGGTTGAGGATTGAGGATTGAGGATTGAAGATTGAGTATTGAGGATTGAAGGTTCAGGATTGTGGATTGAGGATTGAGGATTGAGCATTGAATATTGGGTATTGGGGACTGAGTGTTGAGGGTTGAGTGATGAGAATTGATGTTTGTGGTTAGAGATTTGAAGATTGCAGATTGAGTATTGAGTATTGAAAACTGTGAATTGACGACATTCTATTGAGGATTGAGGTTTGACAACTGATTGTTGAGGACTGAGGGCTGAAGATTGAGGATTCAGTATTGAGGATTCAGGATTGAGGTTGGAGGACAGAGGATTGAGGATTGAGGATTGAGGATTGAGGATTGAGGATTGAGTTCTGAGGATTGAGGATTGCGGATTGAAGATTGAGGATTGGATGTTGAGGATTGAAGATTGAGGATTGAGGATTGAGGATTGAGGATTGAGGATTGAAGATTGAGGATTGGGTATTGAGGATTGAACAATGAGGATTGCGGATTGAGGACTGATGGTTGAGGATTGCAGATTGAGTATTGAGGATTGAAGATTGAGGGTTGAGGATTGAGGATTGAGGATTGAGCATTGAGGATTGAGGATAGAGGATTGAGGATTGAAGATTGAGTATTGAGGATTGAAGATTGAGGATTGAGGATTGAGTATTGAGGATTGAGGATTGAGGATTGAGGATTGAAGATTGAGTATTGAGTATTGAAGGTTGAGGATTGAGGGTTGAGTATTGATGATTGAGGATTGAAGGTTGAGGATTGGGGACTGAGTGTTGAGGGTTGAGTGATGAGAATTGATGTTTGTGGATAGAAATTTGGAGATTGCATATTGAGTATTGAGTATTGAAAACTGTGAATTGATGATATTCTATTGAGGATTGAGGATTGACGTCGGATTGTTCAGGTCTGAGGTCTGAAGGTTGAGGATTCAGGACTGAGGATTCAGGATTGAGGTTTGATGACTGAGGATTGAGGATTGAGGATTGAGGCATGAGGATTGAGTATTGAGGATTGAAGATTGAGGATTGAGGATTGAGGATGAGGGCTGAGGGTTGAGGATTGTGGTTTGAGGTCTGTGGACTGAGGATTGAGGATTGAGAATTGAGGATTGTGGGTTGAAGATTGAAGATTGAGGATTGAGGATTGAAGATTGAGGATTGGGTATTGAGGATTGAAGAATGAGGATTGAGGATTGAGTATTGAGGATTGAGGATTGAAGATTGAGTATTGAGAATTGAAGATTGAGGATTGAGGATTGACGATTGACGATTGAGGATTGAGGATTGTAGGTTGAATATTGATGATTGAATATTGAGGATTGAGGATTGAGGTTTGTGGATTGAGGACGAGGACTGAGGGTTGAATATTGATGTTTGCGGTCTGAGGATTCAGGATTGAGGATTGAGGATTGAGAATTGAGGATTGAGGATTGAGGATTGAAGATTGAGGTTTGGGTATTGAGGATTGAAGAATGACGGTTGAGGATTGAGTATTGAGGATTGAATATTCAGTATTGAGGATCGAAGATTGGGAGTAGAGGATTGAGGATTGAACATTGAGGAATGAGTGCTGAGGGTCGAGTAGTGAAAATTGATGTTTGTGGATACACGTTGGAAGATTGCAGATTGAGTATTGAGTATTGAAAGCTGTGAATTGAGGATATTCTATTGAGGATTGAGGAATGACAACTGATTGTTGAGGACTGAGGGCTCAAGATTGAGGATTCAGGGTTGAGGATTCAGAATTGAGGTTTGAGGACAGAGAATTGAGGATTGAAGATTGAGGATTGAGGATTGAGAATTGAGGATTGAGGATTGAAGACTGAGGATTGGGTATTGAGGATTCAACATTGAGGATTGAGGGTTGGTGATTGAGGATTGAGGATTGACGATTGACGATTGAGGAATGAGGATGTGGGCTGAGGGTTGGGGATTGAGGTTTGAGGTCTGAGGACTGAGGATTGAGGATTGAGAATTGAGGATTGAGGATTGAGGATTGAAGATTGAGGATTGGGTGTTGAGGATTGAAGAATGAGGATTGAGGAGTGAGGATTGAGGATTGAGGGTTGAGGATTGAGTATTGAGGATTGAAGATTGAGGATTGAGGTCTGAGGATTGAGGATTGAGGATTGAAGATTGAGGATTGAGGATTGAGGCATGAGGATTGAGGATTGAGGATTGAAGATTGAGGATTGAGGATTGAGGATGAGGGCTGAGGGTTGAGTATTGAGGATTGAGTACTGAAGATTGAGTATTGAGGATTGAAGATTGTAGGTTGAATATTGATGATTGAAGATTGAGGATTGAGGATTGAGGTTTGTGGATTGAGGACGAGGACTGAGGGTTGAATATTGATGTTTGCGGTCTGAGGATTGAGGATTGAGGATTCAGGATTGAGAATTGAGGATTGAGGATTGAGGATTGAGGTTTGAGGTTTGAAGATTGAGGATTGAGGATTGAGGATGAGGGCTGAGGGTTGAGGGTTGAGGTTAGAGGACTGAGGACTGAGTATTGACGATTGAGAATTGAGGATTGAGGATAGAGGATTGAAGATTGAGGATCAGGTATTGAGGATTGAAGAATGAGGATTGAGGAATGAGGATTGAGGATCGAGGATTGAGGTTTGAGTATTGAGGATCGAGGACTGAAGATTGAGGATTGGGTATTGCGGATTGAACATTGAGGATTGAGGATTGAGGATTGAGGATTGAGGATTGAGGATTGAGGATTGAGGATTGAGGACTGAAGATTGAATATTGATGATTGAAGATTGAGGATTGAGGATTTATGGTTGTGGATTGAGGACGAGGACTGAGGGTTGAGTATTGATGTTTGAATACTGAGAACTGGGGATTGAGGATTGAGAATTGAGGACTGAGGATTGAGGATTAATGATTGAGGATTGGGTATTGAGGGTTGAAGAATGAGGATTGAGGATGGAGGATTGGGGACTGAGGATTGAAGACTGTGTATTGAGGGTTGAAGATTGGGGATTGAGGATTGAGGATTCGGGATTGAGGATTGAGGATTGAGGATTGAAGATTGATTATTGAGGATTGAAGATTGAGGATTGAGGTTTGAGGATTGAGGATTGAGGATTGAAGATTGAGGATTGGGGATTGAGGATTGACGATTGAGGATAGAGAATTGAGGATTGATTATTGAAGATTGAGCATTGAGGATTGAGGATTGATGATTGAGGATTGAGGATTGAGGATTGAGGATTGAGGATTGAGGATGAGGGCTGAGGGTTGAGGGTTGAGGTTTGAGGACTGAGGACTGACGACTGAGGATTGAGAATTGAGGATTGAGGATTGAGGATTGATGATTGAGGATTGGGTATTGAGGATTGAAGAATGATGATTGAGGATTGAGGATTGATGATTGAGGATTGGAGACTGACGATTGAGGATTGAGGATTGAGGATTGAGGATTGAGGATTGAAGATTGAGTATTGAGGATTGAAAATTGAGGATTGAGTATTGAGGATTCAGGATTGAGGATTGAGGATTGAGGATTGAGTATTGAGGATTGAAGATTGAGTATTGAGAATTGAGGATTGAGGATTGAGGATTGAAGATTGAGGACTGGGGACTGAGTGTTGAGGGTTGAGTGATGAGAATTGATGTTTGTGGATAGAAATTTGAAGATTGCAGATTGTGTATTGAGTATTGAAAACTGTGAATTGATGATATTCTATTGAGGATTGAGGATTGACATCTGATTGTTCTGGTCTGAGGTCTGAAGATTGAGGATTCAGGATTGAGGATTCAGGATTGAGCTTTGATGACTGAGGATTGAGGATTGAGCATTGAGGCATGAGGATTGAGGATTGATGATTGAAGATTGAGGATTGTGGATTGAGGATGAGGGCTGAGGGTTGAGGATTGAGGTTTGAGGTCTGAGGACTGAGGATTGAGGATTGAGAATTGTGGATTGAGGGTTGAAGGTTGAAGATTGAGGATTGTGTATTGAGGATTGAAGCCTGACGATTGAGGATTGAGGGGTGAGGATTGAGGATTGAGGATGGAGGATTGAA
This sequence comes from Calliopsis andreniformis, assembly GCF_051401765.1. Lineage (NCBI taxonomy): Eukaryota > Metazoa > Arthropoda > Insecta > Hymenoptera > Andrenidae > Calliopsis > Calliopsis andreniformis. The sequence continues at coordinate 720,141 of NW_027480480.1, forward strand.
GATTGACTAATGAGGATTGAAGATGGAGGATTGAGGATTGAGGATTGAGGATTGAGGGTTGAGTGTTGAGGTTTGTGTATTGAACCCTGAGAGTTCAGGATATTCTATGGAGTATTGAGAACTGAGGATTGATGTTTGAGCATTGAGGATTGAGGATTGAGGATTGAGGATTGAGTATTGAGGATTGAGGATTGAGGATTGAAGACTGAATATTGATGATTGAAGATTGAGGATCGAGGATTGAGCGTTGTGGATTGAGGACGAGGACTGAGGGTTGAGTATTGATGTTTGAGGTCTGAGGATTGAAGATTGAAGGTTGAGAATTGAGGATTGAGGATTGACGATTGAAGATTGAGGATTGGGTGTTGAGGATTGAAGAATGAGGATTGAGGATTGAGGATTGAGGATTGAGGATTGAGGATTGAAGATTGAGTACTGCGGATTGAAGATTAAGGATTGAGGTCTGAGTATTGAGGATTGAGGATTGAAGATTGAGGATTGGGTGCTGAGGATTGAAGAATGAGGATTGAGGATTGAGGATTGAGGATTGAGGATTGAAGATTGAGGATTGGGTATTGATGATTGAAGGATGAGGATTGCGGATTGAGTATTGATGATTGAGGATTGCAGATTGAGTATTGAGGATTGAAGATTGTGGGTTGAGGATTGAGGATTGGGGATTGAGCACTGAGGATTGAGGATTGAGGATTGAAGATTGAAGATTGACTATTGAGGATTGAAGATTGAGGATTGAGGATTGAGTATTGAGGATTGAGGATTGAGGATTGATGGTTGAGCATTGAGGATTGAGGATTGAGGATTGAGGACTGAGGATTGAGTATTGAGGATTGAGGATTGAGGATTGAGGATTGAGGATTGAGGATTGAGGATTGAGGACTGAAGATTGAATATAGATGATTGAAGATTGAGGATTGAGGATTGATGGTTGTGGATTGAGGACGAGGACTGAGGGTTGAGTATTGATGTTTGAGTTCTGAGAACTGAGGAATGAGGATTGAGAATTGAGGATTGAGGATTGAGGGTTGAGGACTGAAGATTGATTATTGAGGATTGAAGATTGAGCATTGAGGATTGAGGATTGAGTATCGAGGATTGAAGATTGAGTATTGGGGGTTGAGGGTTGACGACTGAGTATTGAGTATTGAGGATTGAGAATTGAGGATTGATTATTGAAGATTGAGTATTGAGGATTGAAGATTGAGGATTGAGGATTGAGGGTTGAGGATTGAGGATGAGGGCTGGGGGTTGAGGCTTGAGGTTTGAGGACTGAGGACTGAGGACTGAGAATTGAGAATTTAGGATTGAGGATTGAGGATTGAAGATTGAGGATTGGGTATTGAGGATTGAAGAATGATGATTGAGGATTGAGTATTGAGGATTGAGGATTGAGGATTGAAGGTTGAGGATTGAGGACTGAGGATGGAGGATTGAAGATTGAAGATTGAGTATTGAGGATTGAAGATTGGTGATTGAGGATTGAGTATTGAGGATTGAGTGTTGAGTGTTGAGGTTTGAGTATTGAATCCTGAGAATTCAGGATACTCTATTGAGTATTGAGAATTGAGGATTGATGGTTGTGTATTGAGGATTGAGGATTGAGGATTGAGAATTGAAGATTGAGGATTGGGTGTTGAGGATTGAAGAATGAGGGTTGAGGATTGAGGATTGAGGATTGAGTATTGAAGATTGAGGATTGGGTATTGAGGATTGAAGAATGAGGATTGAGGATTGAGGATTGAGGATTGAGTATTGCAGATTGAGTATTGAGGATTGAAGTTTGAGGGTTGAGCATTGAGGATACAGGATTGAGCATTGAGGGTTGAGGATTGAGGATTGAGGATTGAAGATTGAGTATTGAGGATTGAAGATTGAGTATTGAGGATTGAAGATTGAGGATTGAGGATTGAGGATTGAGGATTGAGGATGAGGGCTGGGGGTTGAGGCTTGAGGTTTGAGGACTGAGGACTGAGGACTGAGAATTGAGAATTTAGGATTGAGGATTGAGGATTGAAGATTGAGGATTGGGTATTGAGGATTGAAGAATGATGATTGAGGATTGAGTATTGAGGATTGAGGATTGAGGATTGAAGGTTGAGGATTGAGGACTGAGGATTGAGGATTGAAGATTGAGGATTGGGGATTGAGGATTGACGATTGAGGATTGAGTATTGAGGATTGAGAATTGAGGATTGATTATTGAAGATTGATTATTGAGGATTGAAGATTGAGGATTGAGGATTGAGGATTGAGGATAGAGGATGAGGGCTGAGGGTTGAGCATTGAGGTTTGAGGACTGAGGACTGAGGATTGAGGATTGAGAATTGAGGATTGAAGATTGAGGATTGAGGATTGAGGATTGAGGATTGAGGATGAGGGCTGAGGGTTGAGGCTTGAGGTTTTAGGACAGAGGACTGAGGACTGAGAATTGAGAATTTAGGATTGAGGATTGAGGATTGAAGATTGAGGATTGGGTATTGAGGATTGAAGAATGATGATTGAGGATTGAGTATTGAGGATTGAGGATTGAGGATTGAAGGTTGAGGATTGAGGACTGACGATTGAGGATTGATGATTGAGGATTGGGTATTGAGGATTGAAGAAAGAGGATTGAGGATTGAGGATGGAGGATTGAAGATTGAAGATTGAGTATTGAGGATTGAAGCCTGACGATTGAGGATTGAGGGGTGAGGATTGAGGATTGAGGATGGAGGATTGAAGATTGACTAATGAGGATTGAAGATGGAGGATTGAGGATTGAGGATTGAGGATTGAGGGTTGAGTGTTGAGGTTTGTGTATTGAACCCTGAGAGTTCAGGATATTCTATGGAGTATTGAGAACTGAGGATTGATGTTTGAGCATTGAGGATTGAGGATTGAGGATTGAGGATTGAGTATTGAGGATTGAGGATTGAGGATTGAAGACTGAATATTGATGATTGAAGATTGAGGATCGAGGATTGAGCGTTGTGGATTGAGGACGAGGACTGAGGGTTGAGTATTGATGTTTGAGGTCTGAGGATTGAAGATTGAAGGTTGAGAATTGAGGATTGAGGATTGACGATTGAAGATTGAGGATTGGGTGTTGAGGATTGAAGAATGAGGATTGAGGATTGAGGATTGAGGATTGAGGATTGAGGATTGAAGATTGAGTACTGCGGATTGAAGATTAAGGATTGAGGTCTGAGTATTGAGGATTGAGGATTGAAGATTGAGGATTGGGTGCTGAGGATTGAAGAATGAGGATTGAGGATTGAGGATTGAGGATTGAGGATTGAAGATTGAGGATTGGGTATTGATGATTGAAGGATGAGGATTGCGGATTGAGTATTGATGATTGAGGATTGCAGATTGAGTATTGAGGATTGAAGATTGTGGGTTGAGGATTGAGGATTGGGGATTGAGCACTGAGGATTGAGGATTGAGGATTGAAGATTGAAGATTGACTATTGAGGATTGAAGATTGAGGATTGAGGATTGAGTATTGAGGATTGAGGATTGAGGATTGATGGTTGAGCATTGAGGATTGAGGATTGAGGATTGAGGACTGAGGATTGAGTATTGAGGATTGAGGATTGAGGATTGAGGATTGAGGATTGAGGATTGAGGATTGAGGACTGAAGATTGAATATAGATGATTGAAGATTGAGGATTGAGGATTGATGGTTGTGGATTGAGGACGAGGACTGAGGGTTGAGTATTGATGTTTGAGTTCTGAGAACTGAGGAATGAGGATTGAGAATTGAGGATTGAGGATTGAGGGTTGAGGACTGAAGATTGATTATTGAGGATTGAAGATTGAGCATTGAGGATTGAGGATTGAGTATCGAGGATTGAAGATTGAGTATTGGGGGTTGAGGGTTGACGACTGAGTATTGAGTATTGAGGATTGAGAATTGAGGATTGATTATTGAAGATTGAGTATTGAGGATTGAAGATTGAGGATTGAGGATTGAGGGTTGAGGATTGAGGATGAGGGCTGGGGGTTGAGGCTTGAGGTTTGAGGACTGAGGACTGAGGACTGAGAATTGAGAATTTAGGATTGAGGATTGAGGATTGAAGATTGAGGATTGGGTATTGAGGATTGAAGAATGATGATTGAGGATTGAGTATTGAGGATTGAGGATTGAGGATTGAAGGTTGAGGATTGAGGACTGAGGATGGAGGATTGAAGATTGAAGATTGAGTATTGAGGATTGAAGATTGGTGATTGAGGATTGAGTATTGAGGATTGAGTGTTGAGTGTTGAGGTTTGAGTATTGAATCCTGAGAATTCAGGATACTCTATTGAGTATTGAGAATTGAGGATTGATGGTTGTGTATTGAGGATTGAGGATTGAGGATTGAGAATTGAAGATTGAGGATTGGGTGTTGAGGATTGAAGAATGAGGGTTGAGGATTGAGGATTGAGGATTGAGTATTGAAGATTGAGGATTGGGTATTGAGGATTGAAGAATGAGGATTGAGGATTGAGGATTGAGGATTGAGTATTGCAGATTGAGTATTGAGGATTGAAGTTTGAGGGTTGAGCATTGAGGATACAGGATTGAGCATTGAGGGTTGAGGATTGAGGATTGAGGATTGAAGATTGAGTATTGAGGATTGAAGATTGAGTATTGAGGATTGAAGATTGAGGATTGAGGATTGAGGATTGAGGATTGAGGATGAGGGCTGGGGGTTGAGGCTTGAGGTTTGAGGACTGAGGACTGAGGACTGAGAATTGAGAATTTAGGATTGAGGATTGAGGATTGAAGATTGAGGATTGGGTATTGAGGATTGAAGAATGATGATTGAGGATTGAGTATTGAGGATTGAGGATTGAGGATTGAAGGTTGAGGATTGAGGACTGAGGATTGAGGATTGAAGATTGAGGATTGGGGATTGAGGATTGACGATTGAGGATTGAGTATTGAGGATTGAGAATTGAGGATTGATTATTGAAGATTGATTATTGAGGATTGAAGATTGAGGATTGAGGATTGAGGATTGAGGATAGAGGATGAGGGCTGAGGGTTGAGCATTGAGGTTTGAGGACTGAGGACTGAGGATTGAGGATTGAGAATTGAGGATTGAAGATTGAGGATTGAGGATTGAGGATTGAGGATTGAGGATGAGGGCTGAGGGTTGAGGCTTGAGGTTTTAGGACAGAGGACTGAGGACTGAGAATTGAGAATTTAGGATTGAGGATTGAGGATTGAAGATTGAGGATTGGGTATTGAGGATTGAAGAATGATGATTGAGGATTGAGTATTGAGGATTGAGGATTGAGGATTGAAGGTTGAGGATTGAGGACTGACGATTGAGGATTGATGATTGAGGATTGGGTATTGAGGATTGAAGAAAGAGGATTGAGGATTGAGGATGGAGGATTGAAGATTGAAGATTGAGTATTGAGGATTGAAGATTGATGATTGAGGATTGAGTATTGAGGATTGAGTGTTGAGTGTTGAGGTTTGAGTATTGAATCCTGAGAATTCAGGATACTCTATTGAGTATTGAGAATTGAGGATTGATGGTTGTGTATTGAGGATTGAGGATTGAGGATTGAGAATTGAAGATTGAGGATTGGGTGTTGAGGATTGAAGAATGAGGGTTGAGGATTGAGGATTGAGGATTGAGGATTGAGTATTGAAGATTGAGGATTGGGTATTGAGGATTGAAGAATGAGGATTGAGGATTGAGGATTGAGGATTGAGTATTGCAGATTGAGTATTGAGGATTGAAGTTTGAGGGTTGAGCATTGAGGATACAGGATTGTGCATTGAGGGTTGAGGATTGAGGATTGAGGATTGAAGATTGAGTATTGAGGATTGAAGATTGAGGATTGAGGATTGAGTATTGAGAATTGAGGGCTGATAGTTGAGTATAGAGGACTGAAGATTGAGGATTGAAGATTTAGTATTGAGGATTCAGAATTGAGGTTTGAGGACTGAGGATTGAGGATTGAAGATTGAGTATTGAGGATTGAAGGTTGAGGATTGAGGATTGAGGATTGAGGATTGAAGATTGAAGATTCAGTATTGAGGATCGAAGGTTGAGAGTTGAGGATTGAGGATTGAACATTGAGGAATGAGTGCTGAGGTTTGAGTAGTGAAAATTGATGTTCGTGGATACACGTTGGAAGATTGCAGAATGAGTATTGAGTATTGAAAGCTGTGAATTGAGGATATTCTATTGAGGATTGAGGAATGACAACAGATTGTTGAGGACTGAGGGCTGAAGATTGAGGATTCAGCGTTGAGGATTCAGAATTGAGGTTTGAGGACAGAGGATTAAGGATTGAAGATTGAGGATTGAGGATTGAGAATTGAGGATTGAGGATTGAAGACTGAGGATTGGGTATTGAGGATTCAACATTGAGGATTGAGGGTTGAGGATTGAGGATTGAGGATTGACGATTGACGATTGAGGAAAGAGGATGTGGGCTGATGGTTGGGGATTGAGGATTGAGGTCTGAGGACTCAGGATTGACGATTGAGAATTGAGGATTGAGGATTGAGGATTGAGGCATGAGGATTGAGGATTGAGGATTGAAGATTGAGGATTGTGGATTGAGGATGAAGGCTGAGGGTTGAGGATTGAGGTTTGAGGTCTGAGGACTGAGGACTGAGGATTGAGAATTGAGGATTGAGGATTGAGGATTGAGTGTTGAGGAGTGAGAATTGAAGATTGAGTATTGATGATTGAAGATTGAGGATTGAAGAATGAGGACTGAGGATTGAGGATTGAGGATTAAGGATTGAAGATTGAGTATTGAGGATTGATGATTGGCGATCGAGGATTGAGAATCGAGGATTGAGGATTGAGGATTGAGGATTGAAGATTGAGTATTGAGGATTGAAGGTTCAGGATTGTGGATTGAGGATTGAGGATTGAGCATTGAATATTGGGTATTGGGGACTGAGTGTTGAGGGTTGAGTGATGAGAATTGATGTTTGTGGTTAGAGATTTGAAGATTGCAGATTGAGTATTGAGTATTGAAAACTGTGAATTGACGACATTCTATTGAGGATTGAGGTTTGACAACTGATTGTTGAGGACTGAGGGCTGAAGATTGAGGATTCAGTATTGAGGATTCAGGATTGAGGTTGGAGGACAGAGGATTGAGGATTGAGGATTGAGGATTGAGGATTGAGTATTGAGGATTGAGGATTGAGGATTGAAGACTGAATATTGATGATTGAAGTTTGAGGATCGAGGATTGAGGGTTGTGGATTGAGGACGAGGACTGAGGGTTGAGTATTGATGTTTGAGGTCTGAGGATTGAGGATTGAAGGTTGTGAATTGAGGATTGAGGATTGACGATTGAAGATTGAGGATTGAGGACTGAGGATTGAGGATTGAGGATGAGGGCTGAGGGTTGAGGATTGAGGGTTGAGGATTGAAGATTGAGTATTGAGGATTGAAGATTGAGGATTGAGGATTGAGGATTGAGGATTGAGGATTGAGGATTGTAGGTTGAATATTGATGATTGAAGATTGAGGGTTGAGGATTGAGGTTTGTGGATTGAGGACGAGGACTGAGGGTTGAGTATTGAGGATTGAGTTCTGAGGATTGAGGATTGCGGATTGAAGATTGAGGATTGGATGTTGAGGATTGAAGATTGAGGATTGAGGATTGAGGATTGAGGATTGAGGATTGAAGATTGAGGATTGGGTATTGAGGATTGAACAATGAGGATTGCGGATTGAGGACTGATGGTTGAGGATTGCAGATTGAGTATTGAGGATGGAAGATTGAGGGTTGAGGATTGAGTATTGAGGATTGAGGATTGAGGATTGAGGATTGAATATTGAGTATTGAGTATTGAAGGTTGAGGATTGAGGGTTGAGTATCGATGATTGAGGATTGAAGGTTGAGGATTGGGGACTGAGTGTTGAGGGTTGAGTGATGAGAATTGATGTTTGTGGATAGAAATTTGGAGATTGCATATTGAGTATTGAGTATTGAAAACTGTGAATTGATGATATTCTATTGAGGATTGAGGATTGACGTCTGATTGTTCAGGTCTGAGGTCTGAAGGTTGAGGATTCAGGACTGAGGATTCAGGATTGAGGTTTGATGACTGAGGATTGAGGATTGAGGATTGAGGCATGAGGATTGAGTATTGAGGATTGAAGATTGAGGATTGAGGATTGAGGATGAGGGCTGAGGGTTGAGGATTGTGGTTTGAGGTCTGTGGACTGAGGATTGAGGATTGAGAATTGAGGATTGTGGGTTGAAGATTGAAGATTGAGGATTGAGGATTGAAGATTGAGGATTGGGTATTGAGGATTGAAGAATGAGGATTGAGGATTGAGTATTGAGGATTGAGGATTGAAGATTGAGTATTGAGAATTGAAGATTGAGGATTGAGGATTGACGATTGACGACTGAGGATTGAGGATTGTAGGTTGAATATTGATGATTGAATATTGAGGATTGAGGATTGAGGTTTGTGGATTGAGGACGAGGACTGAGGGTTGAATATTGATGTTTGCGGTCTGAGGATTCAGGATTGAGGATTGAGGATTGAGAATTGAGGATTGAGGATTGAGGATTGAAGATTGAGGTTTGGGTATTGAGGATTGAAGAATGAGGGTTGAGGATTGAGTATTGAGGATTGAAGATTCAGTATTGAGGATCGAAGATTGAGAGTAGAGGATTGAGGATTGAACATTGAGGAATGAGTGCTGAGGGTCGAGTAGTGAAAATTGATGTTTGTGGATACACGTTGGAAGATTGCAGATTGAGTATTGAGTATTGAAAGCTGTGAATTGAGGATATTCTATTGAGGATTGAGGAATGACAACTGATTGTTGAGGACTGAGGGCTGAAGATTGAGGATTCAGGGTTGAGGATTCAGAATTGAGGTTTGAGGACAGAGAATTGAGGATTGAAGATTGAGGATTGAGGATTGAGAATTGAGGATTGAGGATTGAAGACTGAGGATTGGGTATTGAGGATTCAACATTGAGGATTGAGGGTTGGTGATTGAGGATTGAGGATTGACGATTGACGATTGAGGAATGAGGATGTGGGCTGAGGGTTGGGGATTGAGGTTTGAGGTCTGAGGACTGAGGATTGAGGATTGAGAATTGAGGATTGAGGATTGAGGATTGAAGATTGAGGATTGGGTGTTGAGGATTGAAGAATGAGGATTGAGGAGTGAGGATTGAGGATTGAGGGTTGAGGATTGAGTATTGAGGATTGAAGATTGAGGATTGAGGTCTGAGGATTGAGGATTGAGGATTGAAGATTGAGGATTGAGGATTGAGGCATGAGGATTGAGGATTGAGGATTGAAGATTGAGGATTGAGGATTGAGGATGAGGGCTGAGGGTTGAGTATTGAGGATTGAGTACTGAAGATTGAGTATTGAGGATTGAAGATTGTAGGTTGAATATTGATGATTGAAGATTGAGGATTGAGGATTGAGGTTTGTGGATTGAGGACGAGGACTGAGGGTTGAATATTGATGTTTGCGGTCTGAGGATTGAGGATTGAGGATTCAGGATTGAGAATTGAGGATTGAGGATTGAGGATTGAGGTTTGAGGTTTGAAGATTGAGGATTGAGGATTGAGGATGAGGGCTGAGGGTTGAGGGTTGAGGTTAGAGGACTGAGGACTGAGTATTGACGATTGAGAATTGAGGATTGAGGATAGAGGATTGAAGATTGAGGATCAGGTATTGAGGATTGAAGAATGAGGATTGAGGAATGAGGATTGAGGATCGAGGATTGAGGTTTGAGTATTGAGGATCGAGGACTGAAGATTGAGGATTGGGTATTGCGGATTGAACATTGAGGATTGAGGATTGAGGATTGAGGATTGAGGATTGAGGATTGAGGATTGAGGATTGAGGACTGAAGATTGAATATTGATGATTGAAGATTGAGGATTGAGGATTTATGGTTGTGGATTGAGGACGAGGACTGAGGGTTGAGTATTGATGTTCGAATACTGAGAACTGAGGATTGAGGATTGAGAATTGAGGACTGAGGATTGTGGATTAATGATTGAGGATTGGGTATTGAGGGTTGAAGAATGAGGATTGAGGATGGAGGATTGGGGACTGAGGATTGAAGACTGTGTGTTGAGGGTTGAAGATTGGGGATTGAGGATTGAGGATTCGGGATTGAGGATTGAGGATTGAGGATTGAAGATTGATTATTGAGGATTGAAGATTGAGGATTGAGGTTTGAGGATTGAGGATTGAGGATTGAAGATTGAGGATTGGGGATTGAGGATTGACGATTGAGGATAGAGAATTGAGGATTGATTATTGAAGATTGAGCATTGAGGATTGAGGATTGATGATTGAGGATTGAGGATTGAGGATTGAGGATTGAGGATTGAGGATGAGGGCTGAGGGTTGAGGGTTGAGGTTTGAGGACTGAGGACTGAGGACTGAGGATTGAGAATTGAGGATTGAGGATTGAGGATTGATGATTGAGGATTGGGTATTGAGGATTGAAGAATGATGATTGAGGATTGAGGATTGATGATTGAGGATTGGAGACTGACGATTGAGGATTGAGGATTGAGGATTGAGGATTGAGGATTGAAGATTGAGTTTTGAGGATTGAAAATTGAGGATTAAGTATTGAGGATTCAGGATTGAGGATTGAGGATTGAGGATTGAGTATTGAGGATTGAAGATTGAGTATTGAGAATTGAGGATTGAGGATTGAGGATTGAAGATTGAGGATTGGGGACTGAGTGTTGAGGGTTGAGTGATGAGAATTATTGTTTGTGGATAGAAATTTGAAGATTGCAGATTGTGTATTGAGTATTGAAAACTGTGAATTGATGATATTCTATTGAGGATTGAGGATTGACATCTGATTGTTCTGGTCTGAGGTCTGAAGATTGAGGATTCAGGATTGAGGATTCAGGATTGAGCTTTGATGACTGAGGATTGAGGATTGAGCATTGAGGCATGAGGATTGAGGACTGATGATTGAAGATTGAGGATTGTGGATTGAGGATGAGGGCTGAGGGTTGAGGATTGAGGTTTGAGGTCTGAGGACTGAGGATTGAGGATTGAGAATTGTGGATTGAGGGTTGAAGGTTGAAGATTGAGGATTGTGTATTGAGGATTGAAGCCTGACGATTGAGGATTGAGGGGTGAGGATTGAGGATTGAGGATGGAGGATTGAAGATTGACTATTGAGGATTGAAGATTGAGGATTGAGGATTGAGGATTGAGGATTGAGGGTTGAGTGTTGAGGTTTGTGTATTGAACCCTGAGAGTTCAGGATATTCTATGGAGTATTGAGAATTGAGGATTGATGGTTGAGCATTGAGGATTGAGGATTGAGGATTGAGGATTGAGTATTGAGGATTGAGGATTGAGGATTGAAGACTGAATATTGATGATTGAAGGTTGAGGATCGAGGATTGAGGGTTGTGGATTGAGGACGAGGACTGAGGGTTGAGTATTGATGTTTGAGGTCTGAGGATTGAAGATTGAAGGTTGAGAATTGAGGATTGAGGATTGACGATTGAAGATTGAGGATTGGGTGTTGAGGATTGAAGAATGAGGATTGAGGATTGAGGATTGAGGATTGAGGATTGAAGATTGAGTACTGCGGATTGAAGATTAAGGATTGAGGTCCGAGGATTGAGGATTGAGGATTGAAGATTGAGGATTGGGTGTTGAGGATTGAAGAATGAGGATTGAGGATTGAGGATTGAGGATTGAGGATTGAAGATTGAGGATTGGGTATTGATGATTGAAGGATGAGGATTGCGGATTGAGTATTGATGATTGAGGATTGCAAATTGAGTATTGAGGATTGAAGATTGTGGGTTGAGGATTGAGGATTGAGGATTGAGCACTGAGGATTGAGGATTGAGGATTGAGGATTGAAGATTGACTATTGAGGATTGAAGATTGAGGATTGAGGATTGAGTATTGAGGATTGAGGATTGAGGATTGAAGATTGAGTATTGAGTACTGAAGATTGAGGATTGAGGATTGAGTATTGGGGATTGAGGATTGAAGGTTGAGGATTGGGGACTGAGTGTTGAATGTTGAGTGATGAGGATTGATGTTTGTGAATAAAGATTTGAAGATTGCAGATTGAGTACTTGGTATTGAAAACTGTGAATTGATGATATTCTATTAAGGATTCAGGATTGACATCTGATAGTTGATGTCTGAGGTCTGAAGATTCAGGATTCAGAATTGAGGTTTGAGGACTGAGGATTGAGTATTGAGGATTGAGGATTGAGGATTGAGGATTGAGGATTGAGGATTGAGGACTGAAGATTGAATATAGATGATTGAAGATAAAGGATTGAGGATTGGTGGTTGTGGATTGAGGACGAGGACTGAGGGTTGAGTATTGATGTTTGAGCTCTGAGAACTGAGGAATGAGGATTGAGAATTGAGGATTGAGGATTGAGGATTGAGGATTGAGGATTGGGTATTGAGGGTTGAAGAATGAGGATTGAGGATGGAGGATTGGGGACTGAGGATTGAAGACTGTGTATTGAGGGTTGAAGATTGGGGATTGAGGATTGAGGATTCGGGATTGAGGATTGAGGATTGAGGATTGAAGATTGATTATTGAGGATTGAAGATTGAGGATTCAGGTTTGAGGATTGAGGATTGAGGATTGAAGATTGAGGATTGGGGATTGAGGATTGACGATTGAGGATAGAGAATTGAGGATTGATTATTGAAGATTGAGCATTGAGGATTGAGGATTGATGATTGAGGATTGAGGATTGAGGATTGAGGATTGAGGATTGAGGATGAGGGCTGAGGGTTGAGGGTTGAGGTTTGAGGACTGAGGACTGAGGACTGAGGATTGAGAATTGAGGATTGAGGATTGAGGATTGATGATTGAGGATTGGGTATTGAGGATTGAAGAATGATGATTGAGGATTGAGGATTGATGATTGAGGATTGGAGACTGACGATTGAGGATTGAGGATTGAGGATTGAGGATTGAGGATTGAAGATTGAGTATTGAGGATTGAAAATTGAGGATTAAGTATTGAGGATTCAGGATTGAGGATTGAGGATTGAGGATTGAGTATTGAGGATTGAAGATTGAGTATTGAGAATTGAGGATTGAGGATTGAGGATTGAAGATTGAGGATTGGGGACTGAGTGTTGAGGGTTGAGTGATGAGAATTGATGTTTGTGGATAGAAATTTGAAGATTGCAGATTGTGTATTGAGTATTGAAAACTGTGAATTGATGATATTCTATCGAGGATTGAGGATTGACATCTGATTGTTCTGGTCTGAGGTCTGAAGATTGAGGATTCAGGATTGAGGATTCAGGATTGAGCTTTGATGACTGAGGATTGAGGATTGAGCATTGAGGCATGAGGATTGAGGATTGATGATTGAAGATTGAGGATTGTGGATTGAGGATGAGGGCTGAGGGTTGAGGATTGAGGTTTGAGGTCTGAGGACTGAGGATTGAGGATTGAGAATTGTGGATTGAGGGTTGAAGGTTGAAGATTGAGGATTGTGTATTGAGGATTGAAGCCTGACGATTGAGGATTGAGGGGTGAGGATTGAGGATTGAGGATGGAGGATTGAAGATTGACTATTGAGGATTGAAGATTGAGGATTGAGGATTGAGGATTGAGGATTGAGGGTTGAGTGTTGAGGTTTGTGTATTGAACCCTGAGAGTTCAGGATATTCCATGGAGTATTGAGAATTGAGGATTGATGGTTGAGCATTGAGGATTGAGGATTGAGGATTGAGGATTGAGTATTGAGGATTGAGGATTGAGGATTGAAGACTGAATATTGATGATTGAAGGTTGAGGATCGAGGATTGAGGGTTGTGGATTGAGGACGAGGACTGAGGGTTGAGTATTGATGTTTGAGGTCTGAGGATTGAAGATTGAAGGTTGAGAATTGAGGATTGAGGATTGACGATTGAAGATTGAGGATTGGGTGTTGAGGATTGAAGAATGAGGATTGAGGATTGAGGATTGAGGATTGAGGATTGAAGATTGAGTACTGCGGATTGAAGATTAAGGATTGAGGTCCGAGGATTGAGGATTGAGGATTGAAGATTGAGGATTGGGTGTTGAGGATTGAAGAATGAGGATTGAGGATTGAGGATTGAGGATTGAGGATTGAAGATTGAGGATTGGGTATTGATGATTGAAGGATGAGGATTGCGGATTGAGTATTGATGATTGAGGATTGCAAATTGAGTATTGAGGATTGAAGATTGTGGGTTGAGGATTGAGGATTGAGGATTGAGCACTGAGGATTGAGGATTGAGGATTGAGGATTGAAGATTGACTATTGAGGATTGAAGATTGAGGATTGAGGATTGAGTATTGAGGATTGAGGATTGAGGATTGAAGATTGAGTATTGAGTACTGAAGATTGAGGATTGAGGATTGAGTATTGGGGATTGAGGATTGAAGGTTGAGGATTGGGGACTGAGTGTTGAATGTTGAGTGATGAGGATTGATGTTTGTGAATAAAGATTTGAAGATTGCAGATTGAGTACTTGGTATTGAAAACTGTGAATTGATGATATTCTATTAAGGATTCAGGATTGACATCTGATAGTTGATGTCTGAGGTCTGAAGATTCAGGATTCAGAATTGAGGTTTGAGGACTGAGGATTGAGTATTGAGGATTGAGGATTGAGGATTGAGGATTGAGGATTGAGGATTGAGGACTGAAGATTGAATATAGATGATTGAAGATAAAGGATTGAGGATTGGTGGTTGTGGATTGAGGACGAGGACTGAGGGTTGAGTATTGATGTTTGAGCTCTGAGAACTGAGGAATGAGGATTGAGAATTGAGGATTGAGGATTGAGGATTGAGGATTGAGGATTGGGTATTGAGGGTTGAAGAATGAGGATTGAGGATGGAGGATTGGGGACTGAGGATTGAAGACTGTGTATTGAGGGTTGAAGATTGGGGATTGAGGATTGAGGATTCGGGATTGAGGATTGAGGATTGAGGATTGAAGATTGATTATTGAGGATTGAAGATTGAGGATTCAGGTTTGAGGATTGAGGATTGAGGATTGAAGATTGAGGATTGGGGATTGAGGATTGACGATTGAGGATAGAGAATTGAGGATTGATTATTGAAGATTGAGCATTGAGGATTGAGGATTGATGATTGAGGATTGAGGATTGAGGATTGAGGATTGAGGATTGAGGATGAGGGCTGAGGGTTGAGGGTTGAGGTTTGAGGACTGAGGACTGAGGACTGAGGATTGAGAATTGAGGATTGAGGATTGAGGATTGATGATTGAGGATTGGGTATTGAGGATTGAAGAATGATGATTGAGGATTGAGGATTGATGATTGAGGATTGGAGACTGACGATTGAGGATTAAGGATTGAGGATTGAGGATTGAGGATTGAAGATTGAGTATTGAGGATTGAAAATTGAGGATTAAGTATTGAGGATTCAGGATTGAGGATTGAGGATTGAGGATTGAGTATTGAGGATTGAAGATTGAGTATTGAGAATTGAGGATTGAGGATTGAGGATTGAAGATTGAGGATTGGGGACTGAGTGTTGAGGGTTGAGTGATGAGAATTGATGTTTGTGGATAGAAATTTGAAGATTGCAGATTGTGTATTGAGTATTGAAAACTGTGAATTGATGATATTCTATCGAGGATTGAGGATTGACATCTGATTGTTCTGGTCTGAGGTCTGAAGATTGAGGATTCAGGATTGAGGATTCAGGATTGAGCTTTGATGACTGAGGATTGAGGATTGAGCATTGAGGCATGAGGATTGAGGATTGATGATTGAAGATTGAGGATTGTGGATTGAGGATGAGGGCTGAGGGTTGAGGATTGAGGTTTGAGGTCTGAGGACTGAGGATTGAGGATTGAGAATTGTGGATTGAGGGTTGAAGGTTGAAGATTGAGGATTGTGTATTGAGGATTGAAGCCTGACGATTGAGGATTGAGGGGTGAGGATTGAGGATTGAGGATGGAGGATTGAAGATTGACTAATGAGGATTGAAGATGGAGGATTGAGTATTGAGGATTGAGGATTGAGGGTTGAGTGTTGAGGTTTGTGTATTGAACCCTGAGAGTTCAGGATATTCTATGGAGTATTGAGAATTGAGGATTGATGTTTGAGCATTGAGGATTGAGGATTGAGGATTGAGGATTGAGTATTGAGGATTGAGGATTGAGGATTGAAGACTGAATATTGATGATTGAAGATTGAGGATCGAGGATTGAGGGTTGTGGATTGAGGACGAGGACTGAGGGTTGAGTATTGATGTTTGAGTTCTGAGGATTGAAGATTGAAGGTTGAGAATTGAGGATTGAGGATTGACGATTGAAGATTGAGGATTGGGTGTTGAGGATTGAAGAATGAGGATTGAGGATTGAGGATTGAGGATTGAGGATTGAAGATTGAGTACTGCGGATTGAAGATTAAGGATTGAGGTCTGAGGATTGAGGATTGAGGATTGAAGATTGAGGATTGGGTGTTGAGGATTGAAGAATGAGGATTGAGGATTGAGGATTGAGGATTGAGGATTGAGGATTGAAGACTGAATATTGATGATTGAAGTTTGAGGATCGAGGATTGAGGGTTGTGGATTGAGGACGAGGACTGAGGGTTGAGTATTGATGTTTGAGGTCTGAGGATTGAGGATTGAAGGTTGTGAATTGAGGATTGAGGATTGACGATTGAAGATTGAGGATTGAGGACTGAGGATTGAGGATTGAGGATGAGGGCTGAGGGTTGAGGATTGAGGGTTGAGGATTGAAGATTGAGTATTGAGGATTGAAGATTGAGGATTGAGGATTGAGGATTGAGGATTGAGGATTGAGGATTGTAGGTTGAATATTGATGATTGAAGATTGAGGGTTGAGGATTGAGGTTTGTGGATTGAGGACGAGGACTGAGGGTTGAGTATTGAGGACTGAGTTCTGAGGATTGAGGATTGAGGATTGAAGATTGAGGATTGGATGTTAAGGATTGAAGATTGAGGGTTGAGGATTGAAGATTGAGTATTGAGGATTGAAGATTGAGGATTGAGGATTGAGGATTGAGGATTGAGGATTGAGGATTGAAGATTGAGTACTGCGGATTGAAGATTAAGGATTGAGGTCTGAGGATTGAGGATTGAGGATTGAAGATTGAGGATTGGGTGTTGAGAATTGAAGAATGAGGATTGAGGATTGAGGATTGAGGATTGAGGATTGAAGATTGAGGATTGGGTATTGATGATTGAAGGATGAGGATTGCGGATTGAGTATTGATGATTGAGGATTGCAGATTGAGTATTGAGGATTGAAGATTGTGGGTTGAGGATTGAGGATTGAGGATTGAGCACTGAGGATTGAGGATTGAGGATTGAGGATTGAAGATTGACTATTGAGGATTGAAGATTGAGGATTGAGGATTGAGTATTGAGGATTGAGGATTGAGGATTGAAGATTGAGTACTGAGTACTGAAGATTGAGGATTGAGGATTGAGTATTGGGGATTGAGGATTGAAGGTTGAGGATTGGGGACTGAGTGTTGAATGTTGAGTGATGAGGATTGATGTTTGTGAATAAAGATTTGAAGATTGCAGATTGAGTACTTGGTATTGAAAACTGTGAATTGATGATATTCTATTAAGGATTCAGGATTGACATCTGATAGTTGATGTCTGAGGTCTGAAGATTCAGGATTCAGAATTGAGGTTTGAGGACTGATGATTGAGTATTGAGGATTGAGGATTGAGGATTGAGGATTGAGGATTGAGGATTGAGGACTGAAGATTGAATATAGATGATTGAAGATAGAGGATTGAGGATTGATGGTTGTGGATTGAGGACGAGGACTGAGGGTTGAGTATTGATGTTTGAGCTCTGAGAACTGAGGAATGAGGATTGAGAATTGAGGATTGAGGATTGAGGATTGAGGATTGAGGATTGGGTATTGAGGGTTGAAGAATGAGGATTGAGGTTGGAGGATTGGGGACTGAGGATTGAAGACTGTGTATTGAGGGTTGAAGATTGGGGATTGAGGATTGAGGATTCGGGATTGAGGATTGAGGATTGAGGATTGAAGATTGATTATTGAGGATTGAAGATTGAGGATTGAGGTTTGAGGATTGAGGATTGAGGATTGAAGATTGAGGATTGGGGATTGAGGATTGACGGTTGAGGATAGAGAATTGAGGATTGATTATTGAAGATTGAGCATTGGGGATTGAGGATTGATGATTGAGGATTGAGGATTGAGGATTGAGGATTGAGGATTGAGGATGAGGGCTGAGGGTTGAGGGTTGAGGTTTGAGGACTGAGGACTGAGGACTGAGGATTGAGAATTGAGGATTGAGGATTGAGGATTGATGATTGAGGATTGGGTATTGAGGAGTGAAGAATGATGATTGAGGATTGAGGATTGATGATTGAGGATTGGAGACTGACGATTGAGGATTGAGGATTGAGGATTGAGGATTGAGGATTGAAGATTGAGTATTGAGGATTGAAAATTGAGGATTAAGTATTGAGGATTCAGGATTGAGGATTGAGGATTGAGGATTGAGTATTGAGGATTGAAGATTGAGTATTGAGAATTGAGGATTGAGGATTGAGGATTGAAGATTGAGGATTGGGGACTGAGTGTTGAGGGTTGAGTGATGAGAATTGATGTTTGTGGATAGAAATTTGAAGATTGCAGATTGTGTATTGAGTATTGAAAACTGTGAATTGATGATATTCTATTGAGGATTGAGGATTGACATCTGATTGTTCTGGTCTGAGGTCTGAAGATTGAGGATTCAGGATTGAGGATTCAGGATTGAGCTTTGATGACTGAGGATTGAGGATTGAGCATTGAAGCATGAGGATTGAGGATTGATGATTGAAGATTGAGGATTGTGGATTGAGGATGAGGGCTGAGGGTTGAGGATTGAGGTTTGAGGTCTGAGGACTGAGGATTGAGGATTGAGAATTGTGGATTGAGGGTTGAAGGTTGAAGATTGAGGATTGTGTATTGAGGATTGAAGCCTGACGATTGAGGATTGAGGGGTGAGGATTGAGGATTGAGGATGGAGGATTGAAGATTGACTATTGAGGATTGAAGATTGAGGATTGAGGATTGAGGATTGAGGATTGAGGGTTGAGTGTTGAGGTTTGTGTATTGAACCCTGAGAGTTCAGGATATTCTATGGAGTATTGAGAATTGAGGATTGATGGTTGAGCATTGAGGATTGAGGATTGAGGATTGAGGATTGAGTATTGAGGATTGAGGATTGAGGATTGAAGACTGAATATTGATGATTGAAGATTGAGGATCGAGGATTGAGGGTTGTGGATTGAGGACGAGGACTGAGGGTTGAGTATTGATGTTTGAGGTCTGAGGATTGAAGATTGAAGGTTGAGAATTGAGGATTGAGGATTGACGATTGAAGATTGAGGATTGGGTGTTGAGGATTGAAGAATGAGGATTGAGGATTGAGGATTGAGGATTGAGGATTGAAGATTGAGTACTGCGGATTGAAGATTAAGGATTGAGGTCTGAGGATTGAGGATTGAGGATTGAAGATTGAGGATTGGGTGTTGAGGATTGAAGAATGAGGATTGAGGATTGAGGATTGAGGATTGAGGATTGAAGATTGAGGATTGGGTATTGATGATTGAAGGATGAGGATTGCGGATTGAGTATTGATGATTGAGGATTGCAGATTGAGTATTGAGGATTGAAGATTGTGGGTTGAGGATTGAGGATTGAGGATTGAGCACTGAGGATTGAGGATTGAGGATTGAGGATTGAAGATTGACTATTGAGGATTGAAGATTGAGGATTGAGGATTGAGTATTGAGGATTGAGGGTTGAGGATTGAAGATTGAGTATTGAGTACTGAAGATTGAGGATTGAGGATTGAGTATTGGGGATTGAGGATTGAAGGTTGAGGATTGGGGACTGAGTGTTGAATGTTGAGTGATGAGGATTGATGTTTGTGAATAAAGATTTGAAGATTGCAGATTGAGTACTTGGTATTGAAAACTGTGAATTGATGATATTCTATTAAGGATTCAGGATTGACATCTGATAGTTGATGTCTGAGGTCTGAAGATTCAGGATTCAGAATTGAGGTTTGAGGACTGAGGATTGAGTATTGAGGATTGAGGATTGAGGATTGAGGATTCAGGACTGAAGATTGAATATAGATGATTGAAGATAGAGGATTGAGGATTGATGGTTGTGGAATGAGGACGAGGACTGAGGGTTGAGTATTGATGTTTGAGCTCTGAGAACTGAGGAATGAGGATTGAGAATTGAGGATTGAGGATTGAGGATTGAGGACTGAAGATTGATTATTGAGGATTGAATATTGAGCATTGAGGATTGAGGATTGAGTATCGAGGATTGAAGATTGAGTATTGGGGGTTGAGGGTTGACGACTGAGGATTGAGTATTGAGGATTGAGAATTGAGGATTGATTATTGAAGATTGAGTATTGAGGATTGAATATTGAGGATGGAGGATTGAGGATTGAGGATTGAGGATGAGGGCTGAGGGTTGAGGCTTGAGGTTTGAGGACTGAGGACTGAGGACTGAGAATTGAGAATTCAGGATTGAGGATTGAGGATTGAAGATTGAGGATTGGGTATTGATGATTGAAGAATGATGATTGAGGATTGAGTATTGAGGATTGAGGATTGAGGATTGAAGGTTGAGGATTGAGGACTGAGGATTGAGGATTGAAGATTGAGGATTGGGGATTGAGGATTGACGATTGAGGATTGAGTATTGAGGATTGAGAATTGAGGATTGATTATTGAAGATTGATTATTGAGGATTGAAGATTGAGGATTGAGGATTGAGGATTGAGGATAGAGGATGAGGGCTGAGGGTTGAGGATTGAGGTTTGAGGACTGAGGACTGAGGATTGAGGATTGAGAATTGAGGATTGAGGATTGCGGATTGAAGATTGAGGATTGGGTATTGAGGATTGAAGAATGAAGATTGAGGATTGAGGATTGAGTATTGAGGATTGAAGATTGATGATTGAGGATTGAGTATTGAGGATTGAGTGTTGAGTGTTGAGGTTTGAGTATTGAATCCTGAGAATTCAGGATACGCTATTGAGTATTGAGAATTGAGGATTGATGGCTGTGTATTGAGGATTGTGGATTGAGGATTGAGGATTGAGTATTGAGGATTGAGGATTGAGGATTGAAGATTGAATTTTGATGATTGAAGGTTGATGATCGAGGATTGAGTGTTGTGGATTGAGGACGGGGACTGAGGGTTGAGTGTTGATGTTTGAGGTCTGAGAATTGATGATTGAGGATTGAGAATTGAGGATTGAGGATTGAGGATTGAAGATTGAGGATTGGGTGTTGAGGATTGAAGAATGAGGATTGAGGAGTGAGGATTGAGGATTGAGGGTTGAGGATTGAGTATTGAGGATTGAAGATTGAGGATTGAGGTCTGAGGATTGAGGATTGAGGATTGAAGATTGAGGATTGAGGATTGAGGCATGAGGATTGAGGATTGAGGATTGAAGATTGAGGATTGAGGATTGAGGATGAGGGCTGAGGGTTGAGTATTGAGGATTGAGTACTGAAGATTGAGTATTGAGGATTGAAGATTGTAGGTTGAATATTGATGATTGAAGATTGAGGATTGAGGATTGAGGTTTGTGGATTGAGGACGAGGACTGAGGGTTGAATATTGATGTTTGCGGTCTGAGGATTGAGGATTGAGGATTCAGGATTGAGAATTGAGGATTGAGGATTGAGGATTGAGGTTTGAGGTTTGAAGATTGAGGATTGAGGATTGAGGATGAGGGCTGAGGGTTGAGGGTTGAGGTTAGAGGACTGAGGACTGAGTATTGACGATTGAGAATTGAGGATTGAGGATAGAGGATTGAAGATTGAGGATCAGGTATTGAGGATTGAAGAATGAGGATTGAGGAATGAGGATTGAGGATCGAGGATTGAGGTTTGAGTATTGAGGATCGAGGACTGAAGATTGAGGATTGGGTATTGCGGATTGAACATTGAGGATTGAGGATTGAGGATTGAGGATTGAGGATTGAGGATTGAGGATTGAGGATTGAGGACTGAAGATTGAATATTGATGATTGAAGATTGAGGATTGAGGATTTATGGTTGTGGATTGAGGACGAGGACTGAGGGTTGAGTATTGATGTTCGAATACTGAGAACTGAGGATTGAGGATTGAGAATTGAGGACTGAGGATTGAGGATTAATGATTGAGGATTGGGTATTGAGGGTTGAAGAATGAGGATTGAGGATGGAGGATTGGGGACTGAGCATTGAAGACTGTGTATTGAGGGTTGAAGATTGGGGATTGAGGATTGAGGATTCGGGATTGAGGATTGAGGATTGAGGATTGAAGATTGATTATTGAGGATTGAAGATTGAGGATTGAGGTTTGAGGATTGAGGATTGAGGATTGAAGATTGAGGATTGGGGATTGAGGATTGACGATTGAGGATAGAGAATTGAGGATTGATTATTGAAGATTGAGCATTGAGGATTGAGGATTGATGATTGAGGATTGAGGATTGAGGATTGAGGATTGAGGATTGAGGATGAGGGCTGAGGGTTGAGGGTTGAGGTTTGAGGACTGAGGACTGAGGACTGAGGATTGAGAATTGAGGATTGAGGATTGAGGATTGATGATTGAGGATTGGGTATTGAGGATTGAAGAATGATGATTGAGGATTGAGGATTGATGATTGAGGATTGGAGACTGACGATTGAGGATTGAGGATTGAGGACTGAGGATTGAGGATTGAAGATTGAGTATTGAGGATTGAAAATTGAGGATTAAGTATTGAGGATTCAGGATTGAGGATTGAGGATTGAGGATTGAGTATTGAGGATTGAAGATTGAGTATTGAGGATTGAGGATTGAGGGTTGAGTGTTGAAGATTGAGGATTGGGGACTGAGTGTTGAGGGTTGAGTGATGAGAATTGATGTTTGTGGATAGAAATTTGAAGATTGCAGATTGTGTATTGAGTATTGAAAACTGTGAATTGATGATATTCTATTGAGGATCGAGGATTGACATCTGATTGTTCTGGTCTGAGGTCTGAAGATTGAGGATTCAGGATTGGGGATTCAGGATTGAGCTTTGATGACTGAGGATTGAGGATTGAGCATTGAGGCATGAGGATTGAGGATTGATGATTGAAGATTGAGGATTGTGGATTGAGGATGAGGGCTGAGGGTTGAGGATTGAGGTTTGAGGTCTGAGGACTGAGGATTGAGGATTGAGTATTGTGGATTGAGGGTTGAAGGTTGAAGATTGAGGATTGTGTATTGAGGATTGAAGCCTGACAATTGAGGATTGAGGGGTGAGGATTGAGGATTGAGGATGGAGGATTGAAGATTGACTATTGAGGATTGAAGATTGAAGATTGAGGATTGAGGATTGAGGATTGAGGGTTGAGTGTTGAGGTTTGTGTATTGAACCCTGAGAGTTCAGGATATTCTATGGAGTATTGAGAATTGAGGATTGATGGTTGAGCATTGAGGATTGAGGATTGAGGATTGAGGATTGAGTATTGAGGATTGAGGATTGAGGATTGAAGACTGAATATTGATGATTGAAGATTGAGGATCGAGGATTGAGGGTTGTGGATTGAGGACGAGGACTGAGGGTTGAGTATTGATGTTTGAGGTCTGAGGATTGAAGGTTGAAGGTTGAGAATTGAGGATTGAGGATTGACGATTAAAGATTGAGGATTGGGTGTTGAGGATTGAAGAATGAGGATTGAGGATTGAGGATTGAGGATTGAGGATTGAAGATTGAGTACTGCGGATTGAAGATTAAGGATTGAGGTCTGAGGATTGAGGATTGAGGATTGAAGATTGAGGATTGGGTGTTGAGGATTGAAGAATGAGGATTGAGGATTGAGGATTGAGGATTGAGGATTGAGGATTGAAGATTGAGGATTGGGTATTGATGATTGAAGGATGAGGATTGCGGTTTGAGTATTGATGATTGAGGATTGCAGATTGAGTATTGAGGATTGAAGATTGTGGGTTGAGGATTGAGGATTGAGGATTGAGCACTGAGGATTGAGGATTGAGGATTGAGGATTGAAGATTGACTATTGAGGATTGAAGATTGAGGATTGAGGATTGAGTACTGAGGATTGAGGATTGAGGATTGAAGATTGAGTATTGAGTACTGAAGATTGAGGATTGAGGATTGAGTATTGGGGATTGAGGATTGAAGGTTGAGGATTAGGGACTGAGTGTTGAATGTTGAGTGATGAGGATTGATGTTTGTGAATAAAGATTTGAAGATTGCAGATTGAGTACTTGGTATTGAAAACTGTGAATTGATGATATTCTATTAAGGATTCAGGATTGACATCTGATAGTTGATGTCTGAGGTCTGAAGATTCAGGATTCAGAATTGAGGTTTGAAGACTGAGGATTGAGTATTGAGGATTGAGGATTGAGGATTGAGGATTGAGGATTGAGGATTGAGGACTGAAGATTGAATATAGATGATTGAAGATAGAGGATTGAGGATTGATGGTTGTGGATTGAGGACGTGGACTGAGGGTTGAGTATTGATGTTTGAGCTCTGAGAACTGAGGAATGAGGATTGAGAATTGAGGATTGAGGATTGAGGATTGAAGACTGAATATTGATGATTGAAGTTTCAGGATCGAGGATTGAGGGTTGTGGATTGAGGACGAGGACTGAGGGTTGAGTATTGATGTTTGAGGTCTGAGGATTGAGGATTGAAGGTTGTGAATTGAGGATTGAGGATTGACGATTGAAGATTGAGGATTGAGGACTGAGGATTGAGGATTGAGGATGAGGGCTGAGGGTTGAGGATTGAGGGTTGAGGATTGAAGATTGAGTATTGAGGATTGAAGATTGAGGATTGAGGATTGAGGATTGAGGATTGAGGATTGAGGATTGTAGGTTGAATATTGATGATTGAAGATTGAGGGTTGAGGATTGAGGTTTGTGGATTGAGGACGAGGACTGAGGGTTGAGTATTGAGGATTGAGTTCTGAGGATTGAGGATTGAGGATTGAAGATTGAGGATTGGATGTTGAGGATTGAAGATTGAGGGTTGAGGATTGAAGATTGAGTATTGAGGATTGAAGATTGAGGATTGAGGATTGAGGATTGAGGATTGAGGATTGAGGATTGAAGATTGAGTACTGCGGATTGAAGATTAAGGATTGAGGTCTGAGGATTGAGGATTGAGGATTGAAGATTGAGGATTGGGTGTTGAGGATTGAAGAATGAGGATTGAGGATTGAGGATTGAGGATTGAGGATTGAAGATTGAGGATTGGGTATTGATGATTGAAGGATGAGGATTGCGGATTGAGTATTGATGATTGAGGATTGCAGATTGAGTATTGAGGATTGAAGATTGTGGGTTGAGGATTGAGGATTGAGGATTGAGCACTGAGGATTGAGGATTGAGGATTGAGGATTGAAGATTGACTATTGAGGATTGAAGATTGAGGATTGAGGATTGAGTATTGAGGATTGAGGATTGAGGATTGAAGATTGAGTACTGAGTACTGAAGATTGAGGATTGAGGATTGAGTATTGGGGATTGAGGATTGAAGGTTGAGGATTGGGGACTGAGTGTTGAATGTTGAGTGATGAGGATTGATGTTTGTGAATAAAGATTTGAAGATTGCAGATTGAGTACTTGGTATTGAAAACTGTGAATTGATGATATTCTATTAAGGATTCAGGATTGACATCTGATAGTTGATGTCTGAGGTCTGAAGATTCAGGATTCAGAATTGAGGTTTGAGGACTGATGATTGAGTATTGAGGATTGAGGATTGAGGATTGAGGATTGAGGATTGAGGATTGAGGACTGAAGATTGAGTATAGATGATTGAAGATAGAGGATTGAGGATTGATGGTTGTGGATTGAGGACGAGGACTGAGGGTTGAGTATTGATGTTTGAGCTCTGAGAACTGAGGAATGAGGATTGAGAATTGAGGACTGAGGATTGAGGATTGAGGATTGAGGATTGGGTATTGAGGGTTGAAGAATGAGGATTGAGGTTGGAGGATTGGGGACTGAGGATTGAAGACTGTGTATTGAGGGTTGAAGATTGGGGATTGAGGATTGAGGATTCGGGATTGAGGATTGAGGATTGAGGATTGAAGATTGATTATTGAGGATTGAAGATTGAGGATTGAGGTTTGAGGATTGAGGATTGAGGATTGAAGATTGAGGATTGGGGATTGAGGATTGACGATTGAGGATAGAGAATTGAGGATTGATTATTGAAGATTGAGCATTGAGGATTGAGGATTGATGATTGAGGATTGAGGATTGAGGATTGAGGATTGAGGATTGAGGATGAGGGCTGAGGGTTGAGGGTTGAGGTTTGAGGACTGAGGACTGAGGACTGAGGATTGAGAATTGAGGATTGAGGATTGAGGATTGATGATTGAGGATTGGGTATTGAGGATTGAAGAATGATGATTGAGGATTGAGGATTGATGATTGAGGATTGGAGACTGACGATTGAGGATTGAGGATTGAGGACTGAGGATTGAGGATTGAAGATTGAGTATTGAGGATTGAAAATTGAGGATTAAGTATTGAGGATTCAGGATTGAGGATTGAGGATTGAGGATTGAGTATTGAGGATTGAAGATTGAGTATTGAGGATTGAGGATTGAGGGTTGAGTGTTGAAGATTGAGGATTGGGGACTGAGTGTTGAGGGTTGAGTGATGAGAATTGATGTTTGTGGATAGAAATTTGAAGATTGCAGATTGTGTATTGAGTATTGAAAACTGTGAATTGATGATATTCTATTGAGGATCGAGGATTGACATCTGATTGTTCTGGTCTGAGGTCTGAAGATTGAGGATTCAGGATTGGGGATTCAGGATTGAGCTTTGATGACTGAGGATTGAGGATTGAGCATTGAGGCATGAGGATTGAGGATTGATGATTGAAGATTGAGGATTGTGGATTGAGGATGAGGGCTGAGGGTTGAGGATTGAGGTTTGAGGTCTGAGGACTGAGGATTGAGGATTGAGTATTGTGGATTGAGGGTTGAAGGTTGAAGATTGAGGATTGTGTATTGAGGATTGAAGCCTGACAATTGAGGATTGAGGGGTGAGGATTGAGGATTGAGGATGGAGGATTGAAGATTGACTATTGAGGATTGAAGATTGAAGATTGAGGATTGAGGATTGAGGATTGAGGGTTGAGTGTTGAGGTTTGTGTATTGAACCCTGAGAGTTCAGGATATTCTATGGAGTATTGAGAATTGAGGATTGATGGTTGAGCATTGAGGATTGAGGATTGAGGATTGAGGATTGAGTATTGAGGATTGAGGATTGAGGATTGAAGACTGAATATTGATGATTGAAGATTGAGGATCGAGGATTGAGGGTTGTGGATTGAGGACGAGGACTGAGGGTTGAGTATTGATGTTTGAGGTCTGAGGATTGAAGATTGAAGGTTGAGAATTGAGGATTGAGGATTGACGATTAAAGATTGAGGATTGGGTGTTGAGGATTGAAGAATGAGGATTGAGGATTGAGGATTGAGGATTGAGGATTGAAGATTGAGTACTGCGGATTGAAGATTAAGGATTGAGGTCTGAGGATTGAGGATTGAGGATTGAAGATTGAGGATTGGGTGTTGAGGATTGAAGAATGAGGATTGAGGATTGAGGATTGAGGATTGAGGATTGAAGATTGAGGATTGGGTATTGATGATTGAAGGATGAGGATTGCGGTTTGAGTATTGATGATTGAGGATTGCAGATTGAGTATTGAGGATTGAAGATTGTGGGTTGAGGATTGAGGATTGAGGATTGAGCACTGAGGATTGAGGATTGAGGATTGAGGATTGAAGATTGACTATTGAGGATTGAAGATTGAGGATTGAGGATTGAGTACTGAGGATTGAGGATTGAGGATTGAAGATTGAGTATTGAGTACTGAAGATTGAGGATTGAGGATTGAGTATTGGGGATTGAGGATTGAAGGTTGAGGATTAGGGACTGAGTGTTGAATGTTGAGTGATGAGGATTGATGTTTGTGAATAAAGATTTGAAGATTGCAGATTGAGTACTTGGTATTGAAAACTGTGAATTGATGATATTCTATTAAGGATTCAGGATTGACATCTGATACTTGATGTCTGAGGTCTGAAGATTCAGGATTCAGAATTGAGGTTTGAGGACTGAGGATTGAGTATTGAGGATTGAGGATTGAGGATTGAGGATTGAGGATTGAGGATTGAGGACTGAAGATTGAATATAGATGGTTGAAGATAGAGGATTGAGGATTGATGGTTGTGGATTGAGGACGAGGACTGAGGGTTGAGTATTGATGTTTGAGCTCTGAGAACTGAGGAATGAGGATTGAGAATTGAGGATTGAGGATTGAGGTTTGAGGATTGAAGATTGATTATTGAGGATTGAAGATTGAGCATTGAGGGTTGAGGATTGAGTATCGAGGATTGAAGATTGAGTATTGGGGGTTGAGGGTTGACGACTGCGGATTGAGTATTGAGGATTGAGAATTGAGGATTGATTATTGAAGATTGAGTATTGAGGATTGAAGATTGAGGATGGAGGATTGAGGATTGAGGATTGAGGATGAGGGCTGAGGGTTGAGGCTTGAGGTTTGAGGACTGAGGACTGAGGACTGAGAATTGAGAATTTAGGATTGAGGATTGAGGATTGAAGATTGAGGATTGGGTATTGATGATTGAAGAATGATGATTGAGGATTGAGTATTGAGGATTGAGGATTGAGGATTGAAGGTTGAGGATTGAGGACTGAGGGTTGAGGATTGAAGATTGAGGATTGGGGATTGAGGATTGACGATTGAGGATTGAGTATTGAGGATTGAGAATTGAGGATTGATTATTGAAGATTGATTATTGAGGATTGAAGATTGAGGATTGAGGATTGAGGATTGAGGATAGAGGATGAGGGCTGAGGGTTGAGGATTGAGGTTTGAGGACTGTGGACTGAGGATTGAGGATTGAGAATTGAGGATTGAGGATTGCGGATTGAAGATTGAGGATTGGGTATTGAGGATTGAAGAATGAAGATTGAGGATTGAGGATTGAGGATTGAGGATTGAAGACTGACGATTGAGGATTGATGATTGAGGATTGGGTATTGAGGATTGAAGAATGAGGATTGAGGATTGAGGATGGAGGATTGAAGATTGAAGATTGAGTATTGAGGATTGAAGATTGATGATTGAGGATTGAGTATTGAGGATTGAGTGTTGAGTGTTGAGGTTTGTGTATTGAATCCTGAGAATTCAGGATACGCTATTGAGTATTGAGAATTGAGGATTGATGGTTGTGTATTGAGGATTGAGGATTGAGGATTGAGGATTGAGTATTGAGGATTGAGGATTGAGGATTGAAGATTGAATTTTGATGATTGAAGGTTGATGATCGAGGATTGAGGGTTGTGGATTGAGGACGGGGACTGAGGGTTGAGTGTTGATGTTTGAGGTCTGAGAATTGAGGATTGAGGATTGAGAATTGAGGATTGAGGATTGAGGATTGAAGGTTGAGGATTGGGTGTTGAGGATTGAAGAATGAGGATTGAGGATTGAGGATTGAGGATTGAGGATTGAGGATTGAGGATTGAAGGTTGAGTATTAAGGATTGAAGATTGAGGATTGAGGTCTGAGGATTGAGGATTGAGAATTGAAGATTGAGGATTGGGTGTTGAGGATTGATGAATGAGGGTTGAGGGTTGAGGATTGAGGATTGAGTATTGAAGATTGAGGATTGGGTATTGAGGATTGAAGAATGAGGATTGAGGATTGAGGATTGAGGATTGAGTATTGCAGATTGAGTATTGAGGATTGAAGTTTGAGGGTTGAGCATTGAGGATACAGGATTGAGCATTGAGGGTTGAGGATTGAGGATTGAGGATTGAGGATTGAAGATTGAGTATTGAGGATTGAAGATTGAGGATTGAGGATTGAGTATTGAGAATTGAGGGCTGATAGTTGAGTATAGAGGACTGAAGATTGAGGATTGAAGATTGAGTATTGAGGATTCAGACTTGAGGTTTGAGGACTGAGGATTGAGGATTGAAGATTGAGTATTGAGGATTGAAGGTTGAGGATTGAGGATTGAGGATTGAGGATTGAAGATTGAGTATTGAGGATTGAAAATTCAGTATTGAGGATTGAGGATTCAGGATTGAGGATTGAGGATTGAGGATTGAGTATTCAGGATTGAAGATTGAGGACTGAGAATTGAGGATTGAGTATTGAGGATTGAAGATTGAGGATTGGGGACAGAGTGTTGAGGGTTGAGTGATGAGAATTGATGTTTGTGGATAGAAATTTGAAGATTGCAGGCTGAGTATTGAGGATTGAAAACTGTGAATTGATGATATTCTATTGAGGATTGAGGATTGACATCTGACTGTTCAGGTCTGAGATCTGAAGATTGAGGATTCAGGATTGAGGATTCAGGATTGAGGTTTGATGACTGAGGGTTGAGGATTGAGGATTGAGGCATGAGGATTGAGGATTGAGGATTGAAGATTGAGGATTGTGGATTGAGGATGAAGGCTGAGGGTTGAGAATTGAGGTTTGAGGTCTGAGGACTGAGGACTGAGGATTGAGAATTGAGGATTGAGGGTTGAATATTGAAGATTGAGGATTGGGTATTGAGGATTGAAGAATGAGGATTGAGGAATGAGGATTGAGGATTTAGGATTGCAGATTGAGTATTGAGGATTGAATCCTGACGATTGAGGATTGAGGATTGAGGATTGAGGATTGAGGATGGAGGATTGAAGATTGAGTATTGAGGATTGAAGATTGAGGATTGAGAATTGAGGATTGAGGATTGAGGTTTGAGTGTTGATGTTTGTGTATTGAATCCTGAGAGTTCAGGGTATTCTATTGAGTATTGAGAATTGAGGATTGATGGTTGAGTATTGAGGATTGAGGATTGAGGTTTGAGGATTGTGTATTGAGGATTGAGGATTGAGGATTGAAGACTGAATATTGATGATTGAAGATTGAGGATCGAGGATTGAGGGGTGTGGATTGAGGACGAGGACTGAGGGTTGAGTAATGATGTTTGAGGTCTGAGGATTGAGGATTGAAGGTCGAGAATTGAGGATTGAGTATTGACGATTGAAGATTGAGGATTGAGGATTGATGATTGAGGATTGAGGATGAGGGCTGAGGGTTGAGGATTGATGGTTGAGGATTGAAGATTGAGTATTGAGGATTGAAGGTTGAGGATTGAGGATTGAGGATTGAGGATTGAGGATTGAGGATTGTAGGTTGAATATTGATGATTGAAGATTGAGGATTGAGGATTGAGGTTTGTGGATTGAGGACGAGGACTGAGGGTTGAATATTGATGTTTGCGGTCTGAGGATTGAGGATTGAGGATTGAGGATTGAGAATTGAGGATTCAGGATTGAGGATTGAGGATTGAAGATTGAGGATTGAGGATTGAGCATCGAGGATTGAGGATTGAGTATCGAGGATTGAAGATTGAGTATTGGGGGTTGAAGGTTGACGACTGAGGATTGAGTATTGAGGATTGAGAATTGAGGATTGATTATTGAAGATTGAGTATTGAGGATTGAAGATTGAGGAATGAGGATTGAGGATTGAGGATTGAGGATGAGGGCTGAGGGTTGAGGCTTGAGGTTTGAGGACTGAGGACTGAGGACTGAGATTTGAGAATTTAGGATTGAGGATTGAGGATTGAAGATTGAGGATTGGGTATTGAGGATTGAAGAATGATGATTGAGGATTGAGTATTGAGGATTGAGGATTGAGGATTGAAGGTTGAGGATTGAAGAATGAAGATTGAGGATTGAGGATTGAGTATTGAGGATTGAAGACTGACGATTGAGGATTGATTATTGAGGATTGGGTATTGAGGATTGAAGAATGAGGATTGAGGATTGAGGATGGAGGATTGAAGATTGAAGATTGAGTATTGAGGATTGAAGATTGATGATTGAGGATTGAGTATTGAGGATTGAGTGTTGAGTGTTGAGGTTTGAGTATTGAATCCTGAGAATTCAGGATACTCTATTGAGTATTGAGAATTGAGGATTGATGGTTGTGTATTGAGGATTGAGGATACAGGATTGAGCATTGAGGGTTGAGGATTGAGGATTGAGGATTGAAGGTTGAGTATTGAGGATTGAAGATTGAGGATTGAGGATTGAGTATTGAGAATTGAGGGCTGATAGTTGAGTATAGAGGACTGAAGATTGAGGATTGAAGATTGAGTATTGAGGATTCAGAATTGAGGTTTGAGGACAGAGGATTGAGTATTGAGGATTGAGGATTGAGGATTGAGGATTGAGGATTGAGGATTGAGGACTGACGATTGAATATAGATGATTGAAGATTGAGGATTGAGGATTGATGGTTGTGGATTGAGGACGAGGACTGAGGGTTGAGTATTGATGTTTGAGTTCTGAGAACTGAGGAATGAGGATTGAGAATTGAGGATTGAGGATTGAGGATTGAGGATTGAAGATTGATTATTGAGGATTGAAGATTGAGCATTGAGGATTGAGGATTGAGTATCGAGGATTGAAGATTGAGTATTGGGGGTTGAGGGTTGACGACTGAGGATTGAGTATTGAGGATTGAAGCTTGAGGATTGGGTGCTGAGGATTGAAGAATGAGGATTGAGGATTGAGGATTGAGGATTGAGGATTGAGGATTGAGGATTGAAGGTTGAGTATTAAGGATTGAAGATTGAGGATTGAGGTCTGAGGATTGAGGATTGAGAATTGAAGATTGAGGATTGGGTGTTGAGGATTGAAGAATGAGGGTTGAGGATTGAGGATTGAGGATTGAGTATTCAAGATTGAGGATTGGGTATTGAGGATTGAAGAATGAGGATTGAGGATTGAGGATTGAGGATTGAGTATTGCAGATTGAGTATTGAGGATTGAAGTTTGAGGGTTGAGCATTGAGGATACAGGATTGAGCATTGAGGGTTGAGGATTGAGGATTGAGGATTGAGGATTGAAGATTGAGTATTGAGGATTGAAGATTGAGGATTGAGGATTGAGTATTGAGAATTGAGGGCTGATAGTTGAGTATAGAGGACTGAAGATTGAGGATTGAAGATTGAGTATTGAGGATTCAGAGTTGAGGTTTGAGGACTGAGGATTGAGGATTGAAGATTGAGTATTGAGGATTGAAGGTTGAGGATTGAGGATTGAGGATTGAGGATTGAAGATTGAGTATTGAGGATTGAAAATTCAGTATTGAGGATTGAGGATTCAGGATTGAGGATTGAGGATTGAGGATTGAGTATTCAGGATTGAAGATTGAGGACTGAGAATTGAGGATTGAGTATTGAGGATTGAAGATTGAGGATTGGGGACAGAGTGTTGAGGGTTGAGTGATGAGAATTGATGTTTGTGGATAGAAATTTGAAGATTGCAGGCTGAGTATTGAGGATTGAAAACTGTGAATTGATGATATTCTATTGAGGATTGAGGATTGACATCTGACTGTTCAGGTCTGAGATCTGAAGATTGAGGATTCAGGATTGAGGATTCAGGATTGAGGTTTGATGACTGAGGGTTGAGGATTGAGGATTGAGGCATGAGGATTGAGGATTGAGGATTGAAGATTGAGGATTGTGGATTGAGGATGAAGGCTGAGGGTTGAGGATTGATGTTTGAGGTCTGAGGACTGAGGACTGAGGATTGAGAATTGAGGATTGAGGGTTGAATATTGAAGATTGAGGATTGGGTATTGAGGATTGAAGAATGAGGATTGAGGAATGAGGATTGAGGATTTAGGATTGCAGATTGAGTATTGAGGATTGAATCCTGACGATTGAGGATTGAGGATTGAGGATTGAGGATTGAGGATGGAGGATTGAAGATTGAGTATTGAGGATTGAAGATTGAGGATTGAGAATTGAGGATTGAGGATTGAGGTTTGAGTGTTGATGTTTGTGTATTGAATCCTGAGAGTTCAGGGTATTCTATTGAGTATTGAGAATTGAGGATTGATGGTTGAGTATTGAGGATTGAGGATTGAGGTTTGAGGATTGTGTATTGAGGATTGAGGATTGAGGATTGAAGACTGAATATTGATGATTGAAGATTGAGGATCGAGGATTGTGGGGTGTGGATTGAGGACGAGGACTGAGGGTTGAGTATTGATGTTTGAGGTCTGAGGATTGAGGATTGAAGGTCGAGAATTGAGGATTGAGGATTGACGATTGAAGATTGAGGATTGAGGATTGATGATTGAGGATTGAGGATGAGGGCTGAGGGTTGAGGATTGATGGTTGAGGATTGAAGATTGAGTATTGAGGATTGAAGGTTGAGGATTGAGGATTGAGGATTGAGGATTGAGGATTGAGGATTGTAGGTTGAATATTGATGATTGAAGATTGAGGATTGAGGATTGAGGATTGAGGTTTGTGGATTGAGGACGAGGACTGAGGGTTGAATATTGATGTTTGCGGTCTGAGGATTGAGGATTGAGGATTGAGGATTGAGAATTGAGGATTCAGGATTGAGGATTGAGGATTGAAGATTGAGGATTGAGGATTGAGCATTGAGGATTGAGGATTGAGTATCGAGGATTGAAGATTGAGTATTGGGGGTTGAAGGTTGACGACTGAGGATTGAGTATTGAGGATTGAGAATTGAGGATTGATTATTGAAGATTGAGTATTGAGGATTGAAGATTGAGGAGTGAGGATTGAGGATTGAGGATTGAGGATGAGGGCTGAGGGTTGAGGCTTGAGGTTTGAGGACTGAGGACTGAGGACTGAGAATTGAGAATTTAGGATTGAGGATTGAGGATTGAAGATTGAGGATTGGGTATTGAGGATTGAAGAATGATGATTGAGGATTGAGTATTGAGGATTGAGGATTGAGGATTGAAGGTTGAGGATTGAAGAATGAAGATTGAGGATTGAGGATTGAGTATTGAGGATTGAAGACTGACGATTGAGGATTGATGATTGAGGATTGGGTATTGAGGATTGAAGAATGAGGATTGAGGATTGAGGATGGAGGATTGAAGATTGAAGATTGAGTATTGAGGATTGAAGATTGATGATTGAGGATTGAGTATTGAGGATTGAGTGTTGAGTGTTGAGGTTTGAGTATTGAATCCTGAGAATTCAGGATACTCTATTGAGTATTGAGAATTGAGGATTGATGGTTGTGTATTGAGGATTGAGGATACAGGATTGAGCATTGAGGGTTGAGGATTGAGGATTGAGGATTGAAGATTGAGTATTGAGGATTGAAGATTGAGGATTGAGGATTGAGTATTGAGAATTGAGGGCTGATAGTTGAGTATAGAGGACTGAAGATTGAGGATTGAAGATTGAGTATTGAGGATTCAGAATTGAGGTTTGAGGACAGAGGATTGAGTATTGAGGATTGAGGATTGAGGATTGAGGATTGAGGATTGAGGATTGAGGACTGAAGATTGAATATAGATGATTGAAGATTGAGGTTTGAGGATTGATGGTTGTGGATTGAGGACGAGGACTGAGGGTTGAGTATTGATGTTTGAGTTCTGAGAACTGAGGAATGAGGATTGAGAATTGAGGATTGAGGATTGAGGATTGAGGATTGAAGATTGATTATTGAGGATTGAAGATTGAGCATTGAGGATTGAGGATTGAGTATCGAGGATTGAAGATTGAGTATTGGGGGTTGAGGGTTGACGACTGAGGATTGAGTATTGAGGATTGAAGCTTGAGGATTGGGTGCTGAGGATTGAAGAATGAGGATTGAGGATTGAGGATTGAGGATTGAGGATTGAGGATTGAGGATTGAAGGTTGAGTATTAAGGATTGAAGATTGAGGATTGGGTATTGAGGATTGAAGAATGAGGATTGAGGATTGAGGATTGAGGATTGAGTATTGCAGATTGAGTATTGAGGATTGAAGTTTGAGGGTTGAGCATTGAGGATACAGGATTGAGCATTGAGGGTTGAGGATTGAGGATTGAGGATTGAAGATTGAGTATTGAGGATTGAAGATTGAGGATTGAGGATTGACTATTGAGAATTGAGGGCTGATAGTTGAGTATAGAGGACTGAAGATTGAGGATTGAAGATTGAGTATTGAGGATTCAGAATTGAGGTTTGAGGACTGAGGATTGAGGATTGAAGATTCAGTATTGAGGATTGAAGGTTGAGGATTGAGGATTGAGGATTGAGGATTGAAGATTGAGTATTGAGGATTGAAAATTCAGTATTGAGGATTGAGGATTCAGGATTGAGGATTGAGGATTGAGGATTGAGTATTCAGGATTGAAGATTGAGGACTGAGAATTGAGGATTGAGTATTGAGGATTGAAGATTGAGGATTGGGGACAGAGTGTTGAGGGTTGAGTGATGAGAATTGATGTTTGTGGATAGAAATTTGAAGATTGCAGGCTGAGTATTGAGGATTGAAAACTGTGAATTGATGATATTCTATTGAGGATTGAGGATTGACATCTGACTGTTCAGGTCTGAGATCTGAAGATTGAGGATTCAGGATTGAGGATTCAGGATTGAGGTTTGATGACTGAGGGTTGAGGATTGAGGATTGAGGCATGAGGATTGAGGATTGAGGATTGAAGATTGAGGATTGTGGATTGAGGATGAAGGCTGAGGGTTGAGGATTGATGTTTGAGGTCTGAGGACTGAGGACTGAGGATTGAGAATTGAGGATTGAGGGTTGAATATTGAAGATTGAGGATTGGGTATTGAGGATTGAAGAATGAGGATTGAGGAATGAGGATTGAGGATTTAGGATTGCAGATTGAGTATTGAGGATTGAATCCTGACGATTGAGGATTGAGGATTGAGGATTGAGGATTGAGGATGGAGGATTGAAGATTGAGTATTGAGGATTGAAGATTGAGGATTGAGAATTGAGGATTGAGGATTGAGGTTTGAGTGTTGATGTTTGTGTATTGAATCCTGAGAGTTCAGGGTATTCTATTGAGTATTGAGAATTGAGGATTGATGGTTGAGTATTGAGGATTGAGGATTGAGGTTTGAGGATTGTGTATTGAGGATTGAGGATTGAGGATTGAAGACTGAATATTGATGATTGAAGATTGAGGATCGAGGATTGAGGGGTGTGGATTGAGGACGAGGACTGAGGGTTGAGTATTGATGTTTGAGGTCTGAGGATTGAGGATTGAAGGTCGAGAATTGAGGATTGAGGATTGACGATTGAAGATTGCGGATTGAGGATTGATGATTGAGGATTGAGGATGAGGGCTGAGGGTTGAGGATTGATGGTTGAGGATTGAAGATTGAGTATTGAGGATTGAAGGTTGAGGATTGAGGATTGAGGATTGAGGATTGAGGATTGAGGATTGTAGGTTGAATATTGATGATTGAAGATTGAGGATTGAGGATTGAGGATTGAGGTTTGTGGATTGAGGACGAGGACTGAGGGTTGAATATTGATGTTTGCGGTCTGAGGATTGAGGATTGAGGATTGAGGATTGAGAATTGAGGATTCAGGATTGAGGATTGAGGATTGAAGATTGAGGATTGAGGATTGAGCATTGAGGATTGAGGATTGAGTATCGAGGATTGAAGATTGAGTATTGGGGGTTGAAGGTTGACGACTGAGGATTGAGTATTGAGGATTGAGAATTGAGGATTGATTATTGAAGATTGAGTATTGAGGATTGAAGATTGAGGAGTGAGGATTGAGGATTGAGGATTGAGGATGAGGGCTGAGGGTTGAGGCTTGAGGTTTGAGGACTGAGGACTGAGGACTGAGAATTGAGAATTTAGGATTGAGGATTGAGGATTGAAGATTGAGGATTGGGTATTGAGGATTGAAGAATGATGATTGAGGATTGAGTATTGAGGATTGAGGATTGAGGATTGAAGGTTGAGGATTGAAGAATGAAGATTGAGGATTGAGGATTGAGTATTGAGGATTGAAGACTGACGATTGAGGATTGATGATTGAGGATTGGGTATTGAGGATTGAAGAATGAGGATTGAGGATTGAGGATGGAGGATTGAAGATTGAAGATTGAGTATTGAGGATTGAAGATTGATGATTGAGGATTGAGTATTGAGGATTGAGTGTTGAGTGTTGAGGTTTGAGTATTGAATCCTGAGAATTTAGGATACTCTATTGAGTATTGAGAATTGAGGATTGATGGTTGTGTATTGAGGATTGAGGATACAGGATTGAGCATTGAGGGTTGAGGATTGAGGATTGAGGATTGAAGATTGAGTATTGAGGATTGAAGATTGAGGATTGAGGATTGAGTATTGAGAATTGAGGGCTGATAGTTGAGTATAGAGGACTGAAGATTGAGGATTGAAGATTGAGTATTGAGGATTCAGAATTGAGGTTTGAGGACAGAGGATTGAGTATTGAGGATTGAGGATTGAGGATTGAGGATTGAGGATTGAGGATTGAGGACTGAAGATTGAATATAGATGATTGAAGATTGAGGTTTGAGGATTGATGGTTGTGGATTGAGGACGAGGACTGAGGGTTGAGTATTGATGTTTGAGTTCTGAGAACTGAGGAATGAGGATTGAGAATT
This sequence comes from Calliopsis andreniformis, assembly GCF_051401765.1. Classification (NCBI taxonomy): domain Eukaryota; kingdom Metazoa; phylum Arthropoda; class Insecta; order Hymenoptera; family Andrenidae; genus Calliopsis; species Calliopsis andreniformis. The sequence goes on from NW_027480480.1 coordinate 758,674, forward strand.
GAGGATTGAGGATTGAGGACTGAGGATTGAAGATTGATTATTGAGGATTGAAGATTGAGCATTGAGGATTGAGGATTGAGTATCGAGGATTGAAGATTGAGTATTGGGGGTTGAGGGTTGACGACTGAGGATTGAGTATTGAGGATTGAAGCTTGAGGATTGGGTGCTGAGGATTGAAGAATGAGGATTGAGGATTGAGGATTGAGGATTGAGGATTGAGGATTGAGGATTGAAGGTTGAGTATTAAGGATTGAAGATTGAGGATTGAGGTCTGAGGATTGAGGATTGAGAATTGAAGATTGAGGATTGGGTGTTGAGGATTGAAGAATGAGGGTTGAGGATTGAGGATTGAGGATTGAGTATTCAAGATTGAGGATTGGGTATTGAGGATTGAAGAATGAGGATTGAGGATTGAGGATTGAGGATTGAGTATTGCAGATTGAGTATTGAGGATTGAAGTTTGAGGGTTGAGCATTGAGGATACAGGATTGAGCATTGAGGGTTGAGGATTGAGGATTGAGGATTGAAGATTGAGTATTGAGGATTGAAGATTGAGGATTGAGGATTGACTATTGAGAATTGAGGGCTGATAGTTGAGTATAGAGGACTGAAGATTGAGGATTGAAGATTGAGTATTGAGGATTCAGAATTGAGGTTTGAGGACTGAGGATTGAGGATTGAAGATTCAGTATTGAGGATTGAAGGTTGAGGATTGAGGATTGAGGATTGAGGATTGAAGATTGAGTATTGAGGATTGAAAATTCAGTATTGAGGATTGAGGATTCAGGATTGAGGATTGAGGATTGAGGATTGAGTATTCAGGATTGAAGATTGAGGATTGAGAATTGAGGATTGAGTATTGAGGATTGAAGATTGAGGATTGGGGACAGAGTGTTGAGGGTTGAGTGATGAGAATTGATGTTTGTGGATAGAAATTTGAAGATTGCAGGCTGAGTATTGAGTATTGAAAACTGTGAATTGATGATATTCTATTGAGGATTGAGGATTGACATCTGACTGTTCAGGTCTGAGATCTGAAGATTGAGGATTCTGGATTGAGGATTCAGGATTGAGGTTTGATGACTGAGGGTTGAGGATTGAGGATTGAGGCATGAGGATTGAGGATTGAGGATTGAAGATTGAGGATTGTGGATTGAGGATGAAGGCTGAGGGTTGAGGATTGAGGTTTGAGGTCTGAGGACTGAGGACTGAGGATTGAGAATTGAGGATTGAGGGTTGAATATTGAAGATTGAGGATTGGGTATTGAGGATTGAAGAATGAGGATTGAGGAATGAGGATTGAGGATTTAGGATTGCAGATTGAGTATTGAGGATTGAATCCTGACGATTGAGGATTGAGGATTGAGGATTGAGGATTGAGGATGGAGGATTGAAGATTGAGTATTGAGGATTGAAGATTGAGGATTGAGAATTGAGGATTGAGGATTGAGGTTTGAGTGTTGATGTTTGTGTATTGAATCCTGAGAGTTCAGGGTATTCTATTGAGTATTGAGAATTGAGGATTGATGGTTGAGTATTGAGGATTGAGGATTGAGGTTTGAGGATTGTGTATTGAGGATTGAGGATTGAGGATTGAAGACTGAATATTGATGATTGAAGATTGAGGATCGAGGATTGAGGGGTGTGGATTGAGGACGAGGACTGAGGGTTGAGTATTGATGTTTGAGGTCTGAGGATTGAGGATTGAAGGTCGAGAATTGAGGATTGAGGATTGACGATTGAAGATTGAGGATTGAGGATTGATGATTGAGGATTGAGGATGAGGGCTGAGGGTTGAGGATTGATGGTTGAGGATTGAAGATTGAGTATTGAGGATTGAAGGTTGAGGATTGAGGATTGAGGATTGAGGATTGAGGATTGAGGATTGTAGGTTGAATATTGATGATTGAAGATTGAGGATTGAGGATTGAGGTTTGTGGATTGAGGACGAGGACTGAGGGTTGAATATTGATGTTTGCGGTCTGAGGATTGAGGATTGAGGATTGAGGATTGAGAATTGAGGATTCAGGATTGAGGATTGAGGATTGAAGATTGAGGATTGAGGATTGAGCATTGAGGATTGAGGATTGAGTATCGAGGATTGAAGATTGAGTATTGGGGGTTGAAGGTTGACGACTGAGGATTGAGTATTGAGGATTGAGAATTGAGGATTGATTATTGAAGATTGAGTATTGAGGATTGAAGATTGAGGATTGAGGATTGAGGATTGAGGATTGAGGATGAGGGCTGAGGGTTGAGGCTTGAGGTTTGAGGACTGAGGACTGAGGACTGAGAATTGAGAATTTAGGATTGAGGATTGAGGATTGAAGATTGAGGATTGGGTATTGAGGATTGAAGAATGATGATTGAGGATTGAGTATTGAGGATTGAGGATTGAGGATTGAAGGTTGAGGATTGAAGAATGAAGATTGAGGATTGAGGATTGAGTATTGAGGATTGAAGACTGACGATTGAGGATTGATGATTGAGGATTGGGTATTGAGGATTGAAGATTGAGGATTGAGGATGGAGGATTGAAGATTGAAGATTGAGTATTGAGGATTGAAGATTGATGATTGAGGATTGAGTATTGAGGATTGAGTGTTGAGTGTTGAGGTTTGAGTATTGAATCCTGAGAATTCAGGATACTCTATTGAGTATTGAGAATTGAGGATTGATGGTTGTGTATTGAGGATTGAGGATACAGGATTGAGCATTGAGGGTTGAGGATTGAGGATTGAGGATTGAAGATTGAGTATTGAGGATTGAAGATTGAGGATTGAGGATTGAGTATTGAGAATTGAGGGCTGATAGTTGAGTATAGAGGACTGAAGATTGAGGATTGAAGATTGAGTATTGAGGATTCAGAATTGAGGTTTGAGGACAGAGGATTGAGTATTGAGGATTGAGGATTGAGGATTGAGGATTGAGGATTGAGGATTGAGGACTGAAGATTGAATATAGATGATTGAAGATTGAGGATTGAGGATTGATGGTAGTGGATTGAGGACGAGGACTGAGGGTTGAGTATTGATGTTTGAGGTCTGAGGATTGAGGATTGAAGGTCGAGAATTGAGGATTGAGGATTGACGATTGAAGATTGAGGATTGAGGATTGATGATTGAGGATTGAGGATGAGGGCTGAGGGTTGAGGATTGATGGTTGAGGATTGAAGATTGAGTATTGAGGATTGAAGGTTGAGGATTGAGGATTGAGGATTGAGGATTGAGGATTGAGGATTGTAGGTTGAATATTGATGATTGAAGATTGAGGATTGAGGATTGAGGTTTGTGGATTGAGGACGAGGACTGAGGGTTGAATATTGATGTTTGCGGTCTGAGGATTGAGGATTGAGGATTGAGGATTGAGAATTGAGGATTCAGGATTGAGGATTGAGGATTGAAGATTGAGGATTGAGGATTGAGCATTGAGGATTGAGGATTGAGTATCGAGGATTGAAGATTGAGTATTGGGGGTTGAAGGTTGACGACTGAGGATTGAGTATTGAGGATTGAGAATTGAGGATTGATTATTGAAGATTGAGTATTGAGGATTGAAGATTGAGGATTGAGGATTGAGGATTGAGGATTGAGGATGAGGGCTGAGGGTTGAGGCTTGAGGTTTGAGGACTGAGGACTGAGGACTGAGAATTGAGAATTTAGGATTGAGGATTGAGGATTGAAGATTGAGGATTGGGTATTGAGGATTGAAGAATGATGATTGAGGATTGAGTATTGAGGATTGAGGATTGAGGATTGAAGGTTGAGGATTGAAGAATGAAGATTGAGGATTGAGGATTGAGTATTGAGGATTGAAGACTGACGATTGAGGATTGATGATTGAGGATTGGGTATTGAGGATTGAAGAATGAGGATTGAGGATTGAGGATGGAGGATTGAAGATTGAAGATTGAGTATTGAGGATTGAAGATTGATGATTGAGGATTGAGTATTGAGGATTGAGTGTTGAGTGTTGAGGTTTGAGTATTGAATCCTGAGAATTCAGGATACTCTATTGAGTATTGAGAATTGAGGATTGATGGTTGTGTATTGAGGATTGAGGATACAGGATTGAGCATTGAGGGTTGAGGATTGAGGATTGAGGATTGAAGATTGAGTATTGAGGATTGAAGATTGAGGATTGAGGTCTGAGGATTGAGGATTGAGTATTGAAGATTGAGGATTGGGTGTTGAGGATTGAAGAATGAGGGTTGAGGATTGAGGATTGAGGATTGAGTATTCAAGATTGAGGATTGGGTATTGAGGATTGAAGAATGAGGATTGAGGATTGAGGATTGAGGATTGAGTATTGCAGATTGAGTATTGAGGATTGAAGTTTGAGGGGTTGAGCATTGAGGATACAGGATTGAGCATTGAGGGTTGAGGATTGAGGATTGAGGATTGAAGATTGAGTATTGAGGATTGAAGATTGAGGATTGAGGATTGAGTATTGAGAATTGAGGGCTGATAGTTGAGTATAGAGGACTGAAGATTGAGGATTGAAGATTGAGTATTGAGGATTCAGAATTGAGGTTTGAGGACTGAGGATTGAGGATTGAAGATTCAGTATTGAGGATTGAAGGTTGAGGATTGAGGATTGAGGATTGAGGATTGAAGATTGAGTATTGAGGATTGAAAATTCAGTATTGAGGATTGAGGATTCAGGATTGAGGATTGAGGATTGAGGATTGAGTATTCAGGATTGAAGATTGAGGATTGAGAATTGAGGATTGAGTATTGAGGATTGAAGATTGAGGATTGGGGACAGAGTGTTGAGGGTTGAGTGATGAGAATTGATGTTTGTGGATAGAAATTTGAAGATTGCAGGCTGAGTATTGAGTATTGAAAACTGTGAATTGATGATATTCTATTGAGGATTGAGGATTGACATCTGACTGTTCAGGTCTGAGATCTGAAGATTGAGGATTCTGGATTGAGGATTCAGGATTGAGGTTTGATGACTGAGGGTTGAGGATTGAGGATTGAGGCATGAGGATTGAGGATTGAGGATTGAAGATTGAGGATTGTGGATTGAGGATGAAGGCTGAGGGTTGAGGATTGAGGTTTGAGGTCTGAGGACTGAGGACTGAGGATTGAGAATTGAGGATTGAGGGTTGAATATTGAAGATTGAGGATTGGGTATTGAGGATTGAAGAATGAGGGTTGAGGATTGAGGGTTGAGGATTGAAGATTCAGTATTGAGTATCGAAGATTGAGAGTAGAGAATTGAGGATTGAACATTGAGGAATGAGTGCTGAGGGTTGAGTAGTGAAAATTGATGTTTGTGGATACACGTTGGAAGATTGCAGATTGAGTATTGAGTATTGAAAGCTGTGAATTGAGGATATTTTATTGAGGATTGAGGAATGACAACTGATTGTTGAGGACCGAGGGCTGAAGATTGAGGATTCAGGGTTGAGGATTCAGAATTGAGGTTTGAGGACAGAGGATTGAGGATTGAAGATTGAGGATTGAGGATTGAGAATTGAGGATTGAGGATTGAAGACTGAGGATTGGGTATTGAGGATTCAACTTTGAGGATTGAGGATTGAAGATTGAGGATTGAGGTCTGAGGAGTGAGGATTGAGGATTGAAGATTGAGGATTAAGTGTTGAGGATTGAAGAATGAGGATTGAGGATTGAGGATTGAGGATTGAGGATTGAAGATTTAAGATTGAGTATTGAGGATTGGAGATTGAGGATTGAGGATTGAGTATTGAGAATTGAGGACTGATAGTTGAGTATTGAGGACTGAGGATTGAGGACTGAAGATTGATTATTGAGGATTCAGAATTGAGGTTTGAGGACTGAGGATTGAGGATTGAGGATTGAGGATTGAGAATGAGGGCTGAGGGTTGAGGATTGATGTTTGAGGACAGAGGACTGAGGATTGAGGATTGAGAATTGAGGATTGAGGATTGAGGATTGAGTGTTGAGGAGTGAGAATTGAGGATTGAGGATTGAAGATTGAGGTTTGAGGATTGAAGAATGAGGGTTGAGGATTGAGGTTTGAGGATTGAGGATTGCAGATTGAGTATTGAGGATTGAAGATTGAGGGTTGAGGATTGAGGATTGAGTATTGAGCATTGAGGATTGAGGATTGAGGATTGAGGATTGAAGATGGAGTATTGAGGATTGAAGATTGAGGGTTGAGGATTGAGGATTGAGGATTGAGGATTGAAGATAGAGGATTGGGGATTGAGAATTGACGATTGAGGATTGAGTGTTGAGGAGTGAGAATTGAGGATTGACGATTGAAGATTGAGGTTTGAGGATTGAAGATTGAGTATTGATGATTGAAGATTGAGGATTGAAGAATGAGGACTGAGGATTGAGGATTGAGGATTAAGGATTGAAGATTGAGTATTGAGGATTGATGATTGGCGATCGAGGATTGAGTATCGAGGATTGAGGATTGAGTATTGAAGATTGAGGATTGGGTGTTGAGGATTGAAGATTGAGGATTGAGGATTGAGGATTGAGGATTGAGGATTGAAGATTGAGGATTGGGTATTGAGGATTGAACAATGAGGATTGCGGATTGAGGACTGATGGTTGAGGATTGCAGATTGAGTATTGAGGATTGAAGATTGAGGGTTGAGGATTGAGGATTGAGGATTGAGCATTGAGGATTGAGGATAGAGGATTGAGGATTGAAGATTGAGTATTGAGGATTGAAGATTGAGGATTGAGGATTGAGTATTGACGATTGAGGATTGAGGATTGAAGATTGAGTATTGAGTATTGAAGGTTGAGGATTGAGGGTTGAGTATTGAGGATTGAGGATTGAAGGTTGAGGATTGGGGACTGAGTGTTGAGGGTTGAGTGATGAGAATTGATGTTTGTGGATAGAAATTTGAAGATTGCAGATTGAGTATTGAGTATTGAAAACTGTGAATTGATGATATTCTATTGAGGATTGAGGATTGACTTCTGATTGTTCAGGTCTGAGGTCTGAAGATTGAGGATTCAGGATTGAGGATTCAGGATTGAGGTTTGATGACTGAGGATTGAGGATTGAGGATTGAGGCATGAGGATTGAGGATTGAGGATTGAAGATTGAGGATTGAAGATTGAGGATTGGGTGTTGAGGATTGAAGAATGAGGATTGAGGATTGAGGATTGAGGATTGAGGATTGAAGATTTAAGATTGAGTATTGAGGATTGGAGATTGAGGATTGAGGATTGAGTATTGAGAATTGAGGACTGATAGTTGAGTATTGAGGACTGAGGATTGAGGACTGAAGGTTGAGTATTGAGGATTCAGAATTGAGGTTTGAGGACTGAGGATTGAGAATTGAGGATTGAGGATTGAGAATGAGGGCTGAGGGTTGAGGATTGATGTTTGAGGACTGAGGACTGAGGATTGAGGATTGAGAATTGAGGATTGAAGATTGAGGTTTGAGGATTGAAGAATGAGGGTTGAGGATTGAGGTTTGAGAATTGAGGATTGCAGATTGAGTATTGAGGATTGAATATTGAGGTTTGAGGATTGAAGATTGAGTATTGAGCATTGAGGATTGAGGATTGAGGATTGAGGATTGAAGATGGAGTATTGAGGATTGAAGATTGAGGGTTGAGGATTGAGGATTGAGGATTGAGGATTGAAGATTGAGGATTGGGGATTGAGAATTGACGATTGAGGGTTGAGTGTTGAGGAGTGAGAATTGAGGATTGAGGATTGAAGATTGAGGTTTGAGGATTGAAGATTAAGTATTGATTATTGAAGATTGAGGATTGAAGAATGAGGACTGAGGATTGAGGATTGAGGATTAAGGATTGAAGATTGAGTATTGAGGATTGATGATTGGCGATCGAGGATTGAGAATCGAAGATTGAGGATTGAGGATTGAGGATTGAAGATTGAGTATTGAGGATTGAAGGTTGAGGATTGTGGATTGAGGATTGAGGATTGAGGATTGAATATTGAGTATTGGGTACTGAGTTGTGAGGGTTGAGTGATGAGAATTGATGTTTGTGGTTAGAGATTTGAAGATTGCAGATTGAGTATTGAGTATTGAAAACTGTGAATTGACGACATTCTATTGAGGATTGAGGTTTGACAACTGATTGTTGAGGACTGAGGGCTGAAGATTGAGGATTCAGTATTGAGGATTCAGGATTGAGGTTGGAGGACAGAGGATTGAGGATTGAGGATTGAGTATTGAGGATTGAGGATTGAGTATTGAGGATTGAGGATTGAGGATTGAAGAATGAATATTGATGATTGAAGATTGAGGATCGAGGATTGAGGGTTGTGGATTGAGGACGAGGACTGAGGGTTGAGTATTGATGTTTGAGGTCTGAGGATTGAGGATTGAGGGTTGAGAATTGAGGATTGAGGATTGACGATTGAAGATTGAGTATTGAGTATTGAAGATTGAGGATTGAGGATTGAGGATTCAGGATTGAGGATTGAGGATTTTAGGTTGAATATTGATGATTGAAGATTGAGGATTGAGGATTGAGGTTTGTCGATTGAGGACGAGGACTGAGGGTTGAGTATTGAGGATTGACTTCTGAGGATTGAGGATTGAGGATTGAAGATTGAGGATTGGGTGTTGAGGATTGAGGATTGAGGATTGAGGATTGAGTATTGAGGATTGAGGATTGAAGATTGAAGACTGAATATTGATGATTGAAGATTGAGGATCGAGGATTGAGGGTTGTGGATTGAGGACGAGGACTGAGGGTTGAGTATTGATGTTTGAGGTCTGAGGATTGAGGATTGAAGGTTGAGAATTGAGGATTGAGGATTGACGATTGAAGATTGAGGATTGAGGACTGAGGATTGAGGATTGAGGATGAGGGCTGAGGGTTGAGGATTGATGGTTGAGGATTGAAGATTGAGTATTGAGGATTGAAGATAGAGGATTGAGGATTGAGGTTTGAGGATTGAGGATTGAGTATTGTAGGTTGAATATTGATGATTGAAGATTGAGGATTGAGGATTGAGGTTTGTTGATTGACGACGAGGACTGAGGGTTGAGTATTGAGGATTGAGTTCTGAGGATTGAGGATTGAGGATTGAAGATTGAGGATTGGGTGTTGAGGATTGAAGATTGAGGATTGAGGATTGAGGATTGAGGATTGAGGATTGAAGATAGAGGATTGGGTATTGAGGATTCAACAATGAGGATTGCGGATTGAGGACTGATGATTGAGGATTGCAGATTGAGTATTGAGGATTGAAGATTGAGGGTTGAGGATTGAGGATTGAGGATTGAGCATTGAGGATTGAGGATAGAGGGTTGAGGATTGAAGATTGAGTATTGAGGATTGAAGATTGAGGATTGAGGATTGAGTATTGAGGATTGAGGATTGAGGATTGAAGATTGAGTATTGAGTATTGAAGGTTGATTATTGAGGGTTGAGTATTGAGGATTGAGGATTGAAGGTTGAGGATTGGGGACTGAGTGTTGAGGGTTGAGTGATGAGAATTGATGTTTGTGGATAGAAATTTGAAGATTGCAGATTGAGTATTGAGTATTGAAAACTGTGAATTGATGATATTCTATTGAGGATTGAGGATTGACGTCTGATTGTTGAGGACTGAGGGCTGAAGATTGAGGATTCAGGGTTGAGGATTCAGAATTGAGGTTTGAGGACAGACGATTGAGGATTGAAGATTGAGGATTGAGGATTGAGAATTGAGGATTGAGGATTGAAAACTGAGGATTGGGTATTGAGGATTCAACATTGAGGATTGAGAATTGAGGATTGAGGATTGAGAATGAGGGCTGAGGGTTGAGGATTGATGTTTGAGGACTGAGGACTGAGGATTGAGGATTGAGAATTGAGGATTGAGGATTGAGGATTGAGTGTTTAGGAGTGAGAATTGAGGATTGAGGATTGAAGATTGAGGTTTGAGGATTGAAGAATGAGGGTTGAGGATTGAGGTTTGAGAATTGAGGATTGCAGATTGAGTATTGAGGATTGAATATTGAGGTTTGAGGATTGAAGATTGAGTATTGAGCATTGAGGATTGAGGATTGAGGATTGAGGATTGAAGATGGAGTATTGAGGATTGAAGATTGAGGGTTGAGGATTGAGGATTGAGGATTGAGGATTGAAGATTGAGGATTGGGGATTGAGAATTGACGATTGAGGGTTGAGTGTTGAGGAGTGAGAATTGAGGATTGAGGATTGAAGATTGAGGTTTGAGGATTGAAGATTAAGTATTGATGATTGAAGATTGAGGATTGAAGAATGAGGACTGAGGATTGAGGATTGAGGATTAAGGATTGAAGATTGAGTATTGAGGATTGATGATTGGCGATCGAGGATTGAGAATCGAAGATTGAGGATTGAGGATTGAGGATTGAAGATTGAGTATTGAGGATTGAAGGTTGAGGATTGTGGATTGAGGATTGAGGATTGAGGATTGAATATTGAGTATTGGGTACTGAGTTGTGAGGGTTGAGTGATGAGAATTGATGTTTGTGGTTAGAGATTTGAAGATTGCAGATTGAGTATTGAGTATTGAAAACTGTGAATTGACGACATTCTATTGAGGATTGAGGTTTGACAACTGATTGTTGAGGACTGAGGGCTGAAGATTGAGGATTCAGTATTGAGGATTCAGGATTGAGGTTGGAGGACAGAGGATTGAGGATTGAGGATTGAGTATTGAGGATTGAGGATTGAGTATTGAGGATTGAGGATTGAGGATTGAAGAATGAATATTGATGATTGAAGATTGAGGATCGAGGATTGAGGGTTGTGGATTGAGGACGAGGACTGAGGGTTGAGTATTGATGTTTGAGGTCTGAGGATTGAGGATTGAGGGTTGAGAATTGAGGATTGAGGATTGACGATTGAAGATTGAGTATTGAGTATTGAAGATTGAGGATTGAGGATTGAGGATTCAGGATTGAGGATTGAGGATTTTAGGTTGAATATTGATGATTGAAGATTGAGGATTGAGGATTGAGGTTTGTCGATTGAGGACGAGGACTGAGGGTTGAGTATTGAGGATTGACTTCTGAGGATTGAGGATTGAGGATTGAAGATTGAGGATTGGGTGTTGAGGATTGAGGATTGAGGATTGAGGATTGAGTATTGAGGAGTGAGGATTGAAGATTGAAGACTGAATATTGATGATTGAAGATTGAGGATCGAGGATTGAGGGTTGTGGATTGAGGACGAGGACTGAGGGTTGAGTATTGATGTTTGAGGTCTGAGGATTGAGGATTGAAGGTTGAGAATTGAGGATTGAGGATTGACGATTGAAGATTGAGGATTGAGGACTGAGGATTGAGGATTGAGGATGAGGGCTGAGGGTTGAGGATTGATGGTTGAGGATTGAAGATTGAGTATTGAGGATTGAAGATAGAGGATTGAGGATTGAGGTTTGAGGATTGAGGATTGAGTATTGTAGGTTGAATATTGATGATTGAAGATTGAGGATTGAGGATTGAGGTTTGTTGATTGACGACGAGGACTGAGGGTTGAGTATTGAGGATTGAGTTCTGAGGATTGAGGATTGAGGATTGAAGATTGAGGATTGGGTGTTGAGGATTGAAGATTGAGGATTGAGGATTGAGGATTGAGGATTGAGGATTGAAGATAGAGGATTGGGTATTGAGGATTCAACAATGAGGATTGCGGATTGAGGACTGATGATTGAGGATTGCAGATTGAGTATTGAGGATTGAAGATTGAGGGTTGAGGATTGAGGATTGAGGATTGAGCATTGAGGATTGAGGATAGAGGGTTGAGGATTGAAGATTGAGTATTGAGGATTGAAGATTGAGGATTGAGGATTGAGTATTGAGGATTGAGGATTGAGGATTGAAGATTGAGTATTGAGTATTGAAGGTTGATTATTGAGGGTTGAGTATTGAGGATTGAGGATTGAAGGTTGAGGATTGGGGACTGAGTGTTGAGGGTTGAGTGATGAGAATTGATGTTTGTGGATAGAAATTTGAAGATTGCAGATTGAGTATTGAGTATTGAAAACTGTGAATTGATGATATTCTATTGAGGATTGAGGATTGACGTCTGATTGTTGAGGACTGAGGGCTGAAGATTGAGGATTCAGGGTTGAGGATTCAGAATTGAGGTTTGAGGACAGACGATTGAGGATTGAAGATTGAGGATTGAGGATTGAGAATTGAGGATTGAGGATTGAAAACTGAGGATTGGGTATTGAGGATTCAACATTGAGGATTGAGGGTTGAGGATTGAGGATTGAGGATTGACGATTGACGGTTGAGGAATGAGGATGTGGGCTGAGGGTTGGGGATTGAGGTTTGAGGTCTGAGGACTGAGGATTGAGGATTGAGAATTGAGGATTGAGGATTGAGGATTGAAGATTGAGGATTGGGTGTTGAGGATTGAAGAATGAGGATTGAGGAGTGAGGATTAAGGATTGAGGGTTGAGGATTGAGTATAGAGGATTGAAGATTGAGGATTGAGGTCTGAGGATTGAGGATTGAGGATTGAGGATTGAAGATTTAAGATTGAGTATTGAGGATTGAAGATTGAGGATTGAGGATTGAGGATTGAGGATTGAGGATTGAGTATTGTAGGTTGAATATTGATGATTGAAGATTGAGGATTGAGGATTGAGGTTTGTTGATTGAGGACGAGGACTGAGGGTTGAGTATTGAGGATTGAGTTCTGAGGATTGAGGATTGAGGATTGAAGATTGAGGATTGGGTGTTGAGGATTGAAGATTGAGGATTGAGGATTGAGGATTGAGGATTGAGGATTGAAGATAGAGGATTGGGTATTGAGGATTGAACAATGAGGATTGCGGATTGAGGACTGATGGTTGAGGATTGCAGATTGAGTATTGAGGATTGAAGATTGAGGGTTGAGGATTGAGGATTGAGGATTGAGCATTGAGGATTGAGGATAGAGGATTGAGGATTGAAGATTGAGTATTGAGGATTGAAGATTGAGGATTGAGGATTGAGTATTGAGGATTGAGGATTGAGGATTGAAGATTGAGTATTGAGTATTGAAGGTTGAGGATTGAGGGTTGAGTATTGAGGATTGAGGATTGAAGGTTGAGGATTGGGGACTGAGTGTTGAGGGTTGAGTGATGAGAATTGATGTTTGTGGATAGAAATTTGAAGATTGCAGATTGAGTATTGAGTATTGAAAACTGTGAATTGATGATATTCTATTGAGGATTGAGGATTGACGTCTGATTGTTGAGGACTGAGGGCTGAAGATTGAGGATTCAGGGTTGAGGATTCAGAATTGAGGTTTGAGGACAGAGGATTGAGGATTGAAGATTGAGGATGGAGGATTGAGAATTGAGGATTGAGGATTGAAAACTGAGGATTGGGAATTGAGGATTCAACATTGAGGATTGAGGGTTGAGGATTGAGGATTGAGGATTGACGATTGACGGTTGAGGAATGAGGATGTGGGCTGAGGGTTGGGGATTGAGGTTTGAGGTCTGAGGACTGAGGATTGAGGATTGAGAATTGAGGATTGAGGATTGAGGATTGAAGATTGAGGATTGGGTGTTGAGGATTGACGAATGAGGATTGAGGAGTGAGGATTAAGGATTGAGGGTTGAGGATTGAGTATAGAGGATTGAAGATTGAGGATTGAGGTCTGAGGATTGAGGATTGAGGATTGAAGATTGAGGATTGGGAGTTGAGGATTGAAGAATGAGGATTGAGGATTGAGGATTGAGGATTGGGGATTGAAGATTTAAGATTGAGTATTGAGGATTGGAGATTCAGGATTGAGGATTGAGTATTGAGAATTGAGGACTGATAGTTGAGTATTGAGGACTGAGGATTGAGGACTGAAGATTGAGTATTGAGGATTCAGAATTGAAGTTTGAGGACTGAGGATTGAGGATTGAGGATTGAGGATTGAGAATGAGGGCTGAGGGTTGAGGATTGATGTTTGAGGACTGAGGACTGAGGACTGAGGATTGAGAATTGAGGATTGAGGATTGAGGAATGAGTGTTGAGGAGTGAGAATTGAGGATTGAGGATTGAGCATTGAGGATTGAGGATAGAGGATTGAGGATTGAATATTGAGTATTGAGGATTGAAGATTGAGGATTGAGGATTGAGTATTGACGATTGAGGATTGAGGATTGAGGATTGAAGATTGAGTATTGAGTATTGAAGGTTGAGGATTGAGGGCTGAGTATTGAGGATTGAAGATTGAGGATTGAGGTCTGAGGATTGAGGATTGAGGATTGAGGCATGAGGATTGAGGATTGAGGATTGAAGATTGAGGATTGAGGATTGAGGATGAGGGCTGAGGGTTGAGGATTGAGGTTTGAGGTCTGTGGACTGAGGATTGAGGATTGAGAATTGAGGATTGAGGGTTGAAGATTGAAGATTGAGGATTGAGGATTGAAGATTGAGGATTGGGTATTGAGGATTGAAGAATGAGGATTGAGAATTGAGTATTGAGGATTGAGGATTGAAGATTGAGTATTGAGAATTGAAGATTGAGGATTGAGGATTGAGGATTGAGGATTGACGATTGAGGATTGAGGATTGTAGGTTGAATATTGATGAATGAATATTGAGGATTGAGGATTGAGGTTTGTGGATTGAGGACGAGTACTGAGGGTTGAATATTGATGTTTGCGGTCTGAGGATTGAGGATTGAGGATTGAGGATTGAGAATTGAGGATTGGGGATTGAAGATTTAAGATTGAGTATTGAGGATTGGAGATTCAGGATTGAGGATTGAGTATTGAGAATTGAGGACTGATAGTTGAGTATTGAGGACTGAGGATTGAGGACTGAAGATTGAGTATTGAGGATTCAGAATTGAAGTTTGAGGACTGAGGATTGAGGATTGAGGATTGAGGATTGAGAATGAGGGCTGAGGGTTGAGGATTGATGTTTGAGGACTGAGGACTGAGGACTGAGGATTGAGAATTGAGGATTGAGGATTGAGGAATGAGTGTTGAGGAGTGAGAATTGAGGATTGAGGATTGAGCATTGAGGATTGAGGATAGAGGATTGAGGATTGAATATTGAGTATTGAGGATTGAAGATTGAGGATTGAGGATTGAGTATTGACGATTGAGGATTGAGGATTGAGGATTGAAGATTGAGTATTGAGTATTGAAGGTTGAGGATTGAGGGCTGAGTATTGAGGATTGAAGATTGAGGATTGAGGTCTGAGGATTGAGGATTGAGGATTGAGGCATGAGGATTGAGGATTGAGGATTGAAGATTGAGGATTGAGGATTGAGGATGAGGGCTGAGGGTTGAGGATTGAGGTTTGAGGTCTGTGGACTGAGGATTGAGGATTGAGAATTGAGGATTGAGGGTTGAAGATTGAAGATTGAGGATTGAGGATTGAAGATTGAGGATTGGGTATTGAGGATTCAACATTGAGGATTGAGGGTTGGTGATTGAGGATTGAGGATTGACGATTGACGATTGAGGAATGAGGATGTGGGCTGAGGGTTGGGGATTGAGGTTTGAGGTCTGAGGACTGAGGATTCAGGATTGAGAATTGAGGATTGAGGATTGAGGATTGAAGATTGAGGATTGGGTGTTGAGGATTGAAGAATGAGGATTGAGGAGTGAGGATTGAGGATTGAGGGTTGAGGATTGAGTATTGAGGATTGAAGATTGAGGATTGAGGTCTGAGGATTGAGGATTGAGGATTGAAGATTGAGGATTGAGGATTGAGGCATGAGGATTGAGGATTGAGGATTGAAGATTGAGGATTGAGGATTGAGGATGAGGGCTGAGGGTTGAGTATTGAGGATTGAGTACTGAAGATTGAGTATTGAGGATTGAAGATTGTAGGTTGAATATTGATGATTGAAGATTGAGGATTGAGGATTGAGGTTTGTGGATTGAGGACGAGGACTGAGGGTTGAATATTGATGTTTGCGGTCTGAGGATTGAGGATTGAGGATTCAGGATTGAGAATTGAGGATTGAGGATTGAGGATTGAGGTTTGAGGTTTGAAGATTGAGGATTGAGGATTGAGGATGAGGGCTGAGGGTTGAGGGTTGAGGTTAGAGGACTGAGGACTGAGTATTGACGATTGAGAATTGAGGATTGAGGATAGAGGATTGAAGATTGAGGATCAGGTATTGAGGATTGAAGAATGAGGATTGAGGAATGAGGATTGAGGATCGAGGATTGAGGTTTGAGTATTGAGGATCGAGGACTGAAGATTGAGGATTGGGTATTGCGGATTGAACATTGAGGATTGAGGATTGAGGATTGAGGATTGAGGATTGAGGATTGAGGATTGAGGATTGAGGACTGAAGATTGAATATTGATGATTGAAGATTGAGGATTGAGGATTTATGGTTGTGGATTGAGGACGAGGACTGAGGGTTGAGTATTGATGTTCGAATACTGAGAACTGAGGATTGAGGATTGAGAATTGAGGACTGAGGATTGTGGATTAATGATTGAGGATTGGGTATTGAGGGTTGAAGAATGAGGATTGAGGATGGAGGATTGGGGACTGAGGATTGAAGACTGTGTGTTGAGGGTTGAAGATTGGGGATTGAGGATTGAGGATTCGGGATTGAGGATTGAGGATTGAGGATTGAAGGTTGATTATTGAGGATTGAAGATTGAGGATTGAGGTTTGAGGATTGAGGATTGAGGATTGAAGATTGAGGATTGGGGATTGAGGATTGACGATTGAGGATAGAGAATTGAGGATTGATTATTGAAGATTGAGCATTGAGGATTGAGGATTGATGATTGAGGATTGAGGATTGAGGATTGAGGATTGAGGATTGAGGATGAGGGCTGAGGGTTGAGGGTTGAGGTTTGAGGACTGAGGACTGAGGACTGAGGATTGAGAATTGAGGATTGAGGATTGAGGATTGATGATTGAGGATTGGGTATTGAGGATTGAAGAATGATGATTGAGGATTGAGGATTGATGATTGAGGATTGGAGACTGACGATTGAGGATTGAGGATTGAGGATTGAGGATTGAGGATTGAAGATTGAGTTTTGAGGATTGAAAATTGAGGATTAAGTATTGAGGATTCAGGATTGAGGATTGAGGATTGAGGATTGAGTATTGAGGATTGAAGATTGAGTATTGAGAATTGAGGATTGAGGATTGAAGATTGAGGATTGGGGACTGAGTGTTGAGGGTTGAGTGATGAGAATTATTGTTTGTGGATAGAAATTTGAAGATTGCAGATTGTGTATTGAGTATTGAAAACTGTGAATTGATGATATTCTATTGAGGATTGAGGATTGACATCTGATTGTTCTGGTCTGAGGTCTGAAGATTGAGGATTCAGGATTGAGGATTCAGGATTGAGCTTTGATGACTGAGGATTGAGGATTGAGCATTGAGGCATGAGGATTGAGGACTGATGATTGAAGATTGAGGATTGTGGATTGAGGATGAGGGCTGAGGGTTGAGGATTGAGGTTTGAGGTCTGAGGACTGAGGATTGAGGATTGAGAATTGTGGATTGAGGGTTGAAGGTTGAAGATTGAGGATTGTGTATTGAGGATTGAAGCCTGACGATTGAGGATTGAGGGGTGAGGATTGAGGATTGAGGATGGAGGATTGAAGATTGACTATTGAGGATTGAAGATTGAGGATTGAGGATTGAGGATTGAGGATTGAGGGTTGAGTGTTGAGGTTTGTGTATTGAACCCTGAGAGTTCAGGATATTCTATGGAGTATTGAGAATTGAGGATTGATGGTTGAGCATTGAGGATTGAGGATTGAGGATTGAGGATTGAGTATTGAGGATTGAGGATTGAGGATTGAAGACTGAATATTGATGATTGAAGGTTGAGGATCGAGGATTGAGGGTTGTGGATTGAGGACGAGGACTGAGGGTTGAGTATTGATGTTTGAGGTCTGAGGATTGACGATTGAAGGTTGAGAATTGAGGATTGAGGATTGACGATTGAAGATTGAGGATTGGGTGTTGAGGATTGAAGAATGAGGATTGAGGATTGAGGATTGAGGATTGAGGATTGAAGATTGAGTACTGCGGATTGAAGATTAAGGATTGAGGTCCGAGGATTGAGGATTGAGGATTGAAGATTGAGGATTGGGTGTTGAGGATTGAAGAATGAGGATTGAGGATTGAGGATTGAGGATTGAGGATTGAAGATTGAGGATTGGGTATTGATGATTGAAGGATGAGGATTGCGGATTGAGTATTGATGATTGAGGATTGCAAATTGAGTATTGAGGATTGAAGATTGTGGGTTGAGGATTGAGGATTGAGGATTGAGCACTGAGGATTGAGGATTGAGGATTGAGGATTGAAGATTGACTATTGAGGATTGAAGATTGAGGATTGAGGATTGAGTATTGAGGATTGAGGATTGAGGATTGAAGATTGAGTATTGAGTACTGAAGATTGAGGATTGAGGATTGAGTATTGGGGATTGAGGATTGAAGGTTGAGGATTGGGGACTGAGTGTTGAATGTTGAGTGATGAGGATTGATGTTTGTGAATAAAGATTTGAAGATTGCAGATTGAGTACTTGGTATTGAAAACTGTGAATTGATGATATTCTATTAAGGATTCAGGATTGACATCTGATAGTTGATGTCTGAGGTCTGAAGATTCAGGATTCAGAATTGAGGTTTGAGGACTGAGGATTGAGTATTGAGGATTGAGGATTGAGGATTGAGGATTGAGGATTGAGGATTGAGGACTGAAGATTGAATATAGATGATTGAAGATAAAGGATTGAGGATTGGTGGTTGTGGATTGAGGACGAGGACTGAGGGTTGAGTATTGATGTTTGAGCTCTGAGAACTGAGGAATGAGGATTGAGAATTGAGGATTGAGGATTGAGGATTGAGGATTGAGGATTGGGTATTGAGGGTTGAAGAATGAGGATTGAGGATGGAGGATTGGGGACTGAGGATTGAAGACTGTGTATTGAGGGTTGAAGATTGGGGATTGAGGATTGAGGATTCGGGATTGAGGATTGAGGATTGAGGATTGAAGATTGATTATTGAGGATTGAAGATTGAGGATTCAGGTTTGAGGATTGAGGATTGAGGATTGAAGATTGAGGATTGGGGATTGAGGATTGACGATTGAGGATAGAGAATTGAGGATTGATTATTGAAGATTGAGCATTGAGGATTGAGGATTGATGATTGAGGATTGAGGATTGAGGATTGAGGATTGAGGATTGAGGATGAGGGCTGAGGGTTGAGGGTTGAGGTTTGAGGACTGAGGACTGAGGACTGAGGATTGAGAATTGAGGATTGAGGATTGAGGATTGATGATTGAGGATTGGGTATTGAGGATTGAAGAATGATGATTGAGGATTGAGGATTGATGATTGAGGATTGGAGACTGACGATTGAGGATTGAGGATTGAGGATTGAGGATTGAGGATTGAAGATTGAGTATTGAGGATTGAAAATTGAGGATTAAGTATTGAGGATTCAGGATTGAGGATTGAGGATTGAGGATTGAGTATTGAGGATTGAAGATTGAGTATTGAGAATTGAGGATTGAGGATTGAGGATTGAAGATTGAGGATTGGGGACTGAGTGTTGAGGGTTGAGTGATGAGAATTGATGTTTGTGGATAGAAATTTGAAGATTGCAGATTGTGTATTGAGTATTGAAAACTGTGAATTGATGATATTCTATCGAGGATTGAGGATTGACATCTGATTGTTCTGGTCTGAGGTCTGAAGATTGAGGATTCAGGATTGAGGATTCAGGATTGAGCTTTGATGACTGAGGATTGAGGATTGAGCATTGAGGCATGAGGATTGAGGATTGATGATTGAAGATTGAGGATTGTGGATTGAGGATGAGGGCTGAGGGTTGAGGATTGAGGTTTGAGGTCTGAGGACTGAGGATTGAGGATTGAGAATTGTGGATTGAGGGTTGAAGGTTGAAGATTGAGGATTGTGTATTGAGGATTGAAGCCTGACGATTGAGGATTGAGGGGTGAGGATTGAGGATTGAGGATGGAGGATTGAAGATTGACTATTGAGGATTGAAGATTGAGGATTGAGGATTGAGGATTGAGGATTGAGGGTTGAGTGTTGAGGTTTGTGTATTGAACCCTGAGAGTTCAGGATATTCTATGGAGTATTGAGAATTGAGGATTGATGGTTGAGCATTGAGGATTGAGGATTGAGGATTGAGGATTGAGTATTGAGGATTGAGGATTGAGGATTGAAGACTGAATATTGATGATTGAAGGTTGAGGATCGAGGATTGAGGGTTGTGGATTGAGGACGAGGACTGAGGGTTGAGTATTGATGTTTGAGGTCTGAGGATTGAAGATTGAAGGTTGAGAATTGAGGATTGAGGATTGACGATTGAAGATTGAGGATTGGGTGTTGAGGATTGAAGAATGAGGATTGAGGATTGAGGATTGAGGATTGAGGATTGAAGATTGAGTACTGCGGATTGAAGATTAAGGATTGAGGTCCGAGGATTGAGGATTGAGGATTGAAGATTGAGGATTGGGTGTTGAGGATTGAAGAATGAGGATTGAGGATTGAGGATTGAGGATTGAGGATTGAAGATTGAGGATTGGGTATTGATGATTGAAGGATGAGGATTGCGGATTGAGTATTGATGATTGAGGATTGCAAATTGAGTATTGAGGATTGAAGATTGTGGGTTGAGGATTGAGGATTGAGGATTGAGCACTGAGGATTGAGGATTGAGGATTGAGGATTGAAGATTGACTATTGAGGATTGAAGATTGAGGATTGAGGATTGAGTATTGAGGATTGAGGATTGAGGATTGAAGATTGAGTATTGAGTACTGAAGATTGAGGATTGAGGATTGAGTATTGGGGATTGAGGATTGAAGGTTGAGGATTGGGGACTGAGTGTTGAATGTTGAGTGATGAGGATTGATGTTTGTGAATAAAGATTTGAAGATTGCAGATTGAGTACTTGGTATTGAAAACTGTGAACTGATGATATTCTATTAAGGATTC
Organism: Calliopsis andreniformis; assembly: GCF_051401765.1. Taxonomy (NCBI): domain Eukaryota; kingdom Metazoa; phylum Arthropoda; class Insecta; order Hymenoptera; family Andrenidae; genus Calliopsis; species Calliopsis andreniformis. Next base: position 779,570 of record NW_027480480.1, read on the forward strand.
AGGATTGACATCTGATAGTTGATGTCTGAGGTCTGAAGATTCAGGATTCAGAATTGAGGTTTGAGGACTGAGGATTGAGTATTGAGGATTGAGGATTGAGGATTGAGGATTGAGGATTGAGGATTGAGGACTGAAGATTGAATATAGATGATTGAAGATAAAGGATTGAGGATTGGTGGTTGTGGATTGAGGACGAGGACTGAGGGTTGAGTATTGATGTTTGAGCTCTGAGAACTGAGGAATGAGGATTGAGAATTGAGGATTGAGGATTGAGGATTGAGGATTGAGGATTGGGTATTGAGGGTTGAAGAATGAGGATTGAGGATGGAGGATTGGGGACTGAGGATTGAAGACTGTGTATTGAGGGTTGAAGATTGGGGATTGAGGATTGAGGATTCGGGATTGAGGATTGAGGATTGAGGATTGAAGATTGATTATTGAGGATTGAAGATTGAGGATTCAGGTTTGAGGATTGAGGATTGAGGATTGAAGATTGAGGATTGGGGATTGAGGATTGACGATTGAGGATAGAGAATTGAGGATTGATTATTGAAGATTGAGCATTGAGGATTGAGGATTGATGATTGAGGATTGAGGATTGAGGATTGAGGATTGAGGATTGAGGATGAGGGCTGAGGGTTGAGGGTTGAGGTTTGAGGACTGAGGACTGAGGACTGAGGATTGAGAATTGAGGATTGAGGATTGAGGATTGATGATTGAGGATTGGGTATTGAGGATTGAAGAATGATGATTGAGGATTGAGGATTGATGATTGAGGATTGGAGACTGACGATTGAGGATTAAGGATTGAGGATTGAGGATTGAGGATTGAAGATTGAGTATTGAGGATTGAAAATTGAGGATTAAGTATTGAGGATTCAGGATTGAGGATTGAGGATTGAGGATTGAGTATTGAGGATTGAAGATTGAGTATTGAGAATTGAGGATTGAGGATTGAGGATTGAAGATTGAGGATTGGGGACTGAGTGTTGAGGGTTGAGTGATGAGAATTGATGTTTGTGGATAGAAATTTGAAGATTGCAGATTGTGTATTGAGTATTGAAAACTGTGAATTGATGATATTCTATCGAGGATTGAGGATTGACATCTGATTGTTCTGGTCTGAGGTCTGAAGATTGAGGATTCAGGATTGAGGATTCAGGATTGAGCTTTGATGACTGAGGATTGAGGATTGAGCATTGAGGCATGAGGATTGAGGATTGATGATTGAAGATTGAGGATTGTGGATTGAGGATGAGGGCTGAGGGTTGAGGATTGAGGTTTGAGGTCTGAGGACTGAGGATTGAGGATTGAGAATTGTGGATTGAGGGTTGAAGGTTGAAGATTGAGGATTGTGTATTGAGGATTGAAGCCTGACGATTGAGGATTGAGGGGTGAGGATTGAGGATTGAGGATGGAGGATTGAAGATTGACTATTGAGGATTGAAGATTGAGGATTGAGGATTGAGGATTGAGGATTGAGGGTTGAGTGTTGATGTTTGTGTATTGAACCCTGAGAGTTCAGGATATTCTATGGAGTATTGAGAATTGAGGATTGATGGTTGAGCATTGAGGATTGAGGATTGAGGATTGAGGATTGAGTATTGAGGATTGAGGATTGAGGATTGAAGACTGAATGTTGATGATTGAAGGTTGAGGATCGAGGATTGAGGGTTGTGGATTGAGGACGAGGACTGAGGGTTGAGTATTGATGTTTGAGGTCTGAGGATTGAAGATTGAAGGTTGAGAATTGAGGATTGAGGATTGACGATTGAAGATTGAGGATTGGGTGTTGAGGATTGAAGAATGAGGATTGAGGATTGAGGATTGAGGATTGAGGATTGAAGATTGAGTACGGCGGATTGAAGATTAAGGATTGAGGTCTGAGGATTGAGGATTGAGGATTCAAGATTCAGGATTGGGTGTTGAGGATTGAAGAATGAGGATTGAGGATTGAGGATTGAGGATTGAGGATTGAAGATTGAGGATTGGGTATTGATGATTGAAGGATGAGGATTGCGGATTGAGTATTGATGATTGAGGATTGCAGATTGAGTATTGAGGATTGAAGATTGTGGGTTGAGGATTGAGGATTGAGGATTGAGCACTGAGCATTGAGGATTGAGGATTGAGGATTGAAGATTGACTATTGAGGATTGAAGATTGAGGATTGAGGATTGAGTATTGAGTATTGAGGATTGAGGATTGAAGATTGAGTATTGAGTACTGAAGATTGAGGATTGAGGATTGAGTATTGGGGATTGAGGATTGAAGGTTGAGGATTGGGGACTGAGTGTTGAATGTTGAGTGATGAGGATTGATGTTTGTGAATAAAGATTTGAAGATTGCAGATTGAGTACTTGGTATTGAAAACTGTGAATTGATGATATTCTATTAAGGATTCAGGATTGACATCTGATAGTTGATGTCTGAGGTCTGAAGATTCAGGATTCAGAATTGAGGTTTGAGGACTGAGGATTGAGTATTGAGGATTGAGGATTGAGGATTGAGGATTGAGGATTGAGGATTGAGGACTGAAGATTGAATATAGATGATTGAAGATAGAGGATTGAGGATTGATGGTTGTGGATTGAGGACGTGGACTGAGGGTTGAGTATTGATGTTTGAGCTCTGAGAACTGAGGAATGAGGATTGAGAATTGAGGATTGAGGATTGAGGATTGAAGACTGAATATTGATGATTGAAGTTTGAGGATCGAGGATTGAGGGTTGTGGATTGAGGACGAGGACTGAGGGTTGAGTATTGATGTTTGAGGTCTGAGGATTGAGGATTGAAGGTTGTGAATTGAGGATTGAGGATTGACGATTGAAGATTGAGGATTGAGGACTGAGGATTGAGGATTGAGGATGAGGGCTGAGGGTTGAGGATTGAGGGTTGAGGATTGAAGATTGAGTATTGAGGATTGAAGATTGAGGATTGAGGATTGAGGATTGAGGATTGAGGATTGAGGATTGTAGGTTGAATATTGATGATTGAAGATTGAGGGTTGAGGATTGAGGTTTGTGGATTGAGGACGAGGACTGAGGGTTGAGTATTGAGGACTGAGTTCTGAGGATTGAGGATTGAGGATTGAAGATTGAGGATTGGATGTTAAGGATTGAAGATTGAGGGTTGAGGATTGAAGATTGAGTATTGAGGATTGAAGATTGAGGATTGAGGATTGAGGATTGAGGATTGAGGATTGAGGATTGAAGATTGAGTACTGCGGATTGAAGATTAAGGATTGAGGTCTGAGGATTGAGGATTGAGGATTGAAGATTGAGGATTGGGTGTTGAGAATTGAAGAATGAGGATTGAGGATTGAGGATTGAGGATTGAGGATTGAAGATTGAGGATTGGGTATTGATGATTGAAGGATGAGGATTGCGGATTGAGTATTGATGATTGAGGATTGCAGATTGAGTATTGAGGATTGAAGATTGTGGGTTGAGGATTGAGGATTGAGGATTGAGCACTGAGGATTGAGGATTGAGGATTGAGGATTGAAGATTGACTATTGAGGATTGAAGATTGAGGATTGAGGATTGAGTATTGAGGATTGAGGATTGAGGATTGAAGATTGAGTACTGAGTACTGAAGATTGAGGATTGAGGATTGAGTATTGGGGATTGAGGATTGAAGGTTGAGGATTGGGGACTGAGTGTTGAATGTTGAGTGATGAGGATTGATGTTTGTGAATAAAGATTTGAAGATTGCAGATTGAGTACTTGGTATTGAAAACTGTGAATTGATGATATTCTATTAAGGATTCAGGATTGACATCTGATAGTTGATGTCTGAGGTCTGAAGATTCAGGATTCAGAATTGAGGTTTGAGGACTGATGATTGAGTATTGAGGATTGAGGATTGAGGATTGAGGATTGAGGATTGAGGATTGAGGACTGAAGATTGAATATAGATGATTGAAGATAGAGGATTGAGGATTGATGGTTGTGGATTGAGGACGAGGACTGAGGGTTGAGTATTGATGTTTGAGCTCTGAGAACTGAGGAATGAGGATTGAGAATTGAGGATTGAGGATTGAGGATTGAGGATTGAGGATTGGGTATTGAGGGTTGAAGAATGAGGATTGAGGTTGGAGGATTGGGGACTGAGGATTGAAGACTGTGTATTGAGGGTTGAAGATTGGGGATTGAGGATTGAGGATTCGGGATTGAGGATTGAGGATTGAGGATTGAAGATTGATTATTGAGGATTGAAGATTGAGGATTGAGGTTTGAGGATTGAGGATTGAGGATTGAAGATTGAGGATTGGGGATTGAGGATTGACGGTTGAGGATAGAGAATTGAGGATTGATTATTGAAGATTGAGCATTGGGGATTGAGGATTGATGATTGAGGATTGAGGATTGAGGATTGAGGATTGAGGATTGAGGATGAGGGCTGAGGGTTGAGGGTTGAGGTTTGAGGACTGAGGACTGAGGACTGAGGATTGAGAATTGAGGATTGAGGATTGAGGATTGATGATTGAGGATTGGGTATTGAGGAGTGAAGAATGATGATTGAGGATTGAGGATTGATGATTGAGGATTGGAGACTGACGATTGAGGATTGAGGATTGAGGATTGAGGATTGAGGATTGAAGATTGAGTATTGAGGATTGAAAATTGAGGATTAAGTATTGAGGATTCAGGATTGAGGATTGAGGATTGAGGATTGAGTATTGAGGATTGAAGATTGAGTATTGAGAATTGAGGATTGAGGATTGAGGATTGAAGATTGAGGATTGGGGACTGAGTGTTGAGGGTTGAGTGATGAGAATTGATGTTTGTGGATAGAAATTTGAAGATTGCAGATTGTGTATTGAGTATTGAAAACTGTGAATTGATGATATTCTATTGAGGATTGAGGATTGACATCTGATTGTTCTGGTCTGAGGTCTGAAGATTGAGGATTCAGGATTGAGGATTCAGGATTGAGCTTTGATGACTGAGGATTGAGGATTGAGCATTGAAGCATGAGGATTGAGGATTGATGATTGAAGATTGAGGATTGTGGATTGAGGATGAGGGCTGAGGGTTGAGGATTGAGGTTTGAGGTCTGAGGACTGAGGATTGAGGATTGAGAATTGTGGATTGAGGGTTGAAGGTTGAAGATTGAGGATTGTGTATTGAGGATTGAAGCCTGACGATTGAGGATTGAGGGGTGAGGATTGAGGATTGAGGATGGAGGATTGAAGATTGACTATTGAGGATTGAAGATTGAGGATTGAGGATTGAGGATTGAGGATTGAGGGTTGAGTGTTGAGGTTTGTGTATTGAACCCTGAGAGTTCAGGATATTCTATGGAGTATTGAGAATTGAGGATTGATGGTTGAGCATTGAGGATTGAGGATTGAGGATTGAGGATTGAGTATTGAGGATTGAGGATTGAGGATTGAAGACTGAATATTGATGATTGAAGATTGAGGATCGAGGATTGAGGGTTGTGGATTGAGGACGAGGACTGAGGGTTGAGTATTGATGTTTGAGGTCTGAGGATTGAAGATTGAAGGTTGAGAATTGAGGATTGAGGATTGACGATTGAAGATTGAGGATTGGGTGTTGAGGATTGAAGAATGAGGATTGAGGATTGAGGATTGAGGATTGAGGATTGAAGATTGAGTACTGCGGATTGAAGATTAAGGATTGAGGTCTGAGGATTGAGGATTGAGGATTGAAGATTGAGGATTGGGTGTTGAGGATTGAAGAATGAGGATTGAGGATTGAGGATTGAGGATTGAGGATTGAAGATTGAGGATTGGGTATTGATGATTGAAGGATGAGGATTGCGGATTGAGTATTGATGATTGAGGATTGCAGATTGAGTATTGAGGATTGAAGATTGTGGGTTGAGGATTGAGGATTGAGGATTGAGCACTGAGGATTGAGGATTGAGGATTGAGGATTGAAGATTGACTATTGAGGATTGAAGATTGAGGATTGAGGATTGAGTATTGAGGATTGAGGGTTGAGGATTGAAGATTGAGTATTGAGTACTGAAGATTGAGGATTGAGGATTGAGTATTGGGGATTGAGGATTGAAGGTTGAGGATTGGGGACTGAGTGTTGAATGTTGAGTGATGAGGATTGATGTTTGTGAATAAAGATTTGAAGATTGCAGATTGAGTACTTGGTATTGAAAACTGTGAATTGATGATATTCTATTAAGGATTCAGGATTGACATCTGATAGTTGATGTCTGAGGTCTGAAGATTCAGGATTCAGAATTGAGGTTTGAGGACTGAGGATTGAGTATTGAGGATTGAGGATTGAGGATTGAGGATTCAGGACTGAAGATTGAATATAGATGATTGAAGATAGAGGATTGAGGATTGATGGTTGTGGAATGAGGACGAGGACTGAGGGTTGAGTATTGATGTTTGAGCTCTGAGAACTGAGGAATGAGGATTGAGAATTGAGGATTGAGGATTGAGGATTGAGGACTGAAGATTGATTATTGAGGATTGAATATTGAGCATTGAGGATTGAGGATTGAGTATCGAGGATTGAAGATTGAGTATTGGGGGTTGAGGGTTGACGACTGAGGATTGAGTATTGAGGATTGAGAATTGAGGATTGATTATTGAAGATTGAGTATTGAGGATTGAATATTGAGGATGGAGGATTGAGGATTGAGGATTGAGGATGAGGGCTGAGGGTTGAGGCTTGAGGTTTGAGGACTGAGGACTGAGGACTGAGAATTGAGAATTCAGGATTGAGGATTGAGGATTGAAGATTGAGGATTGGGTATTGATGATTGAAGAATGATGATTGAGGATTGAGTATTGAGGATTGAGGATTGAGGATTGAAGGTTGAGGATTGAGGACTGAGGATTGAGGATTGAAGATTGAGGATTGGGGATTGAGGATTGACGATTGAGGATTGAGTATTGAGGATTGAGAATTGAGGATTGATTATTGAAGATTGATTATTGAGGATTGAAGATTGAGGATTGAGGATTGAGGATTGAGGATAGAGGATGAGGGCTGAGGGTTGAGGATTGAGGTTTGAGGACTGAGGACTGAGGATTGAGGATTGAGAATTGAGGATTGAGGATTGCGGATTGAAGATTGAGGATTGGGTATTGAGGATTGAAGAATGAAGATTGAGGATTGAGGATTGAGTATTGAGGATTGAAGATTGATGATTGAGGATTGAGTATTGAGGATTGAGTGTTGAGTGTTGAGGTTTGAGTATTGAATCCTGAGAATTCAGGATACGCTATTGAGTATTGAGAATTGAGGATTGATGGCTGTGTATTGAGGATTGTGGATTGAGGATTGAGGATTGAGTATTGAGGATTGAGGATTGAGGATTGAAGATTGAATTTTGATGATTGAAGGTTGATGATCGAGGATTGAGTGTTGTGGATTGAGGACGGGGACTGAGGGTTGAGTGTTGATGTTTGAGGTCTGAGAATTGATGATTGAGGATTGAGAATTGAGGATTGAGGATTGAGGATTGAAGATTGAGGATTGGGTGTTGAGGATTGAAGAATGAGGATTGAGGAGTGAGGATTGAGGATTGAGGGTTGAGGATTGAGTATTGAGGATTGAAGATTGAGGATTGAGGTCTGAGGATTGAGGATTGAGGATTGAAGATTGAGGATTGAGGATTGAGGCATGAGGATTGAGGATTGAGGATTGAAGATTGAGGATTGAGGATTGAGGATGAGGGCTGAGGGTTGAGTATTGAGGATTGAGTACTGAAGATTGAGTATTGAGGATTGAAGATTGTAGGTTGAATATTGATGATTGAAGATTGAGGATTGAGGATTGAGGTTTGTGGATTGAGGACGAGGACTGAGGGTTGAATATTGATGTTTGCGGTCTGAGGATTGAGGATTGAGGATTCAGGATTGAGAATTGAGGATTGAGGATTGAGGATTGAGGTTTGAGGTTTGAAGATTGAGGATTGAGGATTGAGGATGAGGGCTGAGGGTTGAGGGTTGAGGTTAGAGGACTGAGGACTGAGTATTGACGATTGAGAATTGAGGATTGAGGATAGAGGATTGAAGATTGAGGATCAGGTATTGAGGATTGAAGAATGAGGATTGAGGAATGAGGATTGAGGATCGAGGATTGAGGTTTGAGTATTGAGGATCGAGGACTGAAGATTGAGGATTGGGTATTGCGGATTGAACATTGAGGATTGAGGATTGAGGATTGAGGATTGAGGATTGAGGATTGAGGATTGAGGATTGAGGACTGAAGATTGAATATTGATGATTGAAGATTGAGGATTGAGGATTTATGGTTGTGGATTGAGGACGAGGACTGAGGGTTGAGTATTGATGTTCGAATACTGAGAACTGAGGATTGAGGATTGAGAATTGAGGACTGAGGATTGAGGATTAATGATTGAGGATTGGGTATTGAGGGTTGAAGAATGAGGATTGAGGATGGAGGATTGGGGACTGAGCATTGAAGACTGTGTATTGAGGGTTGAAGATTGGGGATTGAGGATTGAGGATTCGGGATTGAGGATTGAGGATTGAGGATTGAAGATTGATTATTGAGGATTGAAGATTGAGGATTGAGGTTTGAGGATTGAGGATTGAGGATTGAAGATTGAGGATTGGGGATTGAGGATTGACGATTGAGGATAGAGAATTGAGGATTGATTATTGAAGATTGAGCATTGAGGATTGAGGATTGATGATTGAGGATTGAGGATTGAGGATTGAGGATTGAGGATTGAGGATGAGGGCTGAGGGTTGAGGGTTGAGGTTTGAGGACTGAGGACTGAGGACTGAGGATTGAGAATTGAGGATTGAGGATTGAGGATTGATGATTGAGGATTGGGTATTGAGGATTGAAGAATGATGATTGAGGATTGAGGATTGATGATTGAGGATTGGAGACTGACGATTGAGGATTGAGGATTGAGGACTGAGGATTGAGGATTGAAGATTGAGTATTGAGGATTGAAAATTGAGGATTAAGTATTGAGGATTCAGGATTGAGGATTGAGGATTGAGGATTGAGTATTGAGGATTGAAGATTGAGTATTGAGGATTGAGGATTGAGGGTTGAGTGTTGAAGATTGAGGATTGGGGACTGAGTGTTGAGGGTTGAGTGATGAGAATTGATGTTTGTGGATAGAAATTTGAAGATTGCAGATTGTGTATTGAGTATTGAAAACTGTGAATTGATGATATTCTATTGAGGATCGAGGATTGACATCTGATTGTTCTGGTCTGAGGTCTGAAGATTGAGGATTCAGGATTGGGGATTCAGGATTGAGCTTTGATGACTGAGGATTGAGGATTGAGCATTGAGGCATGAGGATTGAGGATTGATGATTGAAGATTGAGGATTGTGGATTGAGGATGAGGGCTGAGGGTTGAGGATTGAGGTTTGAGGTCTGAGGACTGAGGATTGAGGATTGAGTATTGTGGATTGAGGGTTGAAGGTTGAAGATTGAGGATTGTGTATTGAGGATTGAAGCCTGACAATTGAGGATTGAGGGGTGAGGATTGAGGATTGAGGATGGAGGATTGAAGATTGACTATTGAGGATTGAAGATTGAAGATTGAGGATTGAGGATTGAGGATTGAGGGTTGAGTGTTGAGGTTTGTGTATTGAACCCTGAGAGTTCAGGATATTCTATGGAGTATTGAGAATTGAGGATTGATGGTTGAGCATTGAGGATTGAGGATTGAGGATTGAGGATTGAGTATTGAGGATTGAGGATTGAGGATTGAAGACTGAATATTGATGATTGAAGATTGAGGATCGAGGATTGAGGGTTGTGGATTGAGGACGAGGACTGAGGGTTGAGTATTGATGTTTGAGGTCTGAGGATTGAAGATTGAAGGTTGAGAATTGAGGATTGAGGATTGACGATTAAAGATTGAGGATTGGGTGTTGAGGATTGAAGAATGAGGATTGAGGATTGAGGATTGAGGATTGAGGATTGAAGATTGAGTACTGCGGATTGAAGATTAAGGATTGAGGTCTGAGGATTGAGGATTGAGGATTGAAGATTGAGGATTGGGTGTTGAGGATTGAAGAATGAGGATTGAGGATTGAGGATTGAGGATTGAGGATTGAGGATTGAAGATTGAGGATTGGGTATTGATGATTGAAGGATGAGGATTGCGGTTTGAGTATTGATGATTGAGGATTGCAGATTGAGTATTGAGGATTGAAGATTGTGGGTTGAGGATTGAGGATTGAGGATTGAGCACTGAGGATTGAGGATTGAGGATTGAGGATTGAAGATTGACTATTGAGGATTGAAGATTGAGGATTGAGGATTGAGTACTGAGGATTGAGGATTGAGGATTGAAGATTGAGTATTGAGTACTGAAGATTGAGGATTGAGGATTGAGTATTGGGGATTGAGGATTGAAGGTTGAGGATTAGGGACTGAGTGTTGAATGTTGAGTGATGAGGATTGATGTTTGTGAATAAAGATTTGAAGATTGCAGATTGAGTACTTGGTATTGAAAACTGTGAATTGATGATATTCTATTAAGGATTCAGGATTGACATCTGATAGTTGATGTCTGAGGTCTGAAGATTCAGGATTCAGAATTGAGGTTTGAAGACTGAGGATTGAGTATTGAGGATTGAGGATTGAGGATTGAGGATTGAGGATTGAGGATTGAGGACTGAAGATTGAATATAGATGATTGAAGATAGAGGATTGAGGATTGATGGTTGTGGATTGAGGACGTGGACTGAGGGTTGAGTATTGATGTTTGAGCTCTGAGAACTGAGGAATGAGGATTGAGAATTGAGGATTGAGGATTGAGGATTGAAGACTGAATATTGATGATTGAAGTTTCAGGATCGAGGATTGAGGGTTGTGGATTGAGGACGAGGACTGAGGGTTGAGTATTGATGTTTGAGGTCTGAGGATTGAGGATTGAAGGTTGTGAATTGAGGATTGAGGATTGACGATTGAAGATTGAGGATTGAGGACTGAGGATTGAGGATTGAGGATGAGGGCTGAGGGTTGAGGATTGAGGGTTGAGGATTGAAGATTGAGTATTGAGGATTGAAGATTGAGGATTGAGGATTGAGGATTGAGGATTGAGGATTGAGGATTGTAGGTTGAATATTGATGATTGAAGATTGAGGGTTGAGGATTGAGGTTTGTGGATTGAGGACGAGGACTGAGGGTTGAGTATTGAGGATTGAGTTCTGAGGATTGAGGATTGAGGATTGAAGATTGAGGATTGGATGTTGAGGATTGAAGATTGAGGGTTGAGGATTGAAGATTGAGTATTGAGGATTGAAGATTGAGGATTGAGGATTGAGGATTGAGGATTGAGGATTGAGGATTGAAGATTGAGTACTGCGGATTGAAGATTAAGGATTGAGGTCTGAGGATTGAGGATTGAGGATTGAAGATTGAGGATTGGGTGTTGAGGATTGAAGAATGAGGATTGAGGATTGAGGATTGAGGATTGAGGATTGAAGATTGAGGATTGGGTATTGATGATTGAAGGATGAGGATTGCGGATTGAGTATTGATGATTGAGGATTGCAGATTGAGTATTGAGGATTGAAGATTGTGGGTTGAGGATTGAGGATTGAGGATTGAGCACTGAGGATTGAGGATTGAGGATTGAGGATTGAAGATTGACTATTGAGGATTGAAGATTGAGGATTGAGGATTGAGTATTGAGGATTGAGGATTGAGGATTGAAGATTGAGTACTGAGTACTGAAGATTGAGGATTGAGGATTGAGTATTGGGGATTGAGGATTGAAGGTTGAGGATTGGGGACTGAGTGTTGAATGTTGAGTGATGAGGATTGATGTTTGTGAATAAAGATTTGAAGATTGCAGATTGAGTACTTGGTATTGAAAACTGTGAATTGATGATATTCTATTAAGGATTCAGGATTGACATCTGATAGTTGATGTCTGAGGTCTGAAGATTCAGGATTCAGAATTGAGGTTTGAGGACTGATGATTGAGTATTGAGGATTGAGGATTGAGGATTGAGGATTGAGGATTGAGGATTGAGGACTGAAGATTGAGTATAGATGATTGAAGATAGAGGATTGAGGATTGATGGTTGTGGATTGAGGACGAGGACTGAGGGTTGAGTATTGATGTTTGAGCTCTGAGAACTGAGGAATGAGGATTGAGAATTGAGGACTGAGGATTGAGGATTGAGGATTGAGGATTGGGTATTGAGGGTTGAAGAATGAGGATTGAGGTTGGAGGATTGGGGACTGAGGATTGAAGACTGTGTATTGAGGGTTGAAGATTGGGGATTGAGGATTGAGGATTCGGGATTGAGGATTGAGGATTGAGGATTGAAGATTGATTATTGAGGATTGAAGATTGAGGATTGAGGTTTGAGGATTGAGGATTGAGGATTGAAGATTGAGGATTGGGGATTGAGGATTGACGATTGAGGATAGAGAATTGAGGATTGATTATTGAAGATTGAGCATTGAGGATTGAGGATTGATGATTGAGGATTGAGGATTGAGGATTGAGGATTGAGGATTGAGGATGAGGGCTGAGGGTTGAGGGTTGAGGTTTGAGGACTGAGGACTGAGGACTGAGGATTGAGAATTGAGGATTGAGGATTGAGGATTGATGATTGAGGATTGGGTATTGAGGATTGAAGAATGATGATTGAGGATTGAGGATTGATGATTGAGGATTGGAGACTGACGATTGAGGATTGAGGATTGAGGACTGAGGATTGAGGATTGAAGATTGAGTATTGAGGATTGAAAATTGAGGATTAAGTATTGAGGATTCAGGATTGAGGATTGAGGATTGAGGATTGAGTATTGAGGATTGAAGATTGAGTATTGAGGATTGAGGATTGAGGGTTGAGTGTTGAAGATTGAGGATTGGGGACTGAGTGTTGAGGGTTGAGTGATGAGAATTGATGTTTGTGGATAGAAATTTGAAGATTGCAGATTGTGTATTGAGTATTGAAAACTGTGAATTGATGATATTCTATTGAGGATCGAGGATTGACATCTGATTGTTCTGGTCTGAGGTCTGAAGATTGAGGATTCAGGATTGGGGATTCAGGATTGAGCTTTGATGACTGAGGATTGAGGATTGAGCATTGAGGCATGAGGATTGAGGATTGATGATTGAAGATTGAGGATTGTGGATTGAGGATGAGGGCTGAGGGTTGAGGATTGAGGTTTGAGGTCTGAGGACTGAGGATTGAGGATTGAGTATTGTGGATTGAGGGTTGAAGGTTGAAGATTGAGGATTGTGTATTGAGGATTGAAGCCTGACAATTGAGGATTGAGGGGTGAGGATTGAGGATTGAGGATGGAGGATTGAAGATTGACTATTGAGGATTGAAGATTGAAGATTGAGGATTGAGGATTGAGGATTGAGGGTTGAGTGTTGAGGTTTGTGTATTGAACCCTGAGAGTTCAGGATATTCTATGGAGTATTGAGAATTGAGGATTGATGGTTGAGCATTGAGGATTGAGGATTGAGGATTGAGGATTGAGTATTGAGGATTGAGGATTGAGGATTGAAGACTGAATATTGATGATTGAAGATTGAGGATCGAGGATTGAGGGTTGTGGATTGAGGACGAGGACTGAGGGTTGAGTATTGATGTTTGAGGTCTGAGGATTGAAGATTGAAGGTTGAGAATTGAGGATTGAGGATTGACGATTAAAGATTGAGGATTGGGTGTTGAGGATTGAAGAATGAGGATTGAGGATTGAGGATTGAGGATTGAGGATTGAAGATTGAGTACTGCGGATTGAAGATTAAGGATTGAGGTCTGAGGATTGAGGATTGAGGATTGAAGATTGAGGATTGGGTGTTGAGGATTGAAGAATGAGGATTGAGGATTGAGGATTGAGGATTGAGGATTGAAGATTGAGGATTGGGTATTGATGATTGAAGGATGAGGATTGCGGTTTGAGTATTGATGATTGAGGATTGCAGATTGAGTATTGAGGATTGAAGATTGTGGGTTGAGGATTGAGGATTGAGGATTGAGCACTGAGGATTGAGGATTGAGGATTGAGGATTGAAGATTGACTATTGAGGATTGAAGATTGAGGATTGAGGATTGAGTACTGAGGATTGAGGATTGAGGATTGAAGATTGAGTATTGAGTACTGAAGATTGAGGATTGAGGATTGAGTATTGGGGATTGAGGATTGAAGGTTGAGGATTAGGGACTGAGTGTTGAATGTTGAGTGATGAGGATTGATGTTTGTGAATAAAGATTTGAAGATTGCAGATTGAGTACTTGGTATTGAAAACTGTGAATTGATGATATTCTATTAAGGATTCAGGATTGACATCTGATACTTGATGTCTGAGGTCTGAAGATTCAGGATTCAGAATTGAGGTTTGAGGACTGAGGATTGAGTATTGAGGATTGAGGATTGAGGATTGAGGATTGAGGATTGAGGATTGAGGACTGAAGATTGAATATAGATGGTTGAAGATAGAGGATTGAGGATTGATGGTTGTGGATTGAGGACGAGGACTGAGGGTTGAGTATTGATGTTTGAGCTCTGAGAACTGAGGAATGAGGATTGAGAATTGAGGATTGAGGATTGAGGATTGAGGATTGAAGATTGATTATTGAGGATTGAAGATTGAGCATTGAGGGTTGAGGATTGAGTATCGAGGATTGAAGATTGAGTATTGGGGGTTGAGGGTTGACGACTGCGGATTGAGTATTGAGGATTGAGAATTGAGGATTGATTATTGAAGATTGAGTATTGAGGATTGAAGATTGAGGATGGAGGATTGAGGATTGAGGATAGAGGATGAGGGCTGAGGGTTGAGGCTTGAGGTTTGAGGACTGAGGACTGAGGACTGAGAATTGAGAATTTAGGATTGAGGATTGAGGATTGAAGATTGAGGATTGGGTATTGATGATTGAAGAATGATGATTGAGGATTGAGTATTGAGGATTGAGGATTGAGGATTGAAGGTTGAGGATTGAGGACTGAGGGTTGAGGATTGAAGATTGAGGATTGGGGATTGAGGATTGACGATTGAGGATTGAGTATTGAGGATTGAGAATTGAGGATTGATTATTGAAGATTGATTATTGAGGATTGAAGATTGAGGATTGAGGATTGAGGATTGAGGATAGAGGATGAGGGCTGAGGGTTGAGGATTGAGGTTTGAGGACTGTGGACTGAGGATTGAGGATTGAGAATTGAGGATTGAGGATTGCGGATTGAAGATTGAGGATTGGGTATTGAGGATTGAAGAATGAAGATTGAGGATTGAGGATTGAGGATTGAGGATTGAAGACTGACGATTGAGGATTGATGATTGAGGATTGGGTATTGAGGATTGAAGAATGAGGATTGAGGATTGAGGATGGAGGATTGAAGATTGAAGATTGAGTATTGAGGATTGAAGATTGATGATTGAGGATTGAGTATTGAGGATTGAGTGTTGAGTGTTGAGGTTTGTGTATTGAATCCTGAGAATTCAGGATACGCTATTGAGTATTGAGAATTGAGGATTGATGGTTGTGTATTGAGGATTGAGGATTGAGGATTGAGGATTGAGTATTGAGGATTGAGGATTGAGGATTGAAGATTGAATTTTGATGATTGAAGGTTGATGATCGAGGATTGAGGGTTGTGGATTGAGGACGGGGACTGAGGGTTGAGTGTTGATGTTTGAGGTCTGAGAATTGAGGATTGAGGATTGAGAATTGAGGATTGAGGATTGAGGATTGAAGGTTGAGGATTGGGTGTTGAGGATTGAAGAATGAGGATTGAGGATTGAGGATTGAGGATTGAGGATTGAGGATTGAGGATTGAAGGTTGAGTATTAAGGATTGAAGATTGAGGATTGAGGTCTGAGGATTGAGGATTGAGAATTGAAGATTGAGGATTGGGTGTTGAGGATTGATGAATGAGGGTTGAGGGTTGAGGATTGAGGATTGAGTATTGAAGATTGAGGATTGGGTATTGAGGATTGAAGAATGAGGATTGAGGATTGAGGATTGAGGATTGAGTATTGCAGATTGAGTATTGAGGATTGAAGTTTGAGGGTTGAGCATTGAGGATACAGGATTGAGCATTGAGGGTTGAGGATTGAGGATTGAGGATTGAGGATTGAAGATTGAGTATTGAGGATTGAAGATTGAGGATTGAGGATTGAGTATTGAGAATTGAGGGCTGATAGTTGAGTATAGAGGACTGAAGATTGAGGATTGAAGATTGAGTATTGAGGATTCAGACTTGAGGTTTGAGGACTGAGGATTGAGGATTGAAGATTGAGTATTGAGGATTGAAGGTTGAGGATTGAGGATTGAGGATTGAGGATTGAAGATTGAGTATTGAGGATTGAAAATTCAGTATTGAGGATTGAGGATTCAGGATTGAGGATTGAGGATTGAGGATTGAGTATTCAGGATTGAAGATTGAGGACTGAGAATTGAGGATTGAGTATTGAGGATTGAAGATTGAGGATTGGGGACAGAGTGTTGAGGGTTGAGTGATGAGAATTGATGTTTGTGGATAGAAATTTGAAGATTGCAGGCTGAGTATTGAGGATTGAAAACTGTGAATTGATGATATTCTATTGAGGATTGAGGATTGACATCTGACTGTTCAGGTCTGAGATCTGAAGATTGAGGATTCAGGATTGAGGATTCAGGATTGAGGTTTGATGACTGAGGGTTGAGGATTGAGGATTGAGGCATGAGGATTGAGGATTGAGGATTGAAGATTGAGGATTGTGGATTGAGGATGAAGGCTGAGGGTTGAGAATTGAGGTTTGAGGTCTGAGGACTGAGGACTGAGGATTGAGAATTGAGGATTGAGGGTTGAATATTGAAGATTGAGGATTGGGTATTGAGGATTGAAGAATGAGGATTGAGGAATGAGGATTGAGGATTTAGGATTGCAGATTGAGTATTGAGGATTGAATCCTGACGATTGAGGATTGAGGATTGAGGATTGAGGATTGAGGATGGAGGATTGAAGATTGAGTATTGAGGATTGAAGATTGAGGATTGAGAATTGAGGATTGAGGATTGAGGTTTGAGTGTTGATGTTTGTGTATTGAATCCTGAGAGTTCAGGGTATTCTATTGAGTATTGAGAATTGAGGATTGATGGTTGAGTATTGAGGATTGAGGATTGAGGTTTGAGGATTGTGTATTGAGGATTGAGGATTGAGGATTGAAGACTGAATATTGATGATTGAAGATTGAGGATCGAGGATTGAGGGGTGTGGATTGAGGACGAGGACTGAGGGTTGAGTAATGATGTTTGAGGTCTGAGGATTGAGGATTGAAGGTCGAGAATTGAGGATTGAGTATTGACGATTGAAGATTGAGGATTGAGGATTGATGATTGAGGATTGAGGATGAGGGCTGAGGGTTGAGGATTGATGGTTGAGGATTGAAGATTGAGTATTGAGGATTGAAGGTTGAGGATTGAGGATTGAGGATTGAGGATTGAGGATTGAGGATTGTAGGTTGAATATTGATGATTGAAGATTGAGGATTGAGGATTGAGGTTTGTGGATTGAGGACGAGGACTGAGGGTTGAATATTGATGTTTGCGGTCTGAGGATTGAGGATTGAGGATTGAGGATTGAGAATTGAGGATTCAGGATTGAGGATTGAGGATTGAAGATTGAGGATTGAGGATTGAGCATCGAGGATTGAGGATTGAGTATCGAGGATTGAAGATTGAGTATTGGGGGTTGAAGGTTGACGACTGAGGATTGAGTATTGAGGATTGAGAATTGAGGATTGATTATTGAAGATTGAGTATTGAGGATTGAAGATTGAGGAATGAGGATTGAGGATTGAGGATTGAGGATGAGGGCTGAGGGTTGAGGCTTGAGGTTTGAGGACTGAGGACTGAGGACTGAGATTTGAGAATTTAGGATTGAGGATTGAGGATTGAAGATTGAGGATTGGGTATTGAGGATTGAAGAATGATGATTGAGGATTGAGTATTGAGGATTGAGGATTGAGGATTGAAGGTTGAGGATTGAAGAATGAAGATTGAGGATTGAGGATTGAGTATTGAGGATTGAAGACTGACGATTGAGGATTGATTATTGAGGATTGGGTATTGAGGATTGAAGAATGAGGATTGAGGATTGAGGATGGAGGATTGAAGATTGAAGATTGAGTATTGAGGATTGAAGATTGATGATTGAGGATTGAGTATTGAGGATTGAGTGTTGAGTGTTGAGGTTTGAGTATTGAATCCTGAGAATTCAGGATACTCTATTGAGTATTGAGAATTGAGGATTGATGGTTGTGTATTGAGGATTGAGGATACAGGATTGAGCATTGAGGGTTGAGGATTGAGGATTGAGGATTGAAGGTTGAGTATTGAGGATTGAAGATTGAAGATTGAGGATTGAGGATTGAGTATTGAGAATTGAGGGCTGATAGTTGAGTATAGAGGACTGAAGATTGAGGATTGAAGATTGAGTATTGAGGATTCAGAATTGAGGTTTGAGGACAGAGGATTGAGTATTGAGGATTGAGGATTGAGGATTGAGGATTGAGGATTGAGGATTGAGGACTGACGATTGAATATAGATGATTGAAGATTGAGGATTGAGGATTGATGGTTGTGGATTGAGGACGAGGACTGAGGGTTGAGTATTGATGTTTGAGTTCTGAGAACTGAGGAATGAGGATTGAGAATTGAGGATTGAGGATTGAGGATTGAGGATTGAAGATTGATTATTGAGGATTGAAGATTGAGCATTGAGGATTGAGGATTGAGTATCGAGGATTGAAGATTGAGTATTGGGGGTTGAGGGTTGACGACTGAGGATTGAGTATTGAGGATTGAAGCTTGAGGATTGGGTGCTGAGGATTGAAGAATGAGGATTGAGGATTGAGGATTGAGGATTGAGGATTGAGGATTGAGGATTGAAGGTTGAGTATTAAGGATTGAAGATTGAGGATTGAGGTCTGAGGATTGAGGATTGAGAATTGAAGATTGAGGATTGGGTGTTGAGGATTGAAGAATGAGGGTTGAGGATTGAGGATTGAGGATTGAGTATTCAAGATTGAGGATTGGGTATTGAGGATTGAAGAATGAGGATTGAGGATTGAGGATTGAGGATTGAGTATTGCAGATTGAGTATTGAGGATTGAAGTTTGAGGGTTGAGCATTGAGGATACAGGATTGAGCATTGAGGGTTGAGGATTGAGGATTGAGGATTGAGGATTGAAGATTGAGTATTGAGGATTGAAGATTGAGGATTGAGGATTGAGTATTGAGAATTGAGGGCTGATAGTTGAGTATAGAGGACTGAAGATTGAGGATTGAAGATTGAGTATTGAGGATTCAGAGTTGAGGTTTGAGGACTGAGGATTGAGGATTGAAGATTGAGTATTGAGGATTGAAGGTTGAGGATTGAGGATTGAGGATTGAGGATTGAAGATTGAGTATTGAGGATTGAAAATTCAGTATTGAGGATTGAGGATTCAGGATTGAGGATTGAGGATTGAGGATTGAGTATTCAGGATTGAAGATTGAGGACTGAGAATTGAGGATTGAGTATTGAGGATTGAAGATTGAGGATTGGGGACAGAGTGTTGAGGGTTGAGTGATGAGAATTGATGTTTGTGGATAGAAATTTGAAGATTGCAGGCTGAGTATTGAGGATTGAAAACTGTGAATTGATGATATTCTATTGAGGATTGAGGATTGACATCTGACTGTTCAGGTCTGAGATCTGAAGATTGAGGATTCAGGATTGAGGATTCAGGATTGAGGTTTGATGACTGAGGGTTGAGGATTGAGGATTGAGGCATGAGGATTGAGGATTGAGGATTGAAGATTGAGGATTGTGGATTGAGGATGAAGGCTGAGGGTTGAGGATTGATGTTTGAGGTCTGAGGACTGAGGACTGAGGATTGAGAATTGAGGATTGAGGGTTGAATATTGAAGATTGAGGATTGGGTATTGAGGATTGAAGAATGAGGATTGAGGAATGAGGATTGAGGATTTAGGATTGCAGATTGAGTATTGAGGATTGAATCCTGACGATTGAGGATTGAGGATTGAGGATTGAGGATTGAGGATGGAGGATTGAAGATTGAGTATTGAGGATTGAAGATTGAGGATTGAGAATTGAGGATTGAGGATTGAGGTTTGAGTGTTGATGTTTGTGTATTGAATCCTGAGAGTTCAGGGTATTCTATTGAGTATTGAGAATTGAGGATTGATGGTTGAGTATTGAGGATTGAGGATTGAGGTTTGAGGATTGTGTATTGAGGATTGAGGATTGAGGATTGAAGACTGAATATTGATGATTGAAGATTGAGGATCGAGGATTGAGGGGTGTGGATTGAGGACGAGGACTGAGGGTTGAGTATTGATGTTTGAGGTCTGAGGATTGAGGATTGAAGGTCGAGAATTGAGGATTGAGGATTGACGATTGAAGATTGAGGATTGAGGATTGATGATTGAGGATTGAGGATGAGGGCTGAGGGTTGAGGATTGATGGTTGAGGATTGAAGATTGAGTATTGAGGATTGAAGGTTGAGGATTGAGGATTGAGGATTGAGGATTGAGGATTGAGGATTGTAGGTTGAATATTGATGATTGAAGATTGAGGATTGAGGATTGAGGATTGAGGTTTGTGGATTGAGGACGAGGACTGAGGGTTGAATATTGATGTTTGCGGTCTGAGGATTGAGGATTGAGGATTGAGGATTGAGAATTGAGGATTCAGGATTGAGGATTGAGGATTGAAGATTGAGGATTGAGGATTGAGCATTGAGGATTGAGGATTGAGTATCGAGGATTGAAGATTGAGTATTGGGGGTTGAAGGTTGACGACTGAGGATTGAGTATTGAGGATTGAGAATTGAGGATTGATTATTGAAGATTGAGTATTGAGGATTGAAGATTGAGGAGTGAGGATTGAGGATTGAGGATTGAGGATGAGGGCTGAGGGTTGAGGCTTGAGGTTTGAGGACTGAGGACTGAGGACTGAGAATTGAGAATTTAGGATTGAGGATTGAGGATTGAAGATTGAGGATTGGGTATTGAGGATTGAAGAATGATGATTGAGGATTGAGTATTGAGGATTGAGGATTGAGGATTGAAGGTTGAGGATTGAAGAATGAAGATTGAGGATTGAGGATTGAGTATTGAGGATTGAAGACTGACGATTGAGGATTGATGATTGAGGATTGGGTATTGAGGATTGAAGAATGAGGATTGAGGATTGAGGATGGAGGATTGAAGATTGAAGATTGAGTATTGAGGATTGAAGATTGATGATTGAGGATTGAGTATTGAGGATTGAGTGTTGAGTGTTGAGGTTTGAGTATTGAATCCTGAGAATTCAGGATACTCTATTGAGTATTGAGAATTGAGGATTGATGGTTGTGTATTGAGGATTGAGGATACAGGATTGAGCATTGAGGGTTGAGGATTGAGGATTGAGGATTGAAGATTGAGTATTGAGGATTGAAGATTGAGGATTGAGGATTGAGTATTGAGAATTGAGGGCTGATAGTTGAGTATAGAGGACTGAAGATTGAGGATTGAAGATTGAGTATTGAGGATTCAGAATTGAGGTTTGAGGACAGAGGATTGAGTATTGAGGATTGAGGATTGAGGATTGAGGATTGAGGATTGAGGATTGAGGACTGAAGATTGAATATAGATGATTGAAGATTGAGGTTTGAGGATTGATGGTTGTGGATTGAGGACGAGGACTGAGGGTTGAGTATTGATGTTTGAGTTCTGAGAACTGAGGAATGAGGATTGAGAATTGAGGATTGAGGATTGAGGATTGAGGATTGAAGATTGATTATTGAGGATTGAAGATTGAGCATTGAGGATTGAGGATTGAGTATCGAGGATTGAAGATTGAGTATTGGGGGTTGAGGGTTGACGACTGAGGATTGAGTATTGAGGATTGAAGCTTGAGGATTGGGTGCTGAGGATTGAAGAATGAGGATTGAGGATTGAGGATTGAGGATTGAGGATTGAGGATTGAGGATTGAAGGTTGAGTATTAAGGATTGAAGATTGAGGATTGGGTATTGAGGATTGAAGAATGAGGATTGAGGATTGAGGATTGAGGATTGAGTATTGCAGATTGAGTATTGAGGATTGAAGTTTGAGGGTTGAGCATTGAGGATACAGGATTGAGCATTGAGGGTTGAGGATTGAGGATTGAGGATTGAAGATTGAGTATTGAGGATTGAAGATTGAGGATTGAGGATTGACTATTGAGAATTGAGGGCTGATAGTTGAGTATAGAGGACTGAAGATTGAGGATTGAAGATTGAGTATTGAGGATTCAGAATTGAGGTTTGAGGACTGAGGATTGAGGATTGAAGATTCAGTATTGAGGATTGAAGGTTGAGGATTGAGGATTGAGGATTGAGGATTGAAGATTGAGTATTGAGGATTGAAAATTCAGTATTGAGGATTGAGGATTCAGGATTGAGGATTGAGGATTGAGGATTGAGTATTCAGGATTGAAGATTGAGGACTGAGAATTGAGGATTGAGTATTGAGGATTGAAGATTGAGGATTGGGGACAGAGTGTTGAGGGTTGAGTGATGAGAATTGATGTTTGTGGATAGAAATTTGAAGATTGCAGGCTGAGTATTGAGGATTGAAAACTGTGAATTGATGATATTCTATTGAGGATTGAGGATTGACATCTGACTGTTCAGGTCTGAGATCTGAAGATTGAGGATTCAGGATTGAGGATTCAGGATTGAGGTTTGATGACTGAGGGTTGAGGATTGAGGATTGAGGCATGAGGATTGAGGATTGAGGATTGAAGATTGAGGATTGTGGATTGAGGATGAAGGCTGAGGGTTGAGGATTGATGTTTGAGGTCTGAGGACTGAGGACTGAGGATTGAGAATTGAGGATTGAGGGTTGAATATTGAAGATTGAGGATTGGGTATTGAGGATTGAAGAATGAGGATTGAGGAATGAGGATTGAGGATTTAGGATTGCAGATTGAGTATTGAGGATTGAATCCTGACGATTGAGGATTGAGGATTGAGGATTGAGGATTGAGGATGGAGGATTGAAGATTGAGTATTGAGGATTGAAGATTGAGGATTGAGAATTGAGGATTGAGGATTGAGGTTTGAGTGTTGATGTTTGTGTATTGAATCCTGAGAGTTCAGGGTATTCTATTGAGTATTGAGAATTGAGGATTGATGGTTGAGTATTGAGGATTGAGGATTGAGGTTTGAGGATTGTGTATTGAGGATTGAGGATTGAGGATTGAAGACTGAATATTGATGATTGAAGATTGAGGATCGAGGATTGAGGGGTGTGGATTGAGGACGAGGACTGAGGGTTGAGTATTGATGTTTGAGGTCTGAGGATTGAGGATTGAAGGTCGAGAATTGAGGATTGAGGATTGACGATTGAAGATTGCGGATTGAGGATTGATGATTGAGGATTGAGGATGAGGGCTGAGGGTTGAGGATTGATGGTTGAGGATTGAAGATTGAGTATTGAGGATTGAAGGTTGAGGATTGAGGATTGAGGATTGAGGATTGAGGATTGAGGATTGTAGGTTGAATATTGATGATTGAAGATTGAGGATTGAGGATTGAGGATTGAGGTTTGTGGATTGAGGACGAGGACTGAGGGTTGAATATTGATGTTTGCGGTCTGAGGATTGAGGATTGAGGATTGAGGATTGAGAATTGAGGATTCAGGATTGAGGATTGAGGATTGAAGATTGAGGATTGAGGATTGAGCATTGAGGATTGAGGATTGAGTATCGAGGATTGAAGATTGAGTATTGGGGGTTGAAGGTTGACGACTGAGGATTGAGTATTGAGGATTGAGAATTGAGGATTGATTATTGAAGATTGAGTATTGAGGATTGAAGATTGAGGAGTGAGGATTGAGGATTGAGGATTGAGGATGAGGGCTGAGGGTTGAGGCTTGAGGTTTGAGGACTGAGGACTGAGGACTGAGAATTGAGAATTTAGGATTGAGGATTGAGGATTGAAGATTGAGGATTGGGTATTGAGGATTGAAGAATGATGATTGAGGATTGAGTATTGAGGATTGAGGATTGAGGATTGAAGGTTGAGGATTGAAGAATGAAGATTGAGGATTGAGGATTGAGTATTGAGGATTGAAGACTGACGATTGAGGATTGATGATTGAGGATTGGGTATTGAGGATTGAAGAATGAGGATTGAGGATTGAGGATGGAGGATTGAAGATTGAAGATTGAGTATTGAGGATTGAAGATTGATGATTGAGGATTGAGTATTGAGGATTGAGTGTTGAGTGTTGAGGTTTGAGTATTGAATCCTGAGAATTTAGGATACTCTATTGAGTATTGAGAATTGAGGATTGATGGTTGTGTATTGAGGATTGAGGATACAGGATTGAGCATTGAGGGTTGAGGATTGAGGATTGAGGATTGAAGATTGAGTATTGAGGATTGAAGATTGAGGATTGAGGATTGAGTATTGAGAATTGAGGGCTGATAGTTGAGTATAGAGGACTGAAGATTGAGGATTGAAGATTGAGTATTGAGGATTCAGAATTGAGGTTTGAGGACAGAGGATTGAGTATTGAGGATTGAGGATTGAGGATTGAGGATTGAGGATTGAGGATTGAGGACTGAAGATTGAATATAGATGATTGAAGATTGAGGTTTGAGGATTGATGGTTGTGGATTGAGGACGAGGACTGAGGGTTGAGTATTGATGTTTGAGTTCTGAGAACTGAGGAATGAGGATTGAGAATTGAGGATTGAGGATTGAGGACTGAGGATTGAAGATTGATTATTGAGGATTGAAGATTGAGCATTGAGGATTGAGGATTGAGTATCGAGGATTGAAGATTGAGTATTGGGGGTTGAGGGTTGACGACTGAGGATTGAGTATTGAGGATTGAAGCTTGAGGATTGGGTGCTGAGGATTGAAGAATGAGGATTGAGGATTGAGGATTGAGGATTGAGGATTGAGGATTGAGGATTGAAGGTTGAGTATTAAGGATTGAAGATTGAGGATTGAGGTCTGAGGATTGAGGATTGAGAATTGAAGATTGAGGATTGGGTGTTGAGGATTGAAGAATGAGGGTTGAGGATTGAGGATTGAGGATTGAGTATTCAAGATTGAGGATTGGGTATTGAGGATTGAAGAATGAGGATTGAGGATTGAGGATTGAGGATTGAGTATTGCAGATTGAGTATTGAGGATTGAAGTTTGAGGGTTGAGCATTGAGGATACAGGATTGAGCATTGAGGGTTGAGGATTGAGGATTGAGGATTGAAGATTGAGTATTGAGGATTGAAGATTGAGGATTGAGGATTGACTATTGAGAATTGAGGGCTGATAGTTGAGTATAGAGGACTGAAGATTGAGGATTGAAGATTGAGTATTGAGGATTCAGAATTGAGGTTTGAGGACTGAGGATTGAGGATTGAAGATTCAGTATTGAGGATTGAAGGTTGAGGATTGAGGATTGAGGATTGAGGATTGAAGATTGAGTATTGAGGATTGAAAATTCAGTATTGAGGATTGAGGATTCAGGATTGAGGATTGAGGATTGAGGATTGAGTATTCAGGATTGAAGATTGAGGATTGAGAATTGAGGATTGAGTATTGAGGATTGAAGATTGAGGATTGGGGACAGAGTGTTGAGGGTTGAGTGATGAGAATTGATGTTTGTGGATAGAAATTTGAAGATTGCAGGCTGAGTATTGAGTATTGAAAACTGTGAATTGATGATATTCTATTGAGGATTGAGGATTGACATCTGACTGTTCAGGTCTGAGATCTGAAGATTGAGGATTCTGGATTGAGGATTCAGGATTGAGGTTTGATGACTGAGGGTTGAGGATTGAGGATTGAGGCATGAGGATTGAGGATTGAGGATTGAAGATTGAGGATTGTGGATTGAGGATGAAGGCTGAGGGTTGAGGATTGAGGTTTGAGGTCTGAGGACTGAGGACTGAGGATTGAGAATTGAGGATTGAGGGTTGAATATTGAAGATTGAGGATTGGGTATTGAGGATTGAAGAATGAGGATTGAGGAATGAGGATTGAGGATTTAGGATTGCAGATTGAGTATTGAGGATTGAATCCTGACGATTGAGGATTGAGGATTGAGGATTGAGGATTGAGGATGGAGGATTGAAGATTGAGTATTGAGGATTGAAGATTGAGGATTGAGAATTGAGGATTGAGGATTGAGGTTTGAGTGTTGATGTTTGTGTATTGAATCCTGAGAGTTCAGGGTATTCTATTGAGTATTGAGAATTGAGGATTGATGGTTGAGTATTGAGGATTGAGGATTGAGGTTTGAGGATTGTGTATTGAGGATTGAGGATTGAGGATTGAAGACTGAATATTGATGATTGAAGATTGAGGATCGAGGATTGAGGGGTGTGGATTGAGGACGAGGACTGAGGGTTGAGTATTGATGTTTGAGGTCTGAGGATTGAGGATTGAAGGTCGAGAATTGAGGATTGAGGATTGACGATTGAAGATTGAGGATTGAGGATTGATGATTGAGGATTGAGGATGAGGGCTGAGGGTTGAGGATTGATGGTTGAGGATTGAAGATTGAGTATTGAGGATTGAAGGTTGAGGATTGAGGATTGAGGATTGAGGATTGAGGATTGAGGATTGTAGGTTGAATATTGATGATTGAAGATTGAGGATTGAGGATTGAGGTTTGTGGATTGAGGACGAGGACTGAGGGTTGAATATTGATGTTTGCGGTCTGAGGATTGAGGATTGAGGATTGAGGATTGAGAATTGAGGATTCAGGATTGAGGATTGAGGATTGAAGATTGAGGATTGAGGATTGAGCATTGAGGATTGAGGATTGAGTATCGAGGATTGAAGATTGAGTATTGGGGGTTGAAGGTTGACGACTGAGGATTGAGTATTGAGGATTGAGAATTGAGGATTGATTATTGAAGATTGAGTATTGAGGATTGAAGATTGAGGATTGAGGATTGAGGATTGAGGATTGAGGATGAGGGCTGAGGGTTGAGGCTTGAGGTTTGAGGACTGAGGACTGAGGACTGAGAATTGAGAATTTAGGATTGAGGATTGAGGATTGAAGATTGAGGATTGGGTATTGAGGATTGAAGAATGATGATTGAGGATTGAGTATTGAGGATTGAGGATTGAGGATTGAAGGTTGAGGATTGAAGAATGAAGATTGAGGATTGAGGATTGAGTATTGAGGATTGAAGACTGACGATTGAGGATTGATGATTGAGGATTGGGTATTGAGGATTGAAGATTGAGGATTGAGGATGGAGGATTGAAGATTGAAGATTGAGTATTGAGGATTGAAGATTGATGATTGAGGATTGAGTATTGAGGATTGAGTGTTGAGTGTTGAGGTTTGAGTATTGAATCCTGAGAATTCAGGATACTCTATTGAGTATTGAGAATTGAGGATTGATGGTTGTGTATTGAGGATTGAGGATACAGGATTGAGCATTGAGGGTTGAGGATTGAGGATTGAGGATTGAAGATTGAGTATTGAGGATTGAAGATTGAGGATTGAGGATTGAGTATTGAGAATTGAGGGCTGATAGTTGAGTATAGAGGACTGAAGATTGAGGATTGAAGATTGAGTATTGAGGATTCAGAATTGAGGTTTGAGGACAGAGGATTGAGTATTGAGGATTGAGGATTGAGGATTGAGGATTGAGGATTGAGGATTGAGGACTGAAGATTGAATATAGATGATTGAAGATTGAGGATTGAGGATTGATGGTAGTGGATTGAGGACGAGGACTGAGGGTTGAGTATTGATGTTTGAGGTCTGAGGATTGAGGATTGAAGGTCGAGAATTGAGGATTGAGGATTGACGATTGAAGATTGAGGATTGAGGATTGATGATTGAGGATTGAGGATGAGGGCTGAGGGTTGAGGATTGATGGTTGAGGATTGAAGATTGAGTATTGAGGATTGAAGGTTGAGGATTGAGGATTGAGGATTGAGGATTGAGGATTGAGGATTGTAGGTTGAATATTGATGATTGAAGATTGAGGATTGAGGATTGAGGTTTGTGGATTGAGGACGAGGACTGAGGGTTGAATATTGATGTTTGCGGTCTGAGGATTGAGGATTGAGGATTGAGGATTGAGAATTGAGGATTCAGGATTGAGGATTGAGGATTGAAGATTGAGGATTGAGGATTGAGCATTGAGGATTGAGGATTGAGTATCGAGGATTGAAGATTGAGTATTGGGGGTTGAAGGTTGACGACTGAGGATTGAGTATTGAGGATTGAGAATTGAGGATTGATTATTGAAGATTGAGTATTGAGGATTGAAGATTGAGGATTGAGGATTGAGGATTGAGGATTGAGGATGAGGGCTGAGGGTTGAGGCTTGAGGTTTGAGGACTGAGGACTGAGGACTGAGAATTGAGAATTTAGGATTGAGGATTGAGGATTGAAGATTGAGGATTGGGTATTGAGGATTGAAGAATGATGATTGAGGATTGAGTATTGAGGATTGAGGATTGAGGATTGAAGGTTGAGGATTGAAGAATGAAGATTGAGGATTGAGGATTGAGTATTGAGGATTGAAGACTGACGATTGAGGATTGATGATTGAGGATTGGGTATTGAGGATTGAAGAATGAGGATTGAGGATTGAGGATGGAGGATTGAAGATTGAAGATTGAGTATTGAGGATTGAAGATTGATGATTGAGGATTGAGTATTGAGGATTGAGTGTTGAGTGTTGAGGTTTGAGTATTGAATCCTGAGAATTCAGGATACTCTATTGAGTATTGAGAATTGAGGATTGATGGTTGTGTATTGAGGATTGAGGATACAGGATTGAGCATTGAGGGTTGAGGATTGAGGATTGAGGATTGAAGATTGAGTATTGAGGATTGAAGATTGAGGATTGAGGTCTGAGGATTGAGGATTGAGTATTGAAGATTGAGGATTGGGTGTTGAGGATTGAAGAATGAGGGTTGAGGATTGAGGATTGAGGATTGAGTATTCAAGATTGAGGATTGGGTATTGAGGATTGAAGAATGAGGATTGAGGATTGAGGATTGAGGATTGAGTATTGCAGATTGAGTATTGAGGATTGAAGTTTGAGGGGTTGAGCATTGAGGATACAGGATTGAGCATTGAGGGTTGAGGATTGAGGATTGAGGATTGAAGATTGAGTATTGAGGATTGAAGATTGAGGATTGAGGATTGAGTATTGAGAATTGAGGGCTGATAGTTGAGTATAGAGGACTGAAGATTGAGGATTGAAGATTGAGTATTGAGGATTCAGAATTGAGGTTTGAGGACTGAGGATTGAGGATTGAAGATTCAGTATTGAGGATTGAAGGTTGAGGATTGAGGATTGAGGATTGAGGATTGAAGATTGAGTATTGAGGATTGAAAATTCAGTATTGAGGATTGAGGATTCAGGATTGAGGATTGAGGATTGAGGATTGAGTATTCAGGATTGAAGATTGAGGATTGAGAATTGAGGATTGAGTATTGAGGATTGAAGATTGAGGATTGGGGACAGAGTGTTGAGGGTTGAGTGATGAGAATTGATGTTTGTGGATAGAAATTTGAAGATTGCAGGCTGAGTATTGAGTATTGAAAACTGTGAATTGATGATATTCTATTGAGGATTGAGGATTGACATCTGACTGTTCAGGTCTGAGATCTGAAGATTGAGGATTCTGGATTGAGGATTCAGGATTGAGGTTTGATGACTGAGGGTTGAGGATTGAGGATTGAGGCATGAGGATTGAGGATTGAGGATTGAAGATTGAGGATTGTGGATTGAGGATGAAGGCTGAGGGTTGAGGATTGAGGTTTGAGGTCTGAGGACTGAGGACTGAGGATTGAGAATTGAGGATTGAGGGTTGAATATTGAAGATTGAGGATTGGGTATTGAGGATTGAAGAATGAGGGTTGAGGATTGAGGGTTGAGGATTGAAGATTCAGTATTGAGTATCGAAGATTGAGAGTAGAGAATTGAGGATTGAACATTGAGGAATGAGTGCTGAGGGTTGAGTAGTGAAAATTGATGTTTGTGGATACACGTTGGAAGATTGCAGATTGAGTATTGAGTATTGAAAGCTGTGAATTGAGGATATTTTATTGAGGACTGAGGAATGACAACTGATTGTTGAGGACCGAGGGCTGAAGATTGAGGATTCAGGGTTGAGGATTCAGAATTGAGGTTTGAGGACAGAGGATTGAGGATTGAAGATTGAGGATTGAGGATTGAGAATTGAGGATTGAGGATTGAAGACTGAGGATTGGGTATTGAGGATTCAACTTTGAGGATTGAGGATTGAAGATTGAGGATTGAGGTCTGAGGAGTGAGGATTGAGGATTGAAGATTGAGGATTAAGTGTTGAGGATTGAAGAATGAGGATTGAGGATTGAGGATTGAGGATTGAGGATTGAAGATTTAAGATTGAGTATTGAGGATTGGAGATTGAGGATTGAGGATTGAGTATTGAGAATTGAGGACTGATAGTTGAGTATTGAGGACTGAGGATTGAGGACTGAAGATTGATTATTGAGGATTCAGAATTGAGGTTTGAGGACTGAGGATTGAGGATTGAGGATTGAGGATTGAGAATGAGGGCTGAGGGTTGAGGATTGATGTTTGAGGACAGAGGACTGAGGATTGAGGATTGAGAATTGAGGATTGAGGATTGAGGATTGAGTGTTGAGGAGTGAGAATTGAGGATTGAGGATTGAAGATTGAGGTTTGAGGATTGAAGAATGAGGGTTGAGGATTGAGGTTTGAGGATTGAGGATTGCAGATTGAGTATTGAGGATTGAAGATTGAGGGTTGAGGATTGAGGATTGAGTATTGAGCATTGAGGATTGAGGATTGAGGATTGAGGATTGAAGATGGAGTATTGAGGATTGAAGATTGAGGGTTGAGGATTGAGGATTGAGGATTGAGGATTGAAGATAGAGGATTGGGGATTGAGAATTGACGATTGAGGATTGAGTGTTGAGGAGTGAGAATTGAGGATTGACGATTGAAGATTGAGGTTTGAGGATTGAAGATTGAGTATTGATGATTGAAGATTGAGGATTGAAGAATGAGGACTGAGGATTGAGGATTGAGGATTAAGGATTGAAGATTGAGTATTGAGGATTGATGATTGGCGATCGAGGATTGAGTATCGAGGATTGAGGATTGAGTATTGAAGATTGAGGATTGGGTGTTGAGGATTGAAGATTGAGGATTGAGGATTGAGGATTGAGGATTGAGGATTGAAGATTGAGGATTGGGTATTGAGGATTGAACAATGAGGATTGCGGATTGAGGACTGATGGTTGAGGATTGCAGATTGAGTATTGAGGATTGAAGATTGAGGGTTGAGGATTGAGGATTGAGGATTGAGCATTGAGGATTGAGGATAGAGGATTGAGGATTGAAGATTGAGTATTGAGGATTGAAGATTGAGGATTGAGGATTGAGTATTGACGATTGAGGATTGAGGATTGAAGATTGAGTATTGAGTATTGAAGGTTGAGGATTGAGGGTTGAGTATTGAGGATTGAGGATTGAAGGTTGAGGATTGGGGACTGAGTGTTGAGGGTTGAGTGATGAGAATTGATGTTTGTGGATAGAAATTTGAAGATTGCAGATTGAGTATTGAGTATTGAAAACTGTGAATTGATGATATTCTATTGAGGATTGAGGATTGACTTCTGATTGTTCAGGTCTGAGGTCTGAAGATTGAGGATTCAGGATTGAGGATTCAGGATTGAGGTTTGATGACTGAGGATTGAGGATTGAGGATTGAGGCATGAGGATTGAGGATTGAGGATTGAAGATTGAGGATTGAAGATTGAGGATTGGGTGTTGAGGATTGAAGAATGAGGATTGAGGATTGAGGATTGAGGATTGAGGATTGAAGATTTAAGATTGAGTATTGAGGATTGGAGATTGAGGATTGAGGATTGAGTATTGAGAATTGAGGACTGATAGTTGAGTATTGAGGACTGAGGATTGAGGACTGAAGGTTGAGTATTGAGGATTCAGAATTGAGGTTTGAGGACTGAGGATTGAGAATTGAGGATTGAGGATTGAGAATGAGGGCTGAGGGTTGAGGATTGATGTTTGAGGACTGAGGACTGAGGATTGAGGATTGAGAATTGAGGATTGAAGATTGAGGTTTGAGGATTGAAGAATGAGGGTTGAGGATTGAGGTTTGAGAATTGAGGATTGCAGATTGAGTATTGAGGATTGAATATTGAGGTTTGAGGATTGAAGATTGAGTATTGAGCATTGAGGATTGAGGATTGAGGATTGAGGATTGAAGATGGAGTATTGAGGATTGAAGATTGAGGGTTGAGGATTGAGGATTGAGGATTGAGGATTGAAGATTGAGGATTGGGGATTGAGAATTGACGATTGAGGGTTGAGTGTTGAGGAGTGAGAATTGAGGATTGAGGATTGAAGATTGAGGTTTGAGGATTGAAGATTAAGTATTGATTATTGAAGATTGAGGATTGAAGAATGAGGACTGAGGATTGAGGATTGAGGATTAAGGATTGAAGATTGAGTATTGAGGATTGATGATTGGCGATCGAGGATTGAGAATCGAAGATTGAGGATTGAGGATTGAGGATTGAAGATTGAGTATTGAGGATTGAAGGTTGAGGATTGTGGATTGAGGATTGAGGATTGAGGATTGAATATTGAGTATTGGGTACTGAGTTGTGAGGGTTGAGTGATGAGAATTGATGTTTGTGGTTAGAGATTTGAAGATTGCAGATTGAGTATTGAGTATTGAAAACTGTGAATTGACGACATTCTATTGAGGATTGAGGTTTGACAACTGATTGTTGAGGACTGAGGGCTGAAGATTGAGGATTCAGTATTGAGGATTCAGGATTGAGGTTGGAGGACAGAGGATTGAGGATTGAGGATTGAGTATTGAGGATTGAGGATTGAGTATTGAGGATTGAGGATTGAGGATTGAAGAATGAATATTGATGATTGAAGATTGAGGATCGAGGATTGAGGGTTGTGGATTGAGGACGAGGACTGAGGGTTGAGTATTGATGTTTGAGGTCTGAGGATTGAGGATTGAGGGTTGAGAATTGAGGATTGAGGATTGACGATTGAAGATTGAGTATTGAGTATTGAAGATTGAGGATTGAGGATTGAGGATTCAGGATTGAGGATTGAGGATTTTAGGTTGAATATTGATGATTGAAGATTGAGGATTGAGGATTGAGGTTTGTCGATTGAGGACGAGGACTGAGGGTTGAGTATTGAGGATTGACTTCTGAGGATTGAGGATTGAGGATTGAAGATTGAGGATTGGGTGTTGAGGATTGAGGATTGAGGATTGAGGATTGAGTATTGAGGATTGAGGATTGAAGATTGAAGACTGAATATTGATGATTGAAGATTGAGGATCGAGGATTGAGGGTTGTGGATTGAGGACGAGGACTGAGGGTTGAGTATTGATGTTTGAGGTCTGAGGATTGAGGATTGAAGGTTGAGAATTGAGGATTGAGGATTGACGATTGAAGATTGAGGATTGAGGACTGAGGATTGAGGATTGAGGATGAGGGCTGAGGGTTGAGGATTGATGGTTGAGGATTGAAGATTGAGTATTGAGGATTGAAGATAGAGGATTGAGGATTGAGGTTTGAGGATTGAGGATTGAGTATTGTAGGTTGAATATTGATGATTGAAGATTGAGGATTGAGGATTGAGGTTTGTTGATTGACGACGAGGACTGAGGGTTGAGTATTGAGGATTGAGTTCTGAGGATTGAGGATTGAGGATTGAAGATTGAGGATTGGGTGTTGAGGATTGAAGATTGAGGATTGAGGATTGAGGATTGAGGATTGAGGATTGAAGATAGAGGATTGGGTATTGAGGATTCAACAATGAGGATTGCGGATTGAGGACTGATGATTGAGGATTGCAGATTGAGTATTGAGGATTGAAGATTGAGGGTTGAGGATTGAGGATTGAGGATTGAGCATTGAGGATTGAGGATAGAGGGTTGAGGATTGAAGATTGAGTATTGAGGATTGAAGATTGAGGATTGAGGATTGAGTATTGAGGATTGAGGATTGAGGATTGAAGATTGAGTATTGAGTATTGAAGGTTGATTATTGAGGGTTGAGTATTGAGGATTGAGGATTGAAGGTTGAGGATTGGGGACTGAGTGTTGAGGGTTGAGTGATGAGAATTGATGTTTGTGGATAGAAATTTGAAGATTGCAGATTGAGTATTGAGTATTGAAAACTGTGAATTGATGATATTCTATTGAGGATTGAGGATTGACGTCTGATTGTTGAGGACTGAGGGCTGAAGATTGAGGATTCAGGGTTGAGGATTCAGAATTGAGGTTTGAGGACAGACGATTGAGGATTGAAGATTGAGGATTGAGGATTGAGAATTGAGGATTGAGGATTGAAAACTGAGGATTGGGTATTGAGGATTCAACATTGAGGATTGAGAATTGAGGATTGAGGATTGAGAATGAGGGCTGAGGGTTGAGGATTGATGTTTGAGGACTGAGGACTGAGGATTGAGGATTGAGAATTGAGGATTGAGGATTGAGGATTGAGTGTTTAGGAGTGAGAATTGAGGATTGAGGATTGAAGATTGAGGTTTGAGGATTGAAGAATGAGGGTTGAGGATTGAGGTTTGAGAATTGAGGATTGCAGATTGAGTATTGAGGATTGAATATTGAGGTTTGAGGATTGAAGATTGAGTATTGAGCATTGAGGATTGAGGATTGAGGATTGAGGATTGAAGATGGAGTATTGAGGATTGAAGATTGAGGGTTGAGGATTGAGGATTGAGGATTGAGGATTGAAGATTGAGGATTGGGGATTGAGAATTGACGATTGAGGGTTGAGTGTTGAGGAGTGAGAATTGAGGATTGAGGATTGAAGATTGAGGTTTGAGGATTGAAGATTAAGTATTGATGATTGAAGATTGAGGATTGAAGAATGAGGACTGAGGATTGAGGATTGAGGATTAAGGATTGAAGATTGAGTATTGAGGATTGATGATTGGCGATCGAGGATTGAGAATCGAAGATTGAGGATTGAGGATTGAGGATTGAAGATTGAGTATTGAGGATTGAAGGTTGAGGATTGTGGATTGAGGATTGAGGATTGAGGATTGAATATTGAGTATTGGGTACTGAGTTGTGAGGGTTGAGTGATGAGAATTGATGTTTGTGGTTAGAGATTTGAAGATTGCAGATTGAGTATTGAGTATTGAAAACTGTGAATTGACGACATTCTATTGAGGATTGAGGTTTGACAACTGATTGTTGAGGACTGAGGGCTGAAGATTGAGGATTCAGTATTGAGGATTCAGGATTGAGGTTGGAGGACAGAGGATTGAGGATTGAGGATTGAGTATTGAGGATTGAGGATTGAGTATTGAGGATTGAGGATTGAGGATTGAAGAATGAATATTGATGATTGAAGATTGAGGATCGAGGATTGAGGGTTGTGGATTGAGGACGAGGACTGAGGGTTGAGTATTGATGTTTGAGGTCTGAGGATTGAGGATTGAGGGTTGAGAATTGAGGATTGAGGATTGACGATTGAAGATTGAGTATTGAGTATTGAAGATTGAGGATTGAGGATTGAGGATTCAGGATTGAGGATTGAGGATTTTAGGTTGAATATTGATGATTGAAGATTGAGGATTGAGGATTGAGGTTTGTCGATTGAGGACGAGGACTGAGGGTTGAGTATTGAGGATTGACTTCTGAGGATTGAGGATTGAGGATTGAAGATTGAGGATTGGGTGTTGAGGATTGAGGATTGAGGATTGAGGATTGAGTATTGAGGAGTGAGGATTGAAGATTGAAGACTGAATATTGATGACTGAAGATTGAGGATCGAGGATTGAGGGTTGTGGATTGAGGACGAGGACTGAGGGTTGAGTATTGATGTTTGAGGTCTGAGGATTGAGGATTGAAGGTTGAGAATTGAGGATTGAGGATTGACGATTGAAGATTGAGGATTGAGGACTGAGGATTGAGGATTGAGGATGAGGGCTGAGGGTTGAGGATTGATGGTTGAGGATTGAAGATTGAGTATTGAGGATTGAAGATAGAGGATTGAGGATTGAGGTTTGAGGATTGAGGATTGAGTATTGTAGGTTGAATATTGATGATTGAAGATTGAGGATTGAGGATTGAGGTTTGTTGATTGACGACGAGGACTGAGGGTTGAGTATTGAGGATTGAGTTCTGAGGATTGAGGATTGAGGATTGAAGATTGAGGATTGGGTGTTGAGGATTGAAGATTGAGGATTGAGGATTGAGGATTGAGGATTGAGGATTGAAGATAGAGGATTGGGTATTGAGGATTCAACAATGAGGATTGCGGATTGAGGACTGATGATTGAGGATTGCAGATTGAGTATTGAGGATTGAAGATTGAGGGTTGAGGATTGAGGATTGAGGATTGAGCATTGAGGATTGAGGATAGAGGGTTGAGGATTGAAGATTGAGTATTGAGGATTGAAGATTGAGGATTGAGGATTGAGTATTGAGGATTGAGGATTGAGGATTGAAGATTGAGTATTGAGTATTGAAGGTTGATTATTGAGGGTTGAGTATTGAGGATTGAGGATTGAAGGTTGAGGATTGGGGACTGAGTGTTGAGGGTTGAGTGATGAGAATTGATGTTTGTGGATAGAAATTTGAAGATTGCAGATTGAGTATTGAGTATTGAAAACTGTGAATTGATGATATTCTATTGAGGATTGAGGATTGACGTCTGATTGTTGAGGACTGAGGGCTGAAGATTGAGGATTCAGGGTTGAGGATTCAGAATTGAGGTTTGAGGACAGACGATTGAGGATTGAAGATTGAGGATTGAGGATTGAGAATTGAGGATTGAGGATTGAAAACTGAGGATTGGGTATTGAGGATTCAACATTGAGGATTGAGGGTTGAGGATTGAGGATTGAGGATTGACGATTGACGGTTGAGGAATGAGGATGTGGGCTGAGGGTTGGGGATTGAGGTTTGAGGTCTGAGGACTGAGGATTGAGGATTGAGAATTGAGGATTGAGGATTGAGGATTGAAGATTGAGGATTGGGTGTTGAGGATTGAAGAATGAGGATTGAGGAGTGAGGATTAAGGATTGAGGGTTGAGGATTGAGTATAGAGGATTGAAGATTGAGGATTGAGGTCTGAGGATTGAGGATTGAGGATTGAGGATTGAAGATTTAAGATTGAGTATTGAGGATTGAAGATTGAGGATTGAGGATTGAGGATTGAGGATTGAGGATTGAGTATTGTAGGTTGAATATTGATGATTGAAGATTGAGGATTGAGGATTGAGGTTTGTTGATTGAGGACGAGGACTGAGGGTTGAGTATTGAGGATTGAGTTCTGAGGATTGAGGATTGAGGATTGAAGATTGAGGATTGGGTGTTGAGGATTGAAGATTGAGGATTGAGGATTGAGGATTGAGGATTGAGGATTGAAGATAGAGGATTGGGTATTGAGGATTGAACAATGAGGATTGCGGATTGAGGACTGATGGTTGAGGATTGCAGATTGAGTATTGAGGATTGAAGATTGAGGGTTGAGGATTGAGGATTGAGGATTGAGCATTGAGGATTGAGGATAGAGGATTGAGGATTGAAGATTGAGTATTGAGGATTGAAGATTGAGGATTGAGGATTGAGTATTGAGGATTGAGGATTGAGGATTGAAGATTGAGTATTGAGTATTGAAGGTTGAGGATTGAGGGTTGAGTATTGAGGATTGAGGATTGAAGGTTGAGGATTGGGGACTGAGTGTTGAGGGTTGAGTGATGAGAATTGATGTTTGTGGATAGAAATTTGAAGATTGCAGATTGAGTATTGAGTATTGAAAACTGTGAATTGATGATATTCTATTGAGGATTGAGGATTGACGTCTGATTGTTGAGGACTGAGGGCTGAAGATTGAGGATTCAGGGTTGAGGATTCAGAATTGAGGTTTGAGGACAGAGGATTGAGGATTGAAGATTGAGGATGGAGGATTGAGAATTGAGGATTGAGGATTGAAAACTGAGGATTGGGAATTGAGGATTCAACATTGAGGATTGAGGGTTGAGGATTGAGGATTGAGGATTGACGATTGACGGTTGAGGAATGAGGATGTGGGCTGAGGGTTGGGGATTGAGGTTTGAGGTCTGAGGACTGAGGATTGAGGATTGAGAATTGAGGATTGAGGATTGAGGATTGAAGATTGAGGATTGGGTGTTGAGGATTGACGAATGAGGATTGAGGAGTGAGGATTAAGGATTGAGGGTTGAGGATTGAGTATAGAGGATTGAAGATTGAGGATTGAGGTCTGAGGATTGAGGATTGAGGATTGAAGATTGAGGATTGGGAGTTGAGGATTGAAGAATGAGGATTGAGGATTGAGGATTGAGGATTGGGGATTGAAGATTTAAGATTGAGTATTGAGGATTGGAGATTCAGGATTGAGGATTGAGTATTGAGAATTGAGGACTGATAGTTGAGTATTGAGGACTGAGGATTGAGGACTGAAGATTGAGTATTGAGGATTCAGAATTGAAGTTTGAGGACTGAGGATTGAGGATTGAGGATTGAGGATTGAGAATGAGGGCTGAGGGTTGAGGATTGATGTTTGAGGACTGAGGACTGAGGACTGAGGATTGAGAATTGAGGATTGAGGATTGAGGAATGAGTGTTGAGGAGTGAGAATTGAGGATTGAGGATTGAGCATTGAGGATTGAGGATAGAGGATTGAGGATTGAATATTGAGTATTGAGGATTGAAGATTGAGGATTGAGGATTGAGTATTGACGATTGAGGATTGAGGATTGAGGATTGAAGATTGAGTATTGAGTATTGAAGGTTGAGGATTGAGGGCTGAGTATTGAGGATTGAAGATTGAGGATTGAGGTCTGAGGATTGAGGATTGAGGATTGAGGCATGAGGATTGAGGATTGAGGATTGAAGATTGAGGATTGAGGATTGAGGATGAGGGCTGAGGGTTGAGGATTGAGGTTTGAGGTCTGTGGACTGAGGATTGAGGATTGAGAATTGAGGATTGAGGGTTGAAGATTGAAGATTGAGGATTGAGGATTGAAGATTGAGGATTGGGTATTGAGGATTGAAGAATGAGGATTGAGAATTGAGTATTGAGGATTGAGGATTGAAGATTGAGTATTGAGAATTGAAGATTGAGGATTGAGGATTGAGGATTGAGGATTGACGATTGAGGATTGAGGATTGTAGGTTGAATATTGATGAATGAATATTGAGGATTGAGGATTGAGGTTTGTGGATTGAGGACGAGTACTGAGGGTTGAATATTGATGTTTGCGGTCTGAGGATTGAGGATTGAGGATTGAGGATTGAGAATTGAGGATTGGGGATTGAAGATTTAAGATTGAGTATTGAGGATTGGAGATTCAGGATTGAGGATTGAGTATTGAGAATTGAGGACTGATAGTTGAGTATTGAGGACTGAGGATTGAGGACTGAAGATTGAGTATTGAGGATTCAGAATTGAAGTTTGAGGACTGAGGATTGAGGATTGAGGATTGAGGATTGAGAATGAGGGCTGAGGGTTGAGGATTGATGTTTGAGGACTGAGGACTGAGGACTGAGGATTGAGAATTGAGGATTGAGGATTGAGGAATGAGTGTTGAGGAGTGAGAATTGAGGATTGAGGATTGAGCATTGAGGATTGAGGATAGAGGATTGAGGATTGAATATTGAGTATTGAGGATTGAAGATTGAGGATTGAGGATTGAGTATTGACGATTGAGGATTGAGGATTGAGGATTGAAGATTGAGTATTGAGTATTGAAGGTTGAGGATTGAGGGCTGAGTATTGAGGATTGAAGATTGAGGATTGAGGTCTGAGGATTGAGGATTGAGGATTGAGGCATGAGGATTGAGGATTGAGGATTGAAGATTGAGGATTGAGGATTGAGGATGAGGGCTGAGGGTTGAGGATTGAGGTTTGAGGTCTGTGGACTGAGGATTGAGGATTGAGAATTGAGGATTGAGGGTTGAAGATTGAAGATTGAGGATTGAGGATTGAAGATTGAGGATTGGGTATTGAGGATTGAAGAATGAGGATTGAGAATTGAGTATTGAGGATTGAGGATTGAAGATTGAGTATTGAGAATTGAAGATTGAGGATTGAGGATTGAGGATTGAGGATTGACGATTGAGGATTGAGGATTGTAGGTTGAATATTGATGAATGAATATTGAGGATTGAGGATTGAGGTTTGTGGATTGAGGACGAGTACTGAGGGTTGAATATTGATGTTTGCGGTCTGAGGATTGAGGATTGAGGATTGAGGATTGAGAATTGAGGATTGAGGATTGAGGATTGAAGATTGAGGTTTGGGTATTGAGGATTGAAGAATGAGGGTTGAGGATTGAGGGTTGAGGATTGAAGATTCAGTATTGAGGATCGAAGATTGAGAGTAGAGGATTGAGGATTGAACATTGAGGAATGAGTGCTGAGGGTCGAGTATTGAAAATTGATGTTTGTGGATACACGTTGGAAGATTGCAGATTGAGTATTGAGTATTGAAAGCTGTGAATTGAGGATATTCTATTGAGGATTGAGGAATGACAACTGATTGTTGAGGACTGAGGGCTGAAGATTGAGGATTCAGGGTTGAGGATTCAGAATTGAGGTTTGAGGACAGAGAATTGAGGATTGAAGATTGAGGATTGAGGATTGAGAATTGAGGATTGAGGGTTGAAGACTGAGGATTGGGTATTGAGGATTCAACATTGAGGATTGAGGGTTGGGGATTGAGGATTGAGGATTGACGATTGACGATTGAGGAATGAGGATGTGGGCTGAGGGTTGGGGATTGAGGTTTGAGGTCTGGGGACTGAGGATTGAGGATTGAGGACTGAGGATTGAGGACTGATGATGGAGTATTGAGGATTCAGAATTGAGGTTTGAGGACTGAGGATTGAGGATTGAGGATTGAGGATTGAGAATGAGGGCTGAGGGTTGAGGATTGATGTTTGAGGACTGAGGACTGAGGATTGAGGATTGAGAATTGAGGATTGAGGATTGAGGATTGAGTGTTGAGGAGTGAGAATTGAGGATTGAGGATTGAGTATTGAGGTTTGAGGATTGAAGAATGAGGGTTGAGGATTGAGGTTTGAGGATTGAGGATTGCAGATTGAGTATTGAGGATTGAAGATTGAGTTTTGAGGATTGAGGATTGAGTATTGAGCATTGAGGATTGAGGATTGAAGATGGAGTATTGAGGATTGAAGATTGAGGGTTGAGGATTGAGGATTGAGGATTGAGGATTGAAGATTGAGGATTGGGGATTGAGAATTGACGATTGAGGATTGAGTGTTGAGGAGTGAGAATTGAGGGTTGAGGATTGAGTATTGAGGTTTGAGGATTGAAGAATGAGGGTTGAGGATTGAGGTTTGAGGATTGAGGATTGCAGATTGAGTATTGAGGATTGAAGATTGAGTTTTGAGGATTGAGGATTGAGTATTGAGCATTGAGGATTGAGGATTGAAGATGGAGTATTGAGGATTGAAGATTGAGGGTTGAGGACGAGGACTGAGGGTTGAGTATTGATGTTTGAGGTCTGAGGATTGAGGATTGAAGG
Source organism: Calliopsis andreniformis (assembly GCF_051401765.1). Taxonomy (NCBI): domain Eukaryota; kingdom Metazoa; phylum Arthropoda; class Insecta; order Hymenoptera; family Andrenidae; genus Calliopsis; species Calliopsis andreniformis. Next base: position 821,130 of record NW_027480480.1, read on the forward strand.
TTGAGAATTGAGGATTGAGGATTGATGATTGAAGATTGTGGATAGGGTGTTGAGGATTGAAGAATGAGGATTGAGGATTGAGGATTGAGGATTGAGGATTGAAGATTGAGTATTGCGGATTGAAGATTGAGGATTGAGTTCTGAGGATTGAGGATTGAGTATTGAGAGATTGAGGATTAGGTGTTGAGGATTGAAGATTGAGGATTGAGGATTGAGGATTGATGATTGAGGATTGAAGATTGAGGATTGGGTATTGAGGATTGAACAATGAGGATTGCGGATTGAGGACTGATGGTTGAGGATTGCAGATTGAGTATTGAGGATTGAAGATTGAGGGTTGAGGATTGAGGATTGAGGATTGAGCATTGAGGATTGAGGATAGAGGACTGAGGATTGAAGATTGAGTATTGAGGATTGAAGATTGAGGATTGAGGATTGAGTATTGAGGACTGAGGATTGAGGATTGAAGATTGAGTATTGAGTATTGAAGGTTGAGGATTGAGGGTTGAGTATTGAGGATTGAGGATTGAATGTTGAGGATTGGGGACTGAGTGTTGAGGGTTGAGTGATGAGAATTGATGTTTGTGGATACACGTTGGAAGATTGCAGATTGAGTATTGAGTATTGAAAGCTGTGAATTGAGGATATTCTATTGATGATTGAGGAATGACAACTGATTGTTGAGGACCGAGGGCTGAAGATTGAGGATTCAGGGTTGAGGATTCAGAATTGAGGTTTGAGGACAGAGGATTGAGGATTGAAGATTGAGGATTGAGGATTGAGAATTGAGGATTGAGGATTGAAGACTGAGGATTGGGTATTGAGGATTCAACATTGAGGATTGAGGGTTGAGGATTGAGGATTGAGGATTGAAGATTGAGGATTGAGGTCTGAGGAGTGAGGATTGAGGATTGAAGATTGAGGATTGGGTGTTGAGGATTGAAGAATGAGGATTGAGGATTGAGGATTGAGGATTGAGGATTGAAGATTTAAGATTGAGTATTGAGGATTGGAGATTGAGGATTGAGGATTAAGTATTGAGAATTGAGGACTGATAGTTGAGTATTGAGGACTGAGGATTGAGGACTGAAGATTGAGTATTGAGGATTCAGAATTGAGGTTTGAGGATTGAGGATTGAGGATTGAGGATTGAGGATTGAGAATGAGGGCTGAGGGTTGAGGATTGATGTTTGAGGACAGAGGACTGAGGATTGAGGATTGAGAATTGAGGATTGAGGATTGAGGATTGAGCGTTGAGGAGTGAGAATTGAGGATTGAGGATTGAAGATTGAGGTTTGAGGATTGAAGAATGAGGGTTGAGGATTGAGGTTTGAGGATTGAGGATTGCAGATTGAGTATTGAGGATTGAATATTGAGGGTTGAGGATTGAGGATTGAGTATTGAGCATTGAGGATTGAGGATTGAGGATTGAGGATTGAAGATGGAGTATTGAGGATTGAAGATTGAGGGTTGAGGATTGAGGATCGAGGATTGAGGATTGAAGATAGAGGATTGGGGATTGAGAATTGACGATTGAGGATTGAGTGTTGAGGAGTGAGAATTGAGGATTGAGGATTGAAGATCGAGGATTGAGTATCGAGGATTGAGGATTGAGGATTTAGGATTGAAGATTGAGTATTGAGGATTGAAGGTTGAGGATTGTGGATTGAGGATTGAGGATTGAGGATTGAATATTGAGTATTGGGGACTGAGTGTTGAGGGTTGAGTGATGAGAATTGATGTTTGTGGATAGAGATTTGAAGATTGCAGATTGAGTATTGAGTATTGAAAAGTGTGAATTGACGACATTCTATTGAGGATTGAGGTTTGACAACTGATTGTTGAGGACTGAGGGCTGAAGATTGAGGATTCAGTATTGAGGATTCAGGATTGAGGTTGGAGGACAGAGGATTGAGGATTGAGGGTTGAGGATTGAGGATTGAGTATTGAGGATTGAGGATTGAGGATTGAAGACTGAATATTGATGATTGAAGATTGAGGATCGAGGATTGAGGGTTGTGGACTGAGGACGAGGACTGAGGATTGAGGATTGAAGGTTGAGAATTGAGGATTGAGGATTGACGATTGAAGATTGTGGATTGGGTGTTGAGGATTGAAGAATGAGGATTGAGGATTGAGGATTGAGGATTGAGGATTCAAGATTGAGTATTGCGGATTGAAGATTGAGGATTGGGTATTGAGGATTGAAGAATGAGGATTGAGGATTGAGTATTGAGGATTGAGGATTGAAGATTGAGTATTGAGAATTGAAGATTGAGGATTGAGGATTGAGGATTGAGGATTGACGATTGAGGATTGAGGATTGTAGGTTGAACATTGATGAATGAATATTGAGGATTGAGGATTGAGGTTTGTGGATTGAGGTCGAGGACTGAGGGTTGAATATTGACGTTTGCGGTCTGAGGATTGAGGATTGAGTATTGAGGATTGAGAATTGAGGATTGAGGATTGAGGATTGAAGATTGAGGTTTGGGTATTGAGGATTGAAGAATGAGGGTTGAGGATTGAGGGTTGAGGATTGAAGATTCAGTATTGAGGATCGAAGATTGAGAGTAGAGGATTGAGGATTGAACATTGAGGAATGAGTGCTGAGGGTCGAGTAGTGAAAATTGATGTTTGTGGATACACGTTGGAAGATTGCAGATTGAGTATTGAGTATTGAAAGCTGTGAATTGAGGATATTCTATTGAGGATTGAGGAATGACAACTGATTGTTGAGGACTGAGGGCTGAAGATTGAGGATTCAGGGTTGAGGATTCAGAATTGAGGTTTGAGGACAGAGAATTGAGGATTGAAGATTGAGGATTGAGGATTGAGAATTGAGGATTGAGGGTTGAAGACTGAGGATTGGGTATTGAGGATTCAACATTGAGGATTGAGGGTTGGGGATTGAGGATTGAGGATTGACGATTGACGATTGAGGAATGAGGATGTGGGCTGAGGGTTGGGGATTGAGGTTTGAGGTCTGAGGACTGAGGATTGAGGATTGAGGACTGAGGATTGAGGACTGATGATGGAGTATTGAGGATTCAGAATTGAGGTTTGAGGACTGAGGATTGAGGATTGAGGATTGAGGATTGAGAATGAGGGCTGAGGGTTGAGGATTGATGTTTGAGGACTGAGGACTGAGGATTGAGGATTGAGAATTGAGGATTGAGGATTGAGGATTGAGTGTTGAGGAGTGAGAATTGAGGATTGAGGATTGAGTATTGAGGTTTGAGGATTGAAGAATGAGGGTTGAGGATTGAGGTTTGAGGATTGAGGATTGCAGATTGAGTATTGAGGATTGAAGATTGAGTTTTGAGGATTGAGGATTGAGTATTGAGCATTGAGGATTGAGGATTGAAGATGGAGTATTGAGGATTGAAGATTGAGGGTTGAGGATTGAGGATTGAGGATTGAGGATTGAAGATTGAGGATTGGGGATTGAGAATTGACGATTGAGGATTGAGTGTTGAGGAGTGAGAATTGAGGATTGAGGATTGAAGATTGAGGTTTGAGGATTGAAGATTGAGTATTGATGATTGAAGATTGATCATTGAAGAATGAGGACTGAGGATTGAGGATTGAGGATTAAGGATTGAAGATTGAGTATTGAGGATTGATGATTGGCGATCGAGGATTGAGAATCGAGGATTGAGGATTGAGGATTGAGGATTGAAGATTGAGTATCGAGGATTGAAGGTTGAGGATTGTGGATTCAGGATTGAGGATTGAGGACTGAATATTGAGTATTGGGGACTGTCTGTTGAGGGTTGAGTGATGAGAATTGATGTTTGTGTATAGAGATTTGAAGATTGCAGATTGAGTATTGAGTATTGAAAACTGTGAATTGACGACATTCTATTGAGGATTGAGGTTTGACAACTGATTGTTGAGGACTGAGGGCTGAAGATTGAGGATTCAGTATTGAGGATTCAGGATTGAGGTTGGAGGACAGATGATTGAGGATTGAGGGTTGAGGATTGAGGATTGAGTATTGAGGATTGAGGATTGAGGATTGAAGACTGAATATTGAGGATTGAGGATGAGGGCTGAGGGTTGAGGGTTGTGGATTGAGGACGAGAACTGAGGGTTGAGTATTGATGTTTGAGGTCTGAGGATTGAGGACTGAAGGTTGAGAATTGAGGATTGATGATTGAGGATTGAGGCTTGAGTGTTGAGGTTTCTGTATTGAATCCTGAGAGTTCAGGGTATTCTATTGAGTATTGAGAATTGAGGATTGATGGTTGAGTATTGAGGATTGAGGATTGGGGATTGAAGACTGAGGATTGAGGATTGAGTATTGAGGATTGAGGGTTGAGTGTTGAGGTTTGTGTATTCAATCCTGAGAGTTCAGGGTATTCTATTGAGTATTGAGAATTGAGGATTGATCGTTGAGTATTGAGGATTGAGGATTGGGGATTGAGGATTGAGTATTGAGGATTGAGGGTTGAGGATTGAAGACTGAATATTGATGATTGAAGGTTGAGGATCGAGGATTGAGGGTTGTGGATTGAGGACGAGGACTGAGGGTTGAGTATTGATGTTTGAGGTCTGAGGATTGAGGATTGAAGGTTGAGAATTGAGGATTGAGGATTGATGATTGAAGATTGTGGATTGGGTGTTGAGGATTGAAGAATGAGGATTGAGGATTGAGGATTGAGGGTTGAGGATTGAAGATTGAGTATTGCGGATTGAAGATTGAGGATTGAGTTCTGAGGATTGAGGATTGAGTATTGAGAGATTGAGGATTAGGTGTTGAGGATTGAAGATTGTGGATTGAGGATTGAGGATTGATGATTGAGGATTGAAGATTGAGGATTGGGTATTGAGGATTGAACAATGAGGATTGCGGATTGAGGACTGATGGTTGAGGATTGCAGATTGAGTATTGAGGATTGAAGATTGAGGGTTGAGGATTGAGGATTGAGGATTGAGCATTGAGGATTGAGGATAGAGGATTGAGGATTGAAGATTGAGTATTGAGGATTGAAGATTGAGGATTGAGGATTGAGTATTGAGGACTGAGGATTGAGGATTGAAGATTGAGTATTGAGTATTGAAGGTTGAGGATTGAGGGTTGAGTATTGAGGATTGAGGATTGAATGTTGAGGATTGGGGACTGAGTGTTGAGGGTTGAGTGATGAGAATTGATGTTTGTGGATAGAAATTTGAAGATTGCAGATTGCGTATTGAGTATTGAAAACTGTGAATTGATGATATTCTATTGAGGATTGAGGATTGACTTCTGATTGTTCAGGTCTAAGGTCTGAAGATTGAGGATTGAGGATTGAGGATTGAGAATTGAGGATTGAGGATTGAGGATTGAAGATTGAGGTTTGGGTATTGAGGATTGAAGAATGAGGGTTGAGGATTGAGGGTTGAGGATTGAAGATTCAGTATTGAGTATCGAAGATTGAGAGTAGAGGATTGAGGATTGAACATTGAGGAATGAGTGCTGAGGGTTGAGTAGTGAAAATTGATGTTTGTGGATACACGTTGGAAGATTGCAGATTGAGTATTGAGTATTGAAAGCTGTGAATTGAGGATATTCTATTGAGGATTGAGGAATGACAACTGATTGTTGAGGACCGAGGGCTGAAGATTGAGGATTCAGGGTTGAGGATTCAGAATTGAGGTTTGAGGACAGAGGATTGAGGATTGAAGATTGAGGATTGAGGATTGAGAATTGAGGATTGAGGATTGAAGACTGAGGATTGGGTATTGAGGATTCAACATTGAGGATTGAGGGTTGAGGATTGAGGATTGAGGATTGAAGATTGAGGATTGAGGTCTGAGGAGTGAGGATTGAGGATTGAAGATTGAGGATTGGGTGTTGAGGATTGAAGAATGAGGATTGAGGATTGAGGATTGAGGATTGAGGATTGAAGATTTAAGATTGAGTATTGAGGATTGAGGATTAAGTATTGAGAATTGAGGACTGATAGTTGAGTATGGAGGACTGAGGATTGAGGACTGAAGATTGAGTATTGAGGATTCAGAATTGAGGTTTGAGGACTGAGGATTGAGGATTGAGGATTGAGGATTGAGAATGAGGGCTGAGGGTTGAGGATTGATGTTTGAGGACAGAGGACTGAGGATTGAGGATTGAGAATTGAGGATTGAGGATTGAGGATTGAGTGTTGAGGAGTGAGAATTGAGGATTGAGGATTGAAGATTGAGGTTTGAGGATTGAAGAATGAGGGTTGAGGATTGAGGTTTGAGGATTGAGGATTGCAGATTGAGTATTGAGGATTGAAGATTGAGGGTTGAGGATTGAGGATTGAGTGTTGAGCATTGAGGATTGAGGATTGAGGATTGAGGATTGAAGATGGAGTATTGAGGATTGAAGATTGAGGGTTGAGGATTGAGGATTGAGGATTGAGGATTGAAGATAGAGGATTGGGGATTGAGAATTGACGATTGAGGATTGAGTGTTGAGGAGTGAGAATTGAGGATTGAGGATTGAAGATCGAGGATTGAGTATCGAGGATTGAGGATTGAGGATTGAGGATTGAAGATTGAGTATTGAGGATTGAAGGTTGAGGATTGTGGATTGAGGATTGAGGATTGAGGATTGAATATTGAGTATTGGAGACTGAGTGTTGAGGGTTGAGTGATGAGAATTGATGTTTGTGGATAGAGATTTGAAGATTGCAGATTGAGTATTGAGTATTGAAAAGTGTGAATTGACGACATTCTATTGAGGATTGAGGTTTGACAACTGATTGTTGAGGACTGAGGGCTGAAGATTGAGGATTCAGTATGGAGGATTCAGGATTGAGGTTGGAGGACAGAGGATTGAGGATTGAGGGTTGAGGACTGAGGATTGGGTATTGAGGATTGAGGATTGAGGATTGAAGACTGAATATTGATGATTGAAGATTGAGGATCGAGGATTGAGGGTTGTGGACTGAGGACGAGGACTGAGGGTTGAGTATCGATGCTTGAGGTCTGAGGATTGAGGATTGAAGGTTGAGAATTGAGGATTGAGGATTGACGATTGAAGATTGTGGATTGGGTGTTGAGGATTGAAGAATGAGGATTGAGGATTGAGGATTGAGGATTGAGGATTGAAGATTGTTTATTGCGGATTGAAGATTGAGGATTGAGAACTGAGGATTGAGGATTGAGGATTGAAGATTGAGGATTGGGTGTTGAGGATTGAAGATTGAGCATTGAGGATTGAGGATTGAGGATTTAGGGTTGAAGATTGAGTATTGAGGATTGAAGCCTGACGATTGAGGATTGAGGATTGAGGATTGAGGATTGAGGATTGAGGATTGAAGATTGAGTATTGAGGATTGAAGGTTGAGGATTGAGGATTGAGGATTGAGGATTGAGGATTGAGGGTTGAGTGTTGAGGTTTGTGTATTGAATCCTGAGAGTTCAGGGTATTCTATTGAGTATTGAGAATTGAGGATTGATGGTTGAGTATTGAGGATTGAGGATTGAAGACTGAATATTGATGATTGAAGATTGAGGATCGAGGATTGAGTGTTGTGGATTGAGGACGAGGACTGAGGGTTGAGTATTGATGTTTGAGGCCTGAGGATTGAGGATTGAAGGTTGAGAATTCAGGATTGAGGATTGATGATTGAAGATTGTGTATTGGGTGTTGAGGATTGAAGAATGAGGATTGAGGGTTGAGGATTGAGGATTGAGGATTGAAGATTGAGTATTGCGGATTGAAGATCGAGGATTGAGTTCTGAGGATTGAGGATTGAGTATTGAAGATTGAGGATTGGGTGTTGAGGATTGAAGATTGAGGATTGAGGATTGAGGATTGAGGATTGAGGATTGAAGATTGAGGATTGAGGATTAAGGATTGAAGATTGAGTATTGAGGATTGATGATTGGCGATCGAGGATTGAGAATCGAGGATTGAGGATTGAGGATTGAGGATTGAAGATTGAGTATCGAGGATTGAAGGTTGAGGATTGTGGATTCAGGATTGAGGATTGAGGACTGAATATTGAGTATTGGGGACTGTCTGTTGAGGGTTGAGTGATGAGAATTGATGTTTGTGTATAGAGATTTGAAGATTGCAGATTGAGTATTGAGTATTGAAAACTGTGAATTGACGACATTCTATTGAGGATTGAGGTTTGACAACTGATTGTTGAGGACTGAGGGCTGAAGATTGAGGATTCAGTATTGAGGATTCAGGATTGAGGTTGGAGGACAGATGATTGAGGATTGAGGGTTGAGGATTGAGGATTGAGTATTGAGGATTGAGGATTGAGGATTGAAGACTGAATATTGAGGATTGAGGATGAGGGCTGAGGGTTGAGGGTTGTGGATTGAGGACGAGAACTGAGGGTTGAGTATTGATGTTTGAGGTCTGAGGATTGAGGACTGAAGGTTGAGAATTGAGGATTGAGGATTGAGGATTGAGGCTTGAGTGTTGAGGTTTCTGTATTGAATCCTGAGAGTTCAGGGTATTCTATTGAGTATTGAGAATTGAGGATTGATGGTTGAGTATTGAGGATTGAGGATTGGGGATTGAAGACTGAGGATTGAGGATTGAGTATTGAGGATTGAGGGTTGAGTGTTGAGGTTTGTGTATTCAATCCTGAGAGTTCAGGGTATTCTATTGAGTATTGAGAATTGAGGATTGATCGTTGAGTATTGAGGATTGAGGATTGGGGATTGAGGATTGAGTATTGAGGATTGAGGGTTGAGGATTGAAGACTGAATATTGATGATTGAAGGTTGAGGATCGAGGATTGAGGGTTGTGGATTGAGGACGAGGACTGAGGGTTGAGTATTGATGTTTGAGGTCTGAGGATTGAGGATTGAAGGTTGAGAATTGAGGATTGAGGATTGATGATTGAAGATTGTGGATTGGGTGTTGAGGATTGAAGAATGAGGATTGAGGATTGAGGATTGAGGGTTGAGGATTGAAGATTGAGTATTGCGGATTGAAGATTGAGGATTGAGTTCTGAGGATTGAGGATTGAGTATTGAGAGATTGAGGATTAGGTGTTGAGGATTGAAGATTGTGGATTGAGGATTGAGGATTGATGATTGAGGATTGAAGATTGAGGATTGGGTATTGAGGATTGAACAATGAGGATTGCGGATTGAGGACTGATGGTTGAGGATTGCAGATTGAGTATTGAGGATTGAAGATTGAGGGTTGAGGATTGAGGATTGAGGATTGAGCATTGAGGATTGAGGATAGAGGATTGAGGATTGAAGATTGAGTATTGAGGATTGAAGATTGAGGATTGAGGATTGAGTATTGAGGACTGAGGATTGAGGATTGAAGATTGAGTATTGAGTATTGAAGGTTGAGGATTGAGGGTTGAGTATTGAGGATTGAGGATTGAATGTTGAGGATTGGGGACTGAGTGTTGAGGGTTGAGTGATGAGAATTGATGTTTGTGGATAGAAATTTGAAGATTGCAGATTGCGTATTGAGTATTGAAAACTGTGAATTGATGATATTCTATTGAGGATTGAGGATTGACTTCTGATTGTTCAGGTCTAAGGTCTGAAGATTGAGGATTGAGGATTGAGGATTGAGAATTGAGGATTGAGGATTGAGGATTGAAGATTGAGGTTTGGGTATTGAGGATTGAAGAATGAGGGTTGAGGATTGAGGGTTGAGGATTGAAGATTCAGTATTGAGTATCGAAGATTGAGAGTAGAGGATTGAGGATTGAACATTGAGGAATGAGTGCTGAGGGTTGAGTAGTGAAAATTGATGTTTGTGGATACACGTTGGAAGATTGCAGATTGAGTATTGAGTATTGAAAGCTGTGAATTGAGGATATTCTATTGAGGATTGAGGAATGACAACTGATTGTTGAGGACCGAGGGCTGAAGATTGAGGATTCAGGGTTGAGGATTCAGAATTGAGGTTTGAGGACAGAGGATTGAGGATTGAAGATTGAGGATTGAGGATTGAGAATTGAGGATTGAGGATTGAAGACTGAGGATTGGGTATTGAGGATTCAACATTGAGGATTGAGGGTTGAGGATTGAGGATTGAGGATTGAAGATTGAGGATTGAGGTCTGAGGAGTGAGGATTGAGGATTGAAGATTGAGGATTGGGTGTTGAGGATTGAAGAATGAGGATTGAGGATTGAGGATTGAGGATTGAGGATTGAAGATTTAAGATTGAGTATTGAGGATTGAGGATTAAGTATTGAGAATTGAGGACTGATAGTTGAGTATGGAGGACTGAGGATTGAGGACTGAAGATTGAGTATTGAGGATTCAGAATTGAGGTTTGAGGACTGAGGATTGAGGATTGAGGATTGAGGATTGAGAATGAGGGCTGAGGGTTGAGGATTGATGTTTGAGGACAGAGGACTGAGGATTGAGGATTGAGAATTGAGGATTGAGGATTGAGGATTGAGTGTTGAGGAGTGAGAATTGAGGATTGAGGATTGAAGATTGAGGTTTGAGGATTGAAGAATGAGGGTTGAGGATTGAGGTTTGAGGATTGAGGATTGCAGATTGAGTATTGAGGATTGAAGATTGAGGGTTGAGGATTGAGGATTGAGTGTTGAGCATTGAGGATTGAGGATTGAGGATTGAGGATTGAAGATGGAGTATTGAGGATTGAAGATTGAGGGTTGAGGATTGAGGATTGAGGATTGAGGATTGAAGATAGAGGATTGGGGATTGAGAATTGACGATTGAGGATTGAGTGTTGAGGAGTGAGAATTGAGGATTGAGGATTGAAGATCGAGGATTGAGTATCGAGGATTGAGGATTGAGGATTGAGGATTGAAGATTGAGTATTGAGGATTGAAGGTTGAGGATTGTGGATTGAGGATTGAGGATTGAGGATTGAATATTGAGTATTGGGGACTGAGTGTTGAGGGTTGAGTGATGAGAATTGATGTTTGTGGATAGAGATTTGAAGATTGCAGATTGAGTATTGAGTATTGAAAAGTGTGAATTGACGACATTCTATTGAGGATTGAGGTTTGACAACTGATTGTTGAGGACTGAGGGCTGAAGATTGAGGATTCAGTATGGAGGATTCAGGATTGAGGTTGGAGGACAGAGGATTGAGGATTGAGGGTTGAGGACTGAGGATTGGGTATTGAGGATTGAGGATTGAGGATTGAAGACTGAATATTGATGATTGAAGATTGAGGATCGAGGATTGAGGGTTGTGGACTGAGGACGAGGACTGAGGGTTGAGTATCGATGCTTGAGGTCTGAGGATTGAGGATTGAAGGTTGAGAATTGAGGATTGAGGATTGACGATTGAAGATTGTGGATTGGGTGTTGAGGATTGAAGAATGAGGATTGAGGATTGAGGATTGAGGATTGAGGATTGAAGATTGTTTATTGCGGATTGAAGATTGAGGATTGAGAACTGAGGATTGAGGATTGAGGATTGAAGATTGAGGATTGGGTGTTGAGGATTGAAGATTGAGCATTGAGGATTGAGGATTGAGGATTTAGGGTTGAAGATTGAGTATTGAGGATTGAAGCCTGACGATTGAGGATTGAGGATTGAGGATTGAGGATTGAGGATTGAGGATTGAAGATTGAGTATTGAGGATTGAAGGTTGAGGATTGAGGATTGAGGATTGAGGATTGAGGATTGAGGGTTGAGTGTTGAGGTTTGTGTATTGAATCCTGAGAGTTCAGGGTATTCTATTGAGTATTGAGAATTGAGGATTGATGGTTGAGTATTGAGGATTGAGGATTGAAGACTGAATATTGATGATTGAAGATTGAGGATCGAGGATTGAGTGTTGTGGATTGAGGACGAGGACTGAGGGTTGAGTATTGATGTTTGAGGCCTGAGGATTGAGGATTGAAGGTTGAGAATTCAGGATTGAGGATTGATGATTGAAGATTGTGTATTGGGTGTTGAGGATTGAAGAATGAGGATTGAGGGTTGAGGATTGAGGATTGAGGATTGAAGATTGAGTATTGCGGATTGAAGATCGAGGATTGAGTTCTGAGGATTGAGGATTGAGTATTGAAGATTGAGGATTGGGTGTTGAGGATTGAAGATTGAGGATTGAGGATTGAGGATTGAGGATTGAGGATTGAAGATTGAGGATTGGGTATTGAGGATTGAACAATGAGGATTGCGGATTGAGGACTGATGGTTGTGGATTGCAGATTGAGTATTGAGGATTGAAGATTGAGGGTTGAGGATTGAGGATTGAGGATTGAGCATTGAGGATTGAGGATAGAGGATTGAGGATTGAAGATTGTGTATTGAGGATTGAAGATTGAGGATTGAGGATTGAGTATTGACGATTGAGGATTGAGGATTGAAGATTGAGTATTGAGTATTGAAGGTTGAGGATTGAGGGTTGAGTATTGAGGATTGAGGATTGAAGGTTGAGGATTGGGGACTGAGTGTTGAGGGTTGAGTGATGAGAATTGATGTTTGTGGATAGAAATTTGAAGATTGCAGATTGCGTATTGAGTATTGAAAACTGTGAATTGATGATATTCTATTGAGGATTGAGGATTGACTTCTGATTGTTCAGGTCTAAGGTCTGAAGGTTGAGGATTCAGGATTGAGGATTCAGGATTGAGGTTTGATGACTGAGGATTGAGGATTGAGGATTGAGGATTGAAGATTGAGGATTGAAGATTGAGGATTGGGTGTTGAGGATTGAAGAATGAGGATTGAGGATTGAGGATTGAGGATTGAGGATTGAAGATTTAAGATTGAGTATTGAGGATTGGAGATTGAGGATTGAGGATTGAGTATTGAGAATTGAGGACTGATAGTTGAGTATTGAGGACTGAGGATTGAGGACTGAAGGTTGAGTATTGAGGATTCAGAATTGAGGTTTGAGGACTGAGGATTGAGAATTGAGGATTGAGGATTGAGAATGAGGGCTGAGTATTGAGGATTGATGTTTGAGGACTGAGGACTGAGGATTGAGGATTGAGAATTGAGGATTGAGGATTGAGGATTGAGTGTTGAGGAGTGAGAATTGAGGATTGAGGATTGAAGATTGAGGTTTGAGGATTGAAGAATGAGGGTTGAGGATTGAGGTTTGAGAATTGAGGATTGCAGATTGAGTATTGAGGATTGAAGATTGAGGGTTGAGGATTGAGGATTGAGTATTGAGCATTGAGGATTGAGGATTGAGGATTGAGGATTGAAGATGGAGTATTGAGGATTGAAGATTGAGGGTTGAGGATTGAGGATTGAGGATTGAGGATTGAAGATTGAGGATTGGGGATTGAGAATTGACGATTGAGGATTGAGTGTTGAGGAGTGATAATTGAGGATTGAGGATTGAGGATTGAGGATTGAGGATTGAGTATTGAGGATTGAGGATTGAGGATTGAAGACTGAATATTGATGATTGAAGATTGAGGATCGAGGATTGAGGGTTGTGGATTGAGGACGAGGACTGAGGGTTGAGTATTGATGTTTGAGGTCTGAGGATTGAGGATTGAGGGTTGAGAATTGAGGATTGAGGATTGACGATTGAAGATTGAGGATTGAGGACTGAGGATTGAGGATTGAGGATGAGGGCTGAGGGTTGAGGATTGATGGTTGAGGATTGAAGATTGAGTATTGAGGATTGAAGATTGAGGATTGAGGATTGAGGATTGAGGATTGAGGATTGAGTATTGTAGGTTGAATATTGATGATTGAAGATTGAGGATTGAGGATTGAGGTTTGTTGATTGAGGACGAGGACTGAGGGTTGAGTATTGAGGATTGAGTTCTGAGGATTGAGGATTGAGGATTGAAGATTGAGGATTGGGTGTTGAGGATTGTAGATTGAGGATTGAGGATTGAGGATTGAGGATTGAGGATTGAAGATAGAGGATTGGGTATTGAGGATTGAACAATGAGGATTGCGGATTGAGGACTGATGGTTGAGGATTGCAGATTGAGTATTGAGGATTGAAGATTGAGGGTTGAGGATTGAGGATTGAGGATTGAGCATTGAGGATTGAGGATAGAGGATTGAGGATTGAAGATTGAGTATTGAGGATTGAAGATTGAGGATTGAGGATTGAGTATTGAGGACTGAGGATTGAGGATTGAAGATTGAGTATTGAGTATTGAAGGTTGAGGATTGAGGGTTGAGTATTGAGGATTGAGGATTGAATGTTGAGGATTGGGGACTGAGTGTTGAGGGTTGAGTGATGAGAATTGATGTTTGTGGATAGAAATTTGAAGATTGCAGATTGCGTATTGAGTATTGAAAACTGTGAATTGATGATATTCTATTGAGGATTGAGGATTGACTTCTGATTGTTCAGGTCTAAGGTCTGAAGATTGAGGATTGAGGATTGAGGATTGAGAATTGAGGATTGAGGATTGAGGATTGAAGATTGAGGTTTGGGTATTGAGGATTGAAGAATGAGGGTTGAGGATTGAGGGTTGAGGATTGAAGATTCAGTATTGAGTATCGAAGATTGAGAGTAGAGGATTGAGGATTGAACATTGAGGAATGAGTGCTGAGGGTTGAGTAGTGAAAATTGATGTTTGTGGATACACGTTGGAAGATTGCAGATTGAGTATTGAGTATTGAAAGCTGTGAATTGAGGATATTCTATTGAGGATTGAGGAATGACAACTGATTGTTGAGGACCGAGGGCTGAAGATTGAGGATTCAGTATTGAGGATTCAGGATTGAGGTTGGAGGACAGAGGATTGAGGATTGAGGGTTGAGGATTGAGGATTGAGTATTGAGGATTGAGGATTGAGGATTGAAGACTGAATATTGATGATTGAAGATTGAGGATCGAGGATTGAGGGTTGTGGACTGAGGACGAGGACTGAGGATTGAGGATTGAAGGTTGAGAATTGAGGATTGAGGATTGACGATTGAAGATTGTGGATTGGGTGTTGAGGATTGAAGAATGAGGATTGAGGATTGAGGATTGAGGATTGAGGATTCAAGATTGAGTATTGCGGATTGAAGATTGAGGATTGGGTATTGAGGATTGAAGAATGAGGATTGAGGATTGAGTATTGAGGATTGAGGATTGAAGATTGAGTATTGAGAATTGAAGATTGAGGATTGAGGATTGAGGATTGAGGATTGACGATTGAGGATTGAGGATTGTAGGTTGAACATTGATGAATGAATATTGAGGATTGAGGATTGAGGTTTGTGGATTGAGGTCGAGGACTGAGGGTTGAATATTGACGTTTGCGGTCTGAGGATTGAGGATTGAGTATTGAGGATTGAGAATTGAGGATTGAGGATTGAGGATTGAAGATTGAGGTTTGGGTATTGAGGATTGAAGAATGAGGGTTGAGGATTGAGGGTTGAGGATTGAAGATTCAGTATTGAGGATCGAAGATTGAGAGTAGAGGATTGAGGATTGAACATTGAGGAATGAGTGCTGAGGGTCGAGTAGTGAAAATTGATGTTTGTGGATACACGTTGGAAGATTGCAGATTGAGTATTGAGTATTGAAAGCTGTGAATTGAGGATATTCTATTGAGGATTGAGGAATGACAACTGATTGTTGAGGACTGAGGGCTGAAGATTGAGGATTCAGGGTTGAGGATTCAGAATTGAGGTTTGAGGACAGAGAATTGAGGATTGAAGATTGAGGATTGAGGATTGAGAATTGAGGATTGAGGGTTGAAGACTGAGGATTGGGTATTGAGGATTCAACATTGAGGATTGAGGGTTGGGGATTGAGGATTGAGGATTGACGATTGACGATTGAGGAATGAGGATGTGGGCTGAGGGTTGGGGATTGAGGTTTGAGGTCTGAGGACTGAGGATTGAGGATTGAGGACTGAGGATTGAGGACTGATGATGGAGTATTGAGGATTCAGAATTGAGGTTTGAGGACTGAGGATTGAGGATTGAGGATTGAGGATTGAGAATGAGGGCTGAGGGTTGAGGATTGATGTTTGAGGACTGAGGACTGAGGATTGAGGATTGAGAATTGAGGATTGAGGATTGAGGATTGAGTGTTGAGGAGTGAGAATTGAGGATTGAGGATTGAGTATTGAGGTTTGAGGATTGAAGAATGAGGGTTGAGGATTGAGGTTTGAGGATTGAGGATTGCAGATTGAGTATTGAGGATTGAAGATTGAGTTTTGAGGATTGAGGATTGAGTATTGAGCATTGAGGATTGAGGATTGAAGATGGAGTATTGAGGATTGAAGATTGAGGGTTGAGGATTGAGGATTGAGGATTGAGGATTGAAGATTGAGGATTGGGGATTGAGAATTGACGATTGAGGATTGAGTGTTGAGGAGTGAGAATTGAGGATTGAGGATTGAAGATTGAGGTTTGAGGATTGAAGATTGAGTATTGATGATTGAAGATTGATCATTGAAGAATGAGGACTGAGGATTGAGGATTGAGGATTAAGGATTGAAGATTGAGTATTGAGGATTGATGATTGGCGATCGAGGATTGAGAATCGAGGATTGAGGATTGAGGATTGAGGATTGAAGATTGAGTATCGAGGATTGAAGGTTGAGGATTGTGGATTCAGGATTGAGGATTGAGGACTGAATATTGAGTATTGGGGACTGTCTGTTGAGGGTTGAGTGATGAGAATTGATGTTTGTGTATAGAGATTTGAAGATTGCAGATTGAGTATTGAGTATTGAAAACTGTGAATTGACGACATTCTATTGAGGATTGAGGTTTGACAACTGATTGTTGAGGACTGAGGGCTGAAGATTGAGGATTCAGTATTGAGGATTCAGGATTGAGGTTGGAGGACAGATGATTGAGGATTGAGGGTTGAGGATTGAGGATTGAGTATTGAGGATTGAGGATTGAGGATTGAAGACTGAATATTGAGGATTGAGGATGAGGGCTGAGGGTTGAGGGTTGTGGATTGAGGACGAGAACTGAGGGTTGAGTATTGATGTTTGAGGTCTGAGGATTGAGGACTGAAGGTTGAGAATTGAGGATTGATGATTGAGGATTGAGGCTTGAGTGTTGAGGTTTCTGTATTGAATCCTGAGAGTTCAGGGTATTCTATTGAGTATTGAGAATTGAGGATTGATGGTTGAGTATTGAGGATTGAGGATTGGGGATTGAAGACTGAGGATTGAGGATTGAGTATTGAGGATTGAGGGTTGAGTGTTGAGGTTTGTGTATTCAATCCTGAGAGTTCAGGGTATTCTATTGAGTATTGAGAATTGAGGATTGATCGTTGAGTATTGAGGATTGAGGATTGGGGATTGAGGATTGAGTATTGAGGATTGAGGGTTGAGGATTGAAGACTGAATATTGATGATTGAAGGTTGAGGATCGAGGATTGAGGGTTGTGGATTGAGGACGAGGACTGAGGGTTGAGTATTGATGTTTGAGGTCTGAGGATTGAGGATTGAAGGTTGAGAATTGAGGATTGAGGATTGATGATTGAAGATTGTGGATTGGGTGTTGAGGATTGAAGAATGAGGATTGAGGATTGAGGATTGAGGGTTGAGGATTGAAGATTGAGTATTGCGGATTGAAGATTGAGGATTGAGTTCTGAGGATTGAGGATTGAGTATTGAGAGATTGAGGATTAGGTGTTGAGGATTGAAGATTGTGGATTGAGGATTGAGGATTGATGATTGAGGATTGAAGATTGAGGATTGGGTATTGAGGATTGAACAATGAGGATTGCGGATTGAGGACTGATGGTTGAGGATTGCAGATTGAGTATTGAGGATTGAAGATTGAGGGTTGAGGATTGAGGATTGAGGATTGAGCATTGAGGATTGAGGATAGAGGATTGAGGATTGAAGATTGAGTATTGAGGATTGAAGATTGAGGATTGAGGATTGAGTATTGAGGACTGAGGATTGAGGATTGAAGATTGAGTATTGAGTATTGAAGGTTGAGGATTGAGGGTTGAGTATTGAGGATTGAGGATTGAATGTTGAGGATTGGGGACTGAGTGTTGAGGGTTGAGTGATGAGAATTGATGTTTGTGGATAGAAATTTGAAGATTGCAGATTGCGTATTGAGTATTGAAAACTGTGAATTGATGATATTCTATTGAGGATTGAGGATTGACTTCTGATTGTTCAGGTCTAAGGTCTGAAGATTGAGGATTGAGGATTGAGGATTGAGAATTGAGGATTGAGGATTGAGGATTGAAGATTGAGGTTTGGGTATTGAGGATTGAAGAATGAGGGTTGAGGATTGAGGGTTGAGGATTGAAGATTCAGTATTGAGTATCGAAGATTGAGAGTAGAGGATTGAGGATTGAACATTGAGGAATGAGTGCTGAGGGTTGAGTAGTGAAAATTGATGTTTGTGGATACACGTTGGAAGATTGCAGATTGAGTATTGAGTATTGAAAGCTGTGAATTGAGGATATTCTATTGAGGATTGAGGAATGACAACTGATTGTTGAGGACCGAGGGCTGAAGATTGAGGATTCAGGGTTGAGGATTCAGAATTGAGGTTTGAGGACAGAGGATTGAGGATTGAAGATTGAGGATTGAGGATTGAGAATTGAGGATTGAGGATTGAAGACTGAGGATTGGGTATTGAGGATTCAACATTGAGGATTGAGGGTTGAGGATTGAGGATTGAGGATTGAAGATTGAGGATTGAGGTCTGAGGAGTGAGGATTGAGGATTGAAGATTGAGGATTGGGTGTTGAGGATTGAAGAATGAGGATTGAGGATTGAGGATTGAGGATTGAGGATTGAAGATTTAAGATTGAGTATTGAGGATTGAGGATTAAGTATTGAGAATTGAGGACTGATAGTTGAGTATGGAGGACTGAGGATTGAGGACTGAAGATTGAGTATTGAGGATTCAGAATTGAGGTTTGAGGACTGAGGATTGAGGATTGAGGATTGAGGATTGAGAATGAGGGCTGAGGGTTGAGGATTGATGTTTGAGGACAGAGGACTGAGGATTGAGGATTGAGAATTGAGGATTGAGGATTGAGGATTGAGTGTTGAGGAGTGAGAATTGAGGATTGAGGATTGAAGATTGAGGTTTGAGGATTGAAGAATGAGGGTTGAGGATTGAGGTTTGAGGATTGAGGATTGCAGATTGAGTATTGAGGATTGAAGATTGAGGGTTGAGGATTGAGGATTGAGTGTTGAGCATTGAGGATTGAGGATTGAGGATTGAGGATTGAAGATGGAGTATTGAGGATTGAAGATTGAGGGTTGAGGATTGAGGATTGAGGATTGAGGATTGAAGATAGAGGATTGGGGATTGAGAATTGACGATTGAGGATTGAGTGTTGAGGAGTGAGAATTGAGGATTGAGGATTGAAGATCGAGGATTGAGTATCGAGGATTGAGGATTGAGGATTGAGGATTGAAGATTGAGTATTGAGGATTGAAGGTTGAGGATTGTGGATTGAGGATTGAGGATTGAGGATTGAATATTGAGTATTGGAGACTGAGTGTTGAGGGTTGAGTGATGAGAATTGATGTTTGTGGATAGAGATTTGAAGATTGCAGATTGAGTATTGAGTATTGAAAAGTGTGAATTGACGACATTCTATTGAGGATTGAGGTTTGACAACTGATTGTTGAGGACTGAGGGCTGAAGATTGAGGATTCAGTATGGAGGATTCAGGATTGAGGTTGGAGGACAGAGGATTGAGGATTGAGGGTTGAGGACTGAGGATTGGGTATTGAGGATTGAGGATTGAGGATTGAAGACTGAATATTGATGATTGAAGATTGAGGATCGAGGATTGAGGGTTGTGGACTGAGGACGAGGACTGAGGGTTGAGTATCGATGCTTGAGGTCTGAGGATTGAGGATTGAAGGTTGAGAATTGAGGATTGAGGATTGACGATTGAAGATTGTGGATTGGGTGTTGAGGATTGAAGAATGAGGATTGAGGATTGAGGATTGAGGATTGAGGATTGAAGATTGTTTATTGCGGATTGAAGATTGAGGATTGAGAACTGAGGATTGAGGATTGAGGATTGAAGATTGAGGATTGGGTGTTGAGGATTGAAGATTGAGCATTGAGGATTGAGGATTGAGGATTTAGGGTTGAAGATTGAGTATTGAGGATTGAAGCCTGACGATTGAGGATTGAGGATTGAGGATTGAGGATTGAGGATTGAGGATTGAAGATTGAGTATTGAGGATTGAAGGTTGAGGATTGAGGATTGAGGATTGAGGATTGAGGATTGAGGGTTGAGTGTTGAGGTTTGTGTATTGAATCCTGAGAGTTCAGGGTATTCTATTGAGTATTGAGAATTGAGGATTGATGGTTGAGTATTGAGGATTGAGGATTGAAGACTGAATATTGATGATTGAAGATTGAGGATCGAGGATTGAGTGTTGTGGATTGAGGACGAGGACTGAGGGTTGAGTATTGATGTTTGAGGCCTGAGGATTGAGGATTGAAGGTTGAGAATTCAGGATTGAGGATTGATGATTGAAGATTGTGTATTGGGTGTTGAGGATTGAAGAATGAGGATTGAGGGTTGAGGATTGAGGATTGAGGATTGAAGATTGAGTATTGCGGATTGAAGATCGAGGATTGAGTTCTGAGGATTGAGGATTGAGTATTGAAGATTGAGGATTGGGTGTTGAGGATTGAAGATTGAGGATTGAGGATTGAGGATTGAGGATTGAGGATTGAAGATTGAGGATTGAGGATTAAGGATTGAAGATTGAGTATTGAGGATTGATGATTGGCGATCGAGGATTGAGAATCGAGGATTGAGGATTGAGGATTGAGGATTGAAGATTGAGTATCGAGGATTGAAGGTTGAGGATTGTGGATTCAGGATTGAGGATTGAGGACTGAATATTGAGTATTGGGGACTGTCTGTTGAGGGTTGAGTGATGAGAATTGATGTTTGTGTATAGAGATTTGAAGATTGCAGATTGAGTATTGAGTATTGAAAACTGTGAATTGACGACATTCTATTGAGGATTGAGGTTTGACAACTGATTGTTGAGGACTGAGGGCTGAAGATTGAGGATTCAGTATTGAGGATTCAGGATTGAGGTTGGAGGACAGATGATTGAGGATTGAGGGTTGAGGATTGAGGATTGAGTATTGAGGATTGAGGATTGAGGATTGAAGACTGAATATTGAGGATTGAGGATGAGGGCTGAGGGTTGAGGGTTGTGGATTGAGGACGAGAACTGAGGGTTGAGTATTGATGTTTGAGGTCTGAGGATTGAGGACTGAAGGTTGAGAATTGAGGATTGAGGATTGAGGATTGAGGCTTGAGTGTTGAGGTTTCTGTATTGAATCCTGAGAGTTCAGGGTATTCTATTGAGTATTGAGAATTGAGGATTGATGGTTGAGTATTGAGGATTGAGGATTGGGGATTGAAGACTGAGGATTGAGGATTGAGTATTGAGGATTGAGGGTTGAGTGTTGAGGTTTGTGTATTCAATCCTGAGAGTTCAGGGTATTCTATTGAGTATTGAGAATTGAGGATTGATCGTTGAGTATTGAGGATTGAGGATTGGGGATTGAGGATTGAGTATTGAGGATTGAGGGTTGAGGATTGAAGACTGAATATTGATGATTGAAGGTTGAGGATCGAGGATTGAGGGTTGTGGATTGAGGACGAGGACTGAGGGTTGAGTATTGATGTTTGAGGTCTGAGGATTGAGGATTGAAGGTTGAGAATTGAGGATTGAGGATTGATGATTGAAGATTGTGGATTGGGTGTTGAGGATTGAAGAATGAGGATTGAGGATTGAGGATTGAGGGTTGAGGATTGAAGATTGAGTATTGCGGATTGAAGATTGAGGATTGAGTTCTGAGGATTGAGGATTGAGTATTGAGAGATTGAGGATTAGGTGTTGAGGATTGAAGATTGTGGATTGAGGATTGAGGATTGATGATTGAGGATTGAAGATTGAGGATTGGGTATTGAGGATTGAACAATGAGGATTGCGGATTGAGGACTGATGGTTGAGGATTGCAGATTGAGTATTGAGGATTGAAGATTGAGGGTTGAGGATTGAGGATTGAGGATTGAGCATTGAGGATTGAGGATAGAGGATTGAGGATTGAAGATTGAGTATTGAGGATTGAAGATTGAGGATTGAGGATTGAGTATTGAGGACTGAGGATTGAGGATTGAAGATTGAGTATTGAGTATTGAAGGTTGAGGATTGAGGGTTGAGTATTGAGGATTGAGGATTGAATGTTGAGGATTGGGGACTGAGTGTTGAGGGTTGAGTGATGAGAATTGATGTTTGTGGATAGAAATTTGAAGATTGCAGATTGCGTATTGAGTATTGAAAACTGTGAATTGATGATATTCTATTGAGGATTGAGGATTGACTTCTGATTGTTCAGGTCTAAGGTCTGAAGATTGAGGATTGAGGATTGAGGATTGAGAATTGAGGATTGAGGATTGAGGATTGAAGATTGAGGTTTGGGTATTGAGGATTGAAGAATGAGGGTTGAGGATTGAGGGTTGAGGATTGAAGATTCAGTATTGAGTATCGAAGATTGAGAGTAGAGGATTGAGGATTGAACATTGAGGAATGAGTGCTGAGGGTTGAGTAGTGAAAATTGATGTTTGTGGATACACGTTGGAAGATTGCAGATTGAGTATTGAGTATTGAAAGCTGTGAATTGAGGATATTCTATTGAGGATTGAGGAATGACAACTGATTGTTGAGGACCGAGGGCTGAAGATTGAGGATTCAGGGTTGAGGATTCAGAATTGAGGTTTGAGGACAGAGGATTGAGGATTGAAGATTGAGGATTGAGGATTGAGAATTGAGGATTGAGGATTGAAGACTGAGGATTGGGTATTGAGGATTCAACATTGAGGATTGAGGGTTGAGGATTGAGGATTGAGGATTGAAGATTGAGGATTGAGGTCTGAGGAGTGAGGATTGAGGATTGAAGATTGAGGATTGGGTGTTGAGGATTGAAGAATGAGGATTGAGGATTGAGGATTGAGGATTGAGGATTGAAGATTTAAGATTGAGTATTGAGGATTGAGGATTAAGTATTGAGAATTGAGGACTGATAGTTGAGTATGGAGGACTGAGGATTGAGGACTGAAGATTGAGTATTGAGGATTCAGAATTGAGGTTTGAGGACTGAGGATTGAGGATTGAGGATTGAGGATTGAGAATGAGGGCTGAGGGTTGAGGATTGATGTTTGAGGACAGAGGACTGAGGATTGAGGATTGAGAATTGAGGATTGAGGATTGAGGATTGAGTGTTGAGGAGTGAGAATTGAGGATTGAGGATTGAAGATTGAGGTTTGAGGATTGAAGAATGAGGGTTGAGGATTGAGGTTTGAGGATTGAGGATTGCAGATTGAGTATTGAGGATTGAAGATTGAGGGTTGAGGATTGAGGATTGAGTGTTGAGCATTGAGGATTGAGGATTGAGGATTGAGGATTGAAGATGGAGTATTGAGGATTGAAGATTGAGGGTTGAGGATTGAGGATTGAGGATTGAGGATTGAAGATAGAGGATTGGGGATTGAGAATTGACGATTGAGGATTGAGTGTTGAGGAGTGAGAATTGAGGATTGAGGATTGAAGATCGAGGATTGAGTATCGAGGATTGAGGATTGAGGATTGAGGATTGAAGATTGAGTATTGAGGATTGAAGGTTGAGGATTGTGGATTGAGGATTGAGGATTGAGGATTGAATATTGAGTATTGGGGACTGAGTGTTGAGGGTTGAGTGATGAGAATTGATGTTTGTGGATAGAGATTTGAAGATTGCAGATTGAGTATTGAGTATTGAAAAGTGTGAATTGACGACATTCTATTGAGGATTGAGGTTTGACAACTGATTGTTGAGGACTGAGGGCTGAAGATTGAGGATTCAGTATGGAGGATTCAGGATTGAGGTTGGAGGACAGAGGATTGAGGATTGAGGGTTGAGGACTGAGGATTGGGTATTGAGGATTGAGGATTGAGGATTGAAGACTGAATATTGATGATTGAAGATTGAGGATCGAGGATTGAGGGTTGTGGACTGAGGACGAGGACTGAGGGTTGAGTATCGATGCTTGAGGTCTGAGGATTGAGGATTGAAGGTTGAGAATTGAGGATTGAGGATTGACGATTGAAGATTGTGGATTGGGTGTTGAGGATTGAAGAATGAGGATTGAGGATTGAGGATTGAGGATTGAGGATTGAAGATTGTTTATTGCGGATTGAAGATTGAGGATTGAGAACTGAGGATTGAGGATTGAGGATTGAAGATTGAGGATTGGGTGTTGAGGATTGAAGATTGAGCATTGAGGATTGAGGATTGAGGATTTAGGGTTGAAGATTGAGTATTGAGGATTGAAGCCTGACGATTGAGGATTGAGGATTGAGGATTGAGGATTGAGGATTGAGGATTGAAGATTGAGTATTGAGGATTGAAGGTTGAGGATTGAGGATTGAGGATTGAGGATTGAGGATTGAGGGTTGAGTGTTGAGGTTTGTGTATTGAATCCTGAGAGTTCAGGGTATTCTATTGAGTATTGAGAATTGAGGATTGATGGTTGAGTATTGAGGATTGAGGATTGAAGACTGAATATTGATGATTGAAGATTGAGGATCGAGGATTGAGTGTTGTGGATTGAGGACGAGGACTGAGGGTTGAGTATTGATGTTTGAGGCCTGAGGATTGAGGATTGAAGGTTGAGAATTCAGGATTGAGGATTGATGATTGAAGATTGTGTATTGGGTGTTGAGGATTGAAGAATGAGGATTGAGGGTTGAGGATTGAGGATTGAGGATTGAAGATTGAGTATTGCGGATTGAAGATCGAGGATTGAGTTCTGAGGATTGAGGATTGAGTATTGAAGATTGAGGATTGGGTGTTGAGGATTGAAGATTGAGGATTGAGGATTGAGGATTGAGGATTGAGGATTGAAGATTGAGGATTGGGTATTGAGGATTGAACAATGAGGATTGCGGATTGAGGACTGATGGTTGTGGATTGCAGATTGAGTATTGAGGATTGAAGATTGAGGGTTGAGGATTGAGGATTGAGGATTGAGCATTGAGGATTGAGGATAGAGGATTGAGGATTGAAGATTGTGTATTGAGGATTGAAGATTGAGGATTGAGGATTGAGTATTGACGATTGAGGATTGAGGATTGAAGATTGAGTATTGAGTATTGAAGGTTGAGGATTGAGGGTTGAGTATTGAGGATTGAGGATTGAAGGTTGAGGATTGGGGACTGAGTGTTGAGGGTTGAGTGATGAGAATTGATGTTTGTGGATAGAAATTTGAAGATTGCAGATTGCGTATTGAGTATTGAAAACTGTGAATTGATGATATTCTATTGAGGATTGAGGATTGACTTCTGATTGTTCAGGTCTAAGGTCTGAAGGTTGAGGATTCAGGATTGAGGATTCAGGATTGAGGTTTGATGACTGAGGATTGAGGATTGAGGATTGAGGATTGAAGATTGAGGATTGAAGATTGAGGATTGGGTGTTGAGGATTGAAGAATGAGGATTGAGGATTGAGGATTGAGGATTGAGGATTGAAGATTTAAGATTGAGTATTGAGGATTGGAGATTGAGGATTGAGGATTGAGTATTGAGAATTGAGGACTGATAGTTGAGTATTGAGGACTGAGGATTGAGGACTGAAGGTTGAGTATTGAGGATTCAGAATTGAGGTTTGAGGACTGAGGATTGAGAATTGAGGATTGAGGATTGAGAATGAGGGCTGAGTATTGAGGATTGATGTTTGAGGACTGAGGACTGAGGATTGAGGATTGAGAATTGAGGATTGAGGATTGAGGATTGAGTGTTGAGGAGTGAGAATTGAGGATTGAGGATTGAAGATTGAGGTTTGAGGATTGAAGAATGAGGGTTGAGGATTGAGGTTTGAGAATTGAGGATTGCAGATTGAGTATTGAGGATTGAAGATTGAGGGTTGAGGATTGAGGATTGAGTATTGAGCATTGAGGATTGAGGATTGAGGATTGAGGATTGAAGATGGAGTATTGAGGATTGAAGATTGAGGGTTGAGGATTGAGGATTGAGGATTGAGGATTGAAGATTGAGGATTGGGGATTGAGAATTGACGATTGAGGATTGAGTGTTGAGGAGTGATAATTGAGGATTGAGGATTGAGGATTGAGGATTGAGGATTGAGTATTGAGGATTGAGGATTGAGGATTGAAGACTGAATATTGATGATTGAAGATTGAGGATCGAGGATTGAGGGTTGTGGATTGAGGACGAGGACTGAGGGTTGAGTATTGATGTTTGAGGTCTGAGGATTGAGGATTGAGGGTTGAGAATTGAGGATTGAGGATTGACGATTGAAGATTGAGGATTGAGGACTGAGGATTGAGGATTGAGGATGAGGGCTGAGGGTTGAGGATTGATGGTTGAGGATTGAAGATTGAGTATTGAGGATTGAAGATTGAGGATTGAGGATTGAGGATTGAGGATTGAGGATTGAGTATTGTAGGTT
This sequence comes from Calliopsis andreniformis, assembly GCF_051401765.1. Classification (NCBI taxonomy): domain Eukaryota; kingdom Metazoa; phylum Arthropoda; class Insecta; order Hymenoptera; family Andrenidae; genus Calliopsis; species Calliopsis andreniformis. Next base: position 847,445 of record NW_027480480.1, read on the forward strand.
GAATATTGATGATTGAAGATTGAGGATTGAGGATTGAGGTTTGTTGATTGAGGACGAGGACTGAGGGTTGAGTATTGAGGATTGAGTTCTGAGGATTGAGGATTGAGGATTGAAGATTGAGGATTGGGTGTTGAGGATTGTAGATTGAGGATTGAGGATTGAGGATTGAGGATTGAGGATTGAAGATAGAGGATTGGGTATTGAGGATTGAACAATGAGGATTGCGGATTGAGGACTGATGGTTGAGGATTGCAGATTGAGTATTGAGGATTGAAGATTGAGGGTTGAGGATTGAGGATTGAGGATTGAGCATTGAGGATTGAGGATAGAGGATTGAGGATTGAAGATTGAGTATTGAGGATTGAAGATTGAGGATTGAGGATTGAGTATTGAGGACTGAGGATTGAGGATTGAAGATTGAGTATTGAGTATTGAAGGTTGAGGATTGAGGGTTGAGTATTGAGGATTGAGGATTGAATGTTGAGGATTGGGGACTGAGTGTTGAGGGTTGAGTGATGAGAATTGATGTTTGTGGATAGAAATTTGAAGATTGCAGATTGCGTATTGAGTATTGAAAACTGTGAATTGATGATATTCTATTGAGGATTGAGGATTGACTTCTGATTGTTCAGGTCTAAGGTCTGAAGATTGAGGATTGAGGATTGAGGATTGAGAATTGAGGATTGAGGATTGAGGATTGAAGATTGAGGTTTGGGTATTGAGGATTGAAGAATGAGGGTTGAGGATTGAGGGTTGAGGATTGAAGATTCAGTATTGAGTATCGAAGATTGAGAGTAGAGGATTGAGGATTGAACATTGAGGAATGAGTGCTGAGGGTTGAGTAGTGAAAATTGATGTTTGTGGATACACGTTGGAAGATTGCAGATTGAGTATTGAGTATTGAAAGCTGTGAATTGAGGATATTCTATTGAGGATTGAGGAATGACAACTGATTGTTGAGGACCGAGGGCTGAAGATTGAGGATTCAGGGTTGAGGATTCAGAATTGAGGTTTGAGGACAGAGGATTGAGGATTGAAGATTGAGGATTGAGGATTGAGAATTGAGGATTGAGGATTGAAGACTGAGGATTGGGTATTGAGGATTCAACATTGAGGATTGAGGGTTGAGGATTGAGGATTGAGGATTGAAGATTGAGGATTGAGGTCTGAGGAGTGAGGATTGAGGATTGAAGATTGAGGATTGGGTGTTGAGGATTGAAGAATGAGGATTGAGGATTGAGGATTGAGGATTGAGGATTGAAGATTTAAGATTGAGTATTGAGGATTGAGGATTAAGTATTGAGAATTGAGGACTGATAGTTGAGTATGGAGGACTGAGGATTGAGGACTGAAGATTGAGTATTGAGGATTCAGAATTGAGGTTTGAGGACTGAGGATTGAGGATTGAGGATTGAGGATTGAGAATGAGGGCTGAGGGTTGAGGATTGATGTTTGAGGACAGAGGACTGAGGATTGAGGATTGAGAATTGAGGATTGAGGATTGAGGATTGAGTGTTGAGGAGTGAGAATTGAGGATTGAGGATTGAAGATTGAGGTTTGAGGATTGAAGAATGAGGGTTGAGGATTGAGGTTTGAGGATTGAGGATTGCAGATTGAGTATTGAGGATTGAAGATTGAGGGTTGAGGATTGAGGATTGAGTGTTGAGCATTGAGGATTGAGGATTGAGGATTGAGGATTGAAGATGGAGTATTGAGGATTGAAGATTGAGGGTTGAGGATTGAGGATTGAGGATTGAGGATTGAAGATAGAGGATTGGGGATTGAGAATTGACGATTGAGGATTGAGTGTTGAGGAGTGAGAATTGAGGATTGAGGATTGAAGATCGAGGATTGAGTATCGAGGATTGAGGATTGAGGATTGAGGATTGAAGATTGAGTATTGAGGATTGAAGGTTGAGGATTGTGGATTGAGGATTGAGGATTGAGGATTGAATATTGAGTATTGGGGACTGAGTGTTGAGGGTTGAGTGATGAGAATTGATGTTTGTGGATAGAGATTTGAAGATTGCAGATTGAGTATTGAGTATTGAAAAGTGTGAATTGACGACATTCTATTGAGGATTGAGGTTTGACAACTGATTGTTGAGGACTGAGGGCTGAAGATTGATGATTCAGTATGGAGGATTCAGGATTGAGGTTGGAGGACAGAGGATTGAGGATTGAGGGTTGAGGATTGAGGATTGAGTATTGAGGATTGAGGATTGAGGATTGAAGACTGAATATTGATGATTGAAGATTGAGGATCGAGGATTGAGGGTTGTGGACTGAGGACGAGGACTGAGGGTTGAGTATCGATGCTTGAGGTCTGAGGATTGAGGATTGAAGGTTGAGAATTGAGGATTGAGGATTGACGATTGAAGATTGTGGATTGGGTGTTGAGGATTGAAGAATGAGGATTGAGGATTGAGGATTGAGGATTGAGGATTGAAGATTGAGTATTGCGGATTGAAGATTGAGGATTGAGAACTGAGGATTGAGGATTGAGGATTGAAGATTGAGGATTGGGTGTTGAGGATTGAAGATTGAGCATTGAGGATTGAGGATTGAGGATTTAGGGTTGAAGATTGAGTATTGAGGATTGAAGCCTGACGATTGAGGATTGAGGATTGAGGATTGAGGATTGAGGATTGAGGATTGAAGATTGAGTATTGAGGATTGAAGGTTGAGGATTGAGGATTGAGGATTGAGGATTGAGGGTTGAGTGTTGAGGTTTGTGTATTGAATCCTGAGAGTTCAGGGTATTCTATTGAGTATTGAGAATTGAGGATTGATGGTTGAGTATTGAGGATTGAGGATTGAAGACTGAATATTGATGATTGAAGATTGAGGATCGAGGATTGAGTGTTGTGGATTGAGGACGAGGACTGAGGGTTGAGTATTGATGTTTGAGGCCTGAGGATTGAGGATTGAAGGTTGAGAATTCAGGATTGAGGATTGATGATTGAAGATTGTGTATTGGGTGTTGAGGATTGAAGAATGAGGATTGAGGGTTGAGGATTGAGGATTGAGGATTGAAGATTGAGTATTGCGGATTGAAGATCGAGGATTGAGTTCTGAGGATTGAGGATTGAGTATTGAAGATTGAGGATTGGGTGTTGAGGATTGAAGATTGAGGATTGAGGATTGAGGATTGAGGATTGAGGATTGAAGATTGAGGATTGGGTATTGAGGATTGAACAATGAGGATTGCGGATTGAGGACTGATGGTTGAGGATTGCAGATTGAGTATTGAGGATTGAAGACTGAGGGTTGAGGATTGAGGATTGAGGATTGAGCATTGAGGATTGAGGATAGAGGATTGAGGATTGAAGATTGAGTATTGAGGATTGAAGATTGAGGATTGAGGATAGAGTATTGACGATTGAGGATTGAGGATTGAAGATTGAGTATTGAGTATTGAAGGTTGAGGATTGAGGGTTGAGTATTGAGGATTGAGGATTGAAGGTTGAGGATTGGGGACTGAGTGTTGAGGGTTGAGTGATGAGAATTGATGTTTGTGGATAGAAATTTGAAGATTGCAGATTGCGTATTGAGTATTGAAAACTGTGAATTGATGATATTCTATTGAGGATTGAGGATTGACTTCTGATTGTTCAGGTCTAAGGTCTGAAGATTGAGGATTCAGGATTGAGGATTCAGGATTGAGGTTTGATGACTGAGGATTGAGGATTGAGGATTGAGGCATGAGGATTGAGGATTGAGGATTGAAGATTGAGGATTGAAGATTGAGGATTGGGTGTTGAGGATTGAAGAATGAGGATTGAGGATTGAGGATTGAGGATTGAGGATTGAAGATTTAAGATTGAGTATTGAGGATTGGAGATTGAGGATTGAGGATTGAGTATTGAGAATTGAGGACTGATAGTTGAGTATTGAGGACTGAGGATTGAGGACTGAAGGTTGAGTATTGAGGATTCAGAATTGAGGTTTGAGGACTGAGGATTGAGAATTGAGGATTGAGGATTGAGAATGAGGGCTGAGTATTGAGGATTGATGTTTGAGGACTGAGGACTGAGGATTGAGGATTGAGAATTGAGGATTGAGGATTGAGGATTGAGTGTTGAGGAGTGAGAATTGAGGATTGAGGATTGAAGATTGAGGTTTGAGGATTGAAGAATGAGGGTTGAGGATTGAGGTTTGAGAATTGAGGATTGCAGATTGAGTATTGAGGATTGAAGATTGAGGGTTGAGGATTGAGGATTGAGTATTGAGCATTGAGGATTGAGGATTGAGGATTGAGGATTGAAGATGGAGTATTGAGGATTGAAGATTGAGGGTTGAGGATTGAGGATTGAGGATTGAGGATTGAAGATTGAGGATTGGGGATTGAGAATTGACGATTGAGGATTGAGTGTTGAGGAGTGATAATTGAGGATTGAGGATTGAAGATTGAGGTTTGAGGATTGAAGATTGAGTATTGATGATTGAAGATTGAGGATTGAAGAATGAGGACTGAGGATTGAGGATTGAGGATTAAGGATTGAAGATTGAGTATTGAGGATTGATGATTGGCGATCGAGGATTGAGAATCGAGGATTGAGGATTGAGGATTGAGGATTGATGATTGAGTATTGAGGATTGAAGGTTGAGGATTGTGGATTGAGGATTGAGGATTGAGGATTGAGGATTGAATATTGAGTATTGGGGACTGAGTGTTGAGGGTTGAGTGATGAGAATTGATGTTTGTGGTTAGAGATTTGAAGATTGCAGATTGAGTATTGAGTATTGAAAACTGTGAATTGACGACATTCTATTGAGGATTGAGGTTTGACAACTGATTGTTGAGGACTGAGGGCTGAAGATTGAGGATTCAGTATTGAGGATTCAGGATTGAGGTTGGAGGACAGAGGATTGAGGATTGAGGATTGAGGATTGAGGATTGAGGATTGAGTATTGAGGATTGAGGATTGAGGATTGAAGACTGAATATTGATGATTGAAGATTGAGGATCGAGGATTGAGGTTTGTGGATTGAGGACGAGGACTGAGGGTTGAGTATTGATGTTTGAGGTCTGAGGATTGAGGATTGAAGGTTGAGAATTGAGGATTGATGATTGATGATTGAAGATTGTGGATTGGGTGTTGAGGATTGAAGAATGACTATTGAGGATTGAGGATTGAGGATTGAGGATTGAAGATTGAGTATTGCGGATTGAAGATTGAGGATTGAGTTCTGAGGATTGAAGATTGAGTATTGAGAGATTGAGGATTGGGTGTTGAGGATTGAAGATTGAGGATTGAGGATTGAGGATTGAGGATTGAGGATTGAAGATTGAGGATTGGGTATTGAGGATTGAACAATGAGGATTGCGGATTGAGGACTGATGGTTGAGGATTGCAGATTGAGTATTGAGGATTGAAGGTTGAGGGTTGAGGATTGAGGATTGAGGATTGAGCATTGAGGATTGAGGATAGAGGATTGAGGATTGAAGATGGAGTATTGAGGATTGAAGATTGAGGGTTGAGGATTGAGGATTGAGGATTGAGGATTGAAGATAGAGGATTGGGGATTGAGAATTGACGATTGAGGATTGAGTGTTGAGGAGTGAGAATTGAGGATTGAGGATTGAAGATTGAGGTTTGAGGATTGAAGGTTGAGTATTGATGATTGAAGATTGAGGATTGAAGAATGAGGACTGAGGATTGAGGATTGAGGATTAAGGATTGAAGATTGAGTATTGAGGATTGATGATTGGCGATCGAGGATTGAGAATCGAGGATTGAGGATTGAGGATTGAGGATTGAAGATTGAGTATTGAGGATTGAAGGTTGAGGATAGTGGATTGAGGATTGAGGATTGAGGATTGAATATTGAGTATTGGGGACTGAGTGTTGAGGGTTGAGCGATGAGAATTGATGTTTGTGGATAGAGATTTGAAGATTGCAAATTCAGTATTGAGTATTGAAAACTGTGAATTGACGACATTCTATTGAAGATTGAGGTTTGACAACTGATTGTTGAGGACTGAGGGCTGAAGATTGAGGATTCAGTATTGAGGATTCAGGATTGAGGTTGGAGGACAGAGGATTGAGGATTGAGGATTGAGGATTGAGAATTGAGGATTGAGGATTGAATATTGAGGATTGGGTGTTGAGGATTGAACATTGAGGATTGAGGATTGAGGATTGCGAACTGAGGATTGAGGATTGAGGATTGAAGATTGAGGATTGGGCATTGAGGGTTGAGGATTGAGTATTGAGGATTGAGGATTGAAGATTGAGTATTGAGGATTGAAGATTGAGGATTGAGGATTGAGGATTAAGGATTGAGGATTGAGGATTGAAGATTGAATATTGATGATTGAAGACTGAGGATTGAGGATTGAGGTTTATGGATTGAGGACGAGGACTGAGGGTTGGATATTGATGTTTGAGGTCTGAAGGTTGAGGATAGAGGATTGAGGATTGAGAATTGAGGATTGAGGATTGATGATTGAAGATTGAGTATTGGGTATTGAGGATTGAAGAATGAGGGTTGAGGACTGAGGATTGAGGATTGAGGATTGAGGATTGTGGACTGAAGATTCAGTATTGAGGATCGAATATTGAGAGTTGAGGATTGAGGATTGAACATTGAGGAATGAGTGCTGAGTGTTGAATGGTGAAAATTGATGTTTGTGGATACAGGTTGGAAGATTGCAGATTGAGCATTGAGTACTGAAAGCTGTGAATTGAGGATATTGTATTGAGGATCGAGGAATGACAGCTGATTGTTGAGTACTGAGGGCTGAAGATTGAGGATTCAGGATTGAGGATTCAGAATTGAGGTTTGATGACTGAGGATTGAGGATTGAAGATTGAGGATTGAGGATTGAGGATTGAAGACTGAGGATTGGGTATTGAGGATTGAATATTGAGGATTGAGGATTGAGGATTGACTGTTGAAGATTGAGGATTGGGGACTGAGTGTTGAGGGTTGAGTGATGAGAATTGATGTTTGTGCTTAGAGATTTGAAGATTGCAGATTGAGTATTGAGTATTGAAAACTGTGAATTGACGACATTCTATTGAGGATTGAGGTTTGACAACTGATTGTTGAGGACTGAGGGCTGAAGATTGAGGATTCAGTATTGAGGATTCAGGATTGAGGTTGGAGGACAGAGGATTGAGGATTGAGGATTGAGGATTGAGGATTGAGGATTGAGTATTCAGGATTGAGGATTGAGGATTGAAGACTGAATATTGATGATTGAAGATTGAGGATCGAGGATTGAGGTTTGTGGATTGAGGACGCGGACTGAGGGTTGAGTATTGATGTTTGAGGTCTGAGGATTGAGGATTGAGGGTTGAGAATTGAGGATTGAGTATTGACGATTGAAGATTGAGGATTGAGGACTGAGGATTGAGGATTGAGGATGAGGGCTGAGGGTTGAGGATTGATGGTTGAGGATTGAAGATTGAGTATTGAGGATTGAAGATTGAGGATTGAGGATTGAGGATTGAGGATTGTGGATTGAGGATTGAAGATTGAGGATTGGGGATTGAGGATTGAGGATTGATGATTGACGATTGAGTATTGGGTATTGAGGATTGAAGAATGAGGGTTGAGTATTGAGGATTGAGGATTGAGGATTGAAGACTGAATATTGATGATTGAAGATTGAGGATCGAGGATTGAGGGTTGTGGACTGAGGACGAGGACTGAGGGTTGAGTATTGATGCTTGAGGTCTGAGGATTGAGGATTGAAGGTTGAGAATTGAGGATTGAGGATTGACGATTGAAGATTGTGGATTGGGTGTTGAGGATTGAAGAATGAGGATTGAGGATTGAGGATTGAGGATTGAGGATTGAAGATTGTGTATTGCGGATTGAAGATTGAGGATTGAGTTCTGAGGATTGAGGATTGAGGATTGAAGATTGAGGATTGGGTGTTGAGGATTGAAGATTGAGCATTGAGGATTGAGGATTGAGGATTTAGGGTTGAAGATTGAGTATTGAGGATTGAAGCCTGACGATTGAGGATTGAGGATTGAGGATTGAGGATTGAGGATGGAGGATTGAAGATTGAGTATTGAGGATTGAAGGTTGAGGATTGAGGATTGAGGATTGAGGATTGAGGGTTGAGTGTTGAGGTTTGTGTATTGAATCCTGAGACTTCAGGGTATTCTATTGAGTATTGAGAATTGAGGATTGATGGTTGAGTATTGAGGATTGAGGATTGAAGACTGAATATTGATGATTGAAGATTGAGGATCGAGGATTGAGTGTTGTGGATTGAGGACGAGGACTGAGGGTTGAGTATTGATGTTTGAGGCCTGAGGATTGAGGATTGAAGGTTGAGAATTCAGGATTGAGGATTGATGATTGAAGATTGTGTATTGGGTGTTGAGGATTGAAGAATGAGGATTGAGGGTTGTGGATTGAGGATTGAGGATTGAAGATTGAGTATTGCGGATTGAAGATCGAGGATTGAGTTCTGAGGATTGAGGATTGAGTATTGAAGATTGAGGATTGGGTGTTGAGGATTGAAGATTGAGGATTGAGGATTGAGGATTGAGGATTGAGGATTGAAGATTGAGGATTGGGTATTGAGGATTGAACAATGAGGATTGCGGATTGAGGACTGATGGTTGAGGATTGCAGATTGAGTATTGAGGATTGAAGATTGAGGGTTGAGGATTGAGGATTGAGGATTGAGCATTGAGGATTGAGGATAGAGGATTGAGGATTGAAGATTGAGTATTGAGGATTGAAGATTGAGGATTGAGGATTGAGTATTGACGATTGAGGATTGAGGATTGAAGATTGAGTATTGAGTATTGAAGGTTGAGGATTGAGGGTTGAGTATTGAGGATTGAGGATTGAAGGTTGAGGATTGGGGACTGAGTGTTGAGGGTTGAGTGATGAGAATTGATGTTTGTGGATAGAAATTTGAAGATTGCAGATTGCGTATTGAGTATTGAAAACTGTGAATTGATGATATTCTATTGAGGATTGAGGATTGACTTCTGATTGTTCAGGTCTAAGGTCTGAAGATTGAGGATTCAGGATTGAGGATTCAGGATTGAGGTTTGATGACTGAGGATTGAGGATTGAGGATTGAGGCATGAGGATTGAGGATTGAGGAGTGAAGATTGAGGATTGAAGATTGAGGATTGGGTGTTGAGGATTGAAGAATGAGGATTGAGGATTGAGGATTGAGGATTGAGGATTGAAGATTTAAGATTGAGTATTGAGGATTGGAGATTGAGGATTGAGGATTGAGTATTGAGAATTGAGGACTGATAGTTGAGTATTGAGGACTGAGGATTGAGGACTGAAGGTTGAGTATTGAGGATTCAGAATTGAGGTTTGAGGACTGAGGATTGAGAATTGAGGATTGAGGATTGAGAATGAGGGCTGAGTATTGAGGATTGATGTTTGAGGACTGAGGACTGAGGATTGAGGATTGAGAATTGAGGATTGAGGATTGAGGATTGAGTGTTGAGGAGTGAGAATTGAGGATTGAGGATTGAAGATTGAGGTTTGAGGATTGAAGATTGAGGTTTGAGGATTGAAGAATGAGGGTTGAGGATTGAGGTTTGAGAATTGAGGATTGCAGATTGAGTATTGAGGATTGAAGATTGAGGGTTGAGGATTGAGGATTGAGTATTGAGCATTGAGGATTGAGGATTGAGGATTGAGTATTGAAGATGGAGTATTGAGGATTGAAGATTGAGGGTTGAGGATTGAGGATTGAGGATTGAGGATTGAAGATTGAGGATTGGGGACTGAGAATTGACGATTGAGGATTGAGTGTTGAGGAGTGATAATTGAGGATTGAGGATTGAAGATTGAGGTTTGAGGATTGAAGATTGAGTATTGATGATTGAAGATTGAGGATTGAAGAATGAGGACTGAGGATTGAGGATTGAGGATTAAGGATTGAAGATTGAGTATTGAGGATTGATGATTGGCGATCGAGGATTGAGAATCGAGGATTGAGGATTGAGGATTGAGGATTGAAGATTGAGTATTGAGGATTGAAGGTTGAGGATTGTGGATTGAGGATTGAGGATTGAGGATTGAATATTGAGTATTGGGGACTGAGTGTTGAGGGTTGAGTGATGAGAATTGATGTTTGTGGATAGAGATTTGAAGATTGCAAATTCAGTATTGAGTATTGAAAACTGTGAATTGACGACATTCTATTGAGGATTGAGGTTTCACAACTGATTGTTGAGGACTGAGGGCTGAAGATTGAGGATTCAGTATTGAGGATTCAGGATTGAGGTTGGAGGACAGAGGATTGAGGATTGAGGATTGAGGATTGAGAATTGAGGATTGAGGATTGAATATTGAGGATTGGGTGTTGAGGATTGAACATTGAGGATTGAGGATTGAGGATTGCGAACTGAGGATTGAGGATTGAGGATTGAAGATTGAGGATTGGGCATTGAGGATTGAGGATTGAGTATTGAGGATTGAGGATTGAAGATTGAGTATTGAGGATTGAAGATTGAGGATTGAGGATTGAGGATTGAGGATTGAGGATTGAGGATTGAAGATTGAATATTGATGATTGAAGATTGAGGATTGAGGATTGAGGTTTATGGATTGAGGACGAGGACTGAGGGTTGGATATTGATGTTTGAGGTCTGAAGGTTGAGGATAGAGGATTGAGGATTGAGAATTGAGGATTGAGGATTGATGATTGTAGATTGAGTATTGGGTATTGAGGATTGAAGAATGAGGGTTGAGGACTGAGGATTGAGGATTGAGGATTGAGGATTGTGGACTGAAGATTCAGTATTGAGGATCGAATATTGAGAGTTGAGGATTGAGGATTGAACATTGAGGAATGAGTGCTGAGTGTTGAGTGGTGAAAATTGATGTTTGTGGATACAGGTTGGAAGATTGCAGATTGAGCATTGAGTACTGAAAGCTGTGAATTGAGGATATTCTATTGAGGATCGAGGAATGACAGCTGATTGTTGAGTACTGAGGGCTGAAGATTGAGGATTCAGGATTGAGGATTCAGAATTGAGGTTTGATGACTGAGGATTGAGGATTGAAGATTGAGGATTGAGGATTGAGGATTGAAGACTGAGGATTGGGTATTGAGGATTGAATATTGAGGATTGAGGATTGAGGATTGACTGTTGAAGATTGAGGATTGGGGACTGAGTGCTGAGGGTTGAATGATGAGGATTAATGTTTGTGGATAGAGATTTGAAGATTGCAGATTGAGTATTGAGTATTGAAAACTGTGAATTGATTATATTCTATTGAGGATTGAGAATTGACAACTGATTGTTGAGAACTGAGTTCTGAAGGTTGAGGATTCAGGATTGAGGATTCAGCTTTGAGTTTTGAGGACTGAGGATTGAGGATTGAGGATTGAGGACTGAGGATTGAGGATTGAAGATTGAGGATTGAGGATTGAGGATTGAGGGTTGAATATTGAGTATTGAGGATTGAAGATTGAGGATTGAGGATTGAGGATTGAGGATTGAGGACGAGGACTGACGGTCGAGGATTGAGGTTTGAGTTTTGAGAATAGAGAATTTAGGATTGAGGATTGAGGATGAGGGCTGCGGGGTGAGGATTGAGGTTTGAGGACTGAGGAGTGAGGATTGAGGATTGAGTATTGAGGATTGAGGATTGATAGTTGAGAATTGAGGATTGAGGATTGAAGATTGATTGCTGAGGATTGAAGATTGAGGGTTGAGGGTTGATAATTGAGGATTGAGGATGAGGTCCGAGGCTTGAGGATTGAGGTTTGAGGGCTGAGAACTGAGAATTGAGGATTGAGGATTGACGATTGAAGATTGAGTATTGATGATTGAAGACTGCCGATTGAGGATTGAGGATTGAGGATTGGGTATTGAGGATTGAAGAATGAGGATTGAGGAATGAGGATTGAGGATTGAGGATTGAATTTGAATATTGAGGATTGAAGCCTGACGATTGAGGATTGAGAATTGAGGGTTGAGGATTGAGGACGGAGGTTTGAAGATTGAGTATTGAGGATTCAAGGCTGATGTTTGAGGTTTGAGGACTGAGGATTGAGGATTGAGTATTGAGGATTGAGGATTGAGGATTGAGGATTGAGGATTGAGTATTGAGGATTGGGTATTGCGGATTGAACATTGAGGATTGAGTATTGAGGATTGAGGATTGAGGATTGGGGACTGAAGATTGAATATTGATGATTGAAGAATGAGGATTGATAATTGATTGTTGTGGATTGAGGACGAGGACTGAGGGTTGAGTATTGATGTTTGAGGTCTGAGGATTGAGGATTGAGGATTGAGGATTGAGAATTGAGGATCGAGGATTGAGGATTGAAGATTGAGGATTGTGTATTGAGGATTGAAGAATGAGGATTGAGGATTGAGGATTGAGGATTGAGGATTGAAGACTGAGTATTGATGATTGAAGATTGAGGATTGAGGATTGAGGATTGAGGATTGAGGATTGAGGATTGAGTATTGAAGATTGAGAATTGAGGATTGAAGATTGAGGATTGAGGATTGAGGATTGAGGATTGAGGATTGAGTATTGAAGATTGAGGGTTGGGGATTGAGGATCGACGATTGAGGATTGCGTATTGAGGATTGAGAATTGAGGATTGATTATTGAAGATTGAGTATTGAGGATTCAAGATTGAGTATTGAGGATTGAGGATTGAGGATTGAGGATTGTGGATTGAGGATTGAGGATTGAGGATTGAATATTGTGTATTGGGGACTGCGTGTTGAGGGTTGAGTGATGAGAATTGACGTTTGTGGTTAGAGATTTGAAGATTGCAGATTGAGTATTGAGTATTGAAAACTGTGAATTGACGACATTCTATTGAGGATTGAGGTTTGACAACTGATTGTTGAGGACTGAGGGCTGAAGATTGAGGATTCAGTATTGAGGATTCAGGATTGAGGTTGGAGGACAGAGGATTGAGGATTGAGGATTGAGGATTGAGGATTGAGGATTGAGTATTGAGGATTGAGGATTGAGGATTGAAGACTGAATATTGATGATTGAAGATTGAGGATCGAGGATTGAGGTTTGTGGATTGAGGACGAGGACTGAGGGTTGAGTATTGATGTTTGAGGTCTGAGGATTGAGGATTGAAGGTTGAGAATTGAGGATTGATGATTGATGATTGAAGATTGTGGATTGGGTGTTGAGGATTGAAGAATGACTATTGAGGATTGAGGATTGAGGATTGAGGATTGAAGATTGAGTATTGCGGATTGAAGATTGAGGATTGAGTTCTGAGGATTGAAGATTGAGTATTGAGAGATTGAGGATTGGGTGTTGAGGATTGAAGATTGAGGATTGAGGATTGAGGATTGAGGATTGAGGATTGAAGATTGAGGATTGGGTATTGAGGATTGAACAATGAGGATTGCGGATTGAGGACTGATGGTTGAGGATTGCAGATTGAGTATTGAGGATTGAAGATTGAGGGTTGAGGATTGAGGATTGAGGATTGAGCATTGAGGATTGAGGATAGAGGATTGAGGATTGAAGATGGAGTATTGAGGATTGAAGATTGAGGGTTGAGGATTGAGGATTGAGGATTGAGGATTGAAGATAGAGGATTGGGGATTGAGAATTGACGATTGAGGATTGAGTGTTGAGGAGTGAGAATTGAGGATTGAGGATTGAAGATTGAGGTTTGAGGATTGAAGGTTGAGTATTGATGATTGAAGATTGAGGATTGAAGAATGAGGACTGAGGATTGAGGATTGAGGATTAAGGATTGAAGATTGAGTATTGAGGATTGATGATTGGCGATCGAGGATTGAGAATCGAGGATTGAGGATTGAGGATTGAGGATTGAAGATTGAGTATTGAGGATTGAAGGTTGAGGATAGTGGATTGAGGATTGAGGATTGAGGATTGAGTATTCAGGATTGAGGATTGAGGATTGAAGACTGAATATTGATGATTGAAGATTGAGGATCGAGGATTGAGGTTTGTGGATTGAGGACGCGGACTGAGGGTTGAGTATTGATGTTTGAGGTCTGAGGATTGAGGATTGAGGGTTGAGAATTGAGGATTGAGTATTGACGATTGAAGATTGAGGATTGAGGACTGAGGATTGAGGATTGAGGATGAGGGCTGAGGGTTGAGGATTGATGGTTGAGGATTGAAGATTGAGTATTGAGGATTGAAGATTGAGGATTGAGGATTGAGGATTGAGGATTGTGGATTGAGGATTGAAGATTGAGGATTGGGGATTGAGGATTGAGGATTGATGATTGAAGATTGAGTATTGGGTATTGAGGATTGAAGAATGAGGGTTGAGTATTGAGGATTGAGGATTGAGGATTGAAGACTGAATATTGATGATTGAAGATTGAGGATCGAGGATTGAGGGTTGTGGACTGAGGACGAGGACTGAGGGTTGAGTATTGATGCTTGAGGTCTGAGGATTGAGGATTGAAGGTTGAGAATTGAGGATTGAGGATTGACGATTGAAGATTGTGGATTGGGTGTTGAGGATTGAAGAATGAGGATTGAGGATTGAGGATTGAGGATTGAGGATTGAAGATTGTGTATTGGGTGTTGAGGATTGAAGAATGAGGATTGAGGGTTGAGGATTGAGGATTGAGGATTGAAGATTGAGTATTGCGGATTGAAGATCGAGGATTGAGTTCTGAGGATTGAGGATTGAGTATTGAAGATTGAGGATTGGGTGTTGAGGATTGAAGATTGAGGATTGAGGATTGAGGATTGAGGATTGAGGATTGAAGATTGAGGATTGGGTATTGAGGATTGAACAATGAGGATTGCGGATTGAGGACTGATGGTTGAGGATTGCAGATTGAGTATTGAGGATTGAAGATTGAGGGTTGAGGATTGAGGATTGAGGATTGAGCATTGAGGATTGAGGATAGAGGATTGAGGATTGAAGATTGAGTATTGAGGATTGAAGATTGAGGATTGAGGATTGAGTATTGACGATTGAGGATTGAGGATTGAAGATTGAGTATTGAGTATTGAAGGTTGAGGATTGAGGGTTGAGTATTGAGGATTGAGGATTGAAGGTTGAGGATTGGGGACTGAGTGTTGAGGGTTGAGTGATGAGAATTGATGTTTGTGGATAGAAATTTGAAGATTGCAGATTGCGTATTGAGTATTGAAAACTGTGAATTGATGATATTCTATTGAGGATTGAGGATTGACTTCTGATTGTTCAGGTCTAAGGTCTGAAGATTGAGGATTCAGGATTGAGGATTCAGGATTGAGGTTTGATGACTGAGGATTGAGGATTGAGGATTGAGGCATGAGGATTGAGGATTGAGGAGTGAAGATTGAGGATTGAAGATTGAGGATTGGGTGTTGAGGATTGAAGAATGAGGATTGAGGATTGAGGATTGAGGATTGAGGATTGAGGATTGAAGATTTAAGATTGAGTATTGAGGATTGGAGATTGAGGATTGAGGATTGAGTATTGAGAATTGAGGACTGATAGTTGAGTATTGAGGACTGAGGATTGAGGACTGAAGGTTGAGTATTGAGGATTCAGAATTGAGGTTTGAGGACTGAGGATTGAGAATTGAGGATTGAGGATTGAGAATGAGGGCTGAGTATTGAGGATTGATGTTTGAGGACTGAGGACTGAGGATTGAGGATTGAGAATTGAGGATTGAGGATTGAGGATTGAGTGTTGAGGAGTGAGAATTGAGGATTGAGGATTGAAGATTGAGGTTTGAGGATTGAAGATTGAGGTTTGAGGATTGAAGAATGAGGGTTGAGGATTGAGGTTTGAGAATTGAGGATTGCAGATTGAGTATTGAGGATTGAAGATTGAGGGTTGAGGATTGAGGATTGAGTATTGAGCATTGAGGATTGAGGATTGAGGATTGAGTATTGAAGATGGAGTATTGAGGATTGAAGATTGAGGGTTGAGGATTGAGGATTGAGGATTGAGGATTGAAGATTGAGGATTGGGGATTGAGAATTGACGATTGAGGATTGAGTGTTGAGGAGTGATAATTGAGGATTGAGGATTGAAGATTGAGGTTTGAGGATTGAAGATTGAGTATTGATGATTGAAGATTGAGGATTGAAGAATGAGGACTGAGGATTGAGGATTGAGGATTAAGGATTGAAGATTGAGTATTGAGGATTGATGATTGGCGATCGAGGATTGAGAATCGAGGATTGAGGATTGAGGATTGAGGATTGAAGATTGAGTATTGAGGATTGAAGGTTGAGGATTGTGGATTGAGGATTGAGGATTGAGGATTGAATATTGAGTATTGGGGACTGAGTGTTGAGGGTTGAGTGATGAGAATTGATGTTTGTGGATAGAGATTTGAAGATTGCAAATTCAGTATTGAGTATTGAAAACTGTGAATTGACGACATTCTATTGAGGATTGAGGTTTCACAACTGATTGTTGAGGACTGAGGGCTGAAGATTGAGGATTCAGTATTGAGGATTCAGGATTGAGGTTGGAGGACAGAGGATTGAGGATTGAGGATTGAGGATTGAGAATTGAGGATTGAGGATTGAATATTGAGGATTGGGTGTTGAGGATTGAACATTGAGGATTGAGGATTGAGGATTGCGAACTGAGGATTGAGGATTGAGGATTGAAGATTGAGGATTGGGCATTGAGGATTGAGGATTGAGTATTGAGGATTGAGGATTGAAGATTGAGTATTGAGGATTGAAGATTGAGGATTGAGGATTGAGGATTGAGGATTGAGGATTGAGGATTGAAGATTGAATATTGATGATTGAAGATTGAGGATTGAGCATTGAGGTTTATGGATTGAGGACGAGGACTGAGGGTTGGATATTGATGTTTGAGGTCTGAAGGTTGAGGATAGAGGATTGAGGATTGAGAATTGAGGATTGAGGATTGATGATTGTAGATTGAGTATTGGGTATTGAGGATTGAAGAATGAGGGTTGAGGACTGAGGATTGAGGATTGAGGATTGAGGATTGTGGACTGAAGATTCAGTATTGAGGATCGAATATTGAGAGTTGAGGATTGAGGATTGAACATTGAGGAATGAGTGCTGAGTGTTGAGTGGTGAAAATAGATGTTTGTGGATACAGGTTGGAAGATTGCAGATTGAGCATTGAGTACTGAAAGCTGTGAATTGAGGATATTCTATTGAGGATCGAGGAATGACAGCTGATTGTTGAGTACTGAGGGCTGAAGATTGAGGATTCAGGATTGAGGATTCAGAATTGAGGTTTGATGACTGAGGATTGAGGATTGAAGATTGAGGATTGAGGATTGAGGATTGAAGACTGAGGATTGGGTATTGAGGATTGAATATTGAGGATTGAGGATTGAGGATTGACTGTTGAAGATTGAGGATTGGGGACTGAGTGCTGAGGGTTGAATGATGAGAATTAATGTTTGTGGATAGAGATTTGAAGATTGCAGATTGAGTATTGAGTATTGAAAACTGTGAATTGATTATATTCTATTGAGGATTGAGAATTGACAACTGATTGTTGAGAACTGAGTTCTGAAGGTTGAGGATTCAGGATTGAGGATTCAGCTTTGAGTTTTGAGGACTGAGGATTGAGGATTGAGGATTGAGGACTGAGGATTGAGGATTGAAGATTGAGGATTGAGGATTGAGGATTGAGGGTTGAATATTGAGTATTGAGGATTGAAGATTGAGGATTGAGGATTGAGGATTGAGGATTGAGGACGAGGACTGACGGTCGAGGATTGAGGTTTGAGTTTTGAGAATAGAGAATTTAGGATTGAGGATTGAGGATGAGGGCTGCGGGGTGAGGATTGAGGTTTGAGGACTGAGGAGTGAGGATTGAGGATTGAGTATTGAGGATTGAGGATTGATAGTTGAGAATTGAGGATTGAGGATTGAAGATTGATTGCTGAGGATTGAAGATTGAGGGTTGAGGGTTGATAATTGAGGATTGAGGATGAGGTCCGAGGCTTGAGGATTGAGGTTTGAGGGCTGAGAACTGAGAATTGAGGATTGAGGATTGACGATTGAAGATTGAGTATTGATGATTGAAGACTGCCGATTGAGGATTGAGGATTGAGGATTGGGTATTGAGGATTGAAGAATGAGGATTGAGGAATGAGGATTGAGGATTGAGGATTGAATTTGAATATTGAGGATTGAAGCCTGACGATTGAGGATTGAGAATTGAGGGTTGAGGATTGAGGACGGAGGTTTGAAGATTGAGTATTGAGGATTCAAGGCTGATGTTTGAGGTTTGAGGACTGAGGATTGAGGATTGAGTATTGAGGATTGAGGATTGAGGATTGAGGATTGAGGATTGAGTATTGAGGATTGGGTATTGCGGATTGAACATTGAGGATTGAGTATTGAGGATTGAGGATTGAGGATTGGGGACTGAAGATTGAATATTGATGATTGAAGAATGAGGATTGATAATTGATTGTTGTGGATTGAGGACGAGGACTGAGGGTTGAGTATTGATGTTTGAGGTCTGAGGATTGAGGATTGAGGATTGAGGATTGAGAATTGAGGATCGAGGATTGAGGATTGAAGATTGAGGATTGTGTATTGAGGATTGAAGAATGAGGATTGAGGATTGAGGATTGAGGATTGAGGATTGAAGACTGAGTATTGATGATTGAAGATTGAGGATTGAGGATTGAGGATTGAGGATTGAGGATTGAGGATTGAGTATTGAAGATTGAGAATTGAGGATTGAAGATTGAGGATTGAGGATTGAGGATTGAGGATTGAGGATTGAGTATTGAAGATTGAGGGTTGGGGATTGAGGATCGACGATTGAGGATTGCGTATTGAGGATTGAGAATTGAGGATTGATTATTGAAGATTGAGTATTGAGGATTCAAGATTGAGTATTGAGGATTGAGGATTGAGGATTGAGGATTGTGGATTGAGGATTGAGGATTGAGGATTGAATATTGTGTATTGGGGACTGCGTGTTGAGGGTTGAGTGATGAGAATTGATGTTTGTGGTTAGAGATTTGAAGATTGCAGATTGAGTATTGAGTATTGAAAACTGTGAATTGACGACATTCTATTGAGGATTGAGGTTTGACAACTGATTGTTGAGGACTGAGGGCTGAAGATTGAGGATTCAGTATTGAGGATTCAGGATTGAGGTTGGAGGACAGAGGATTGAGGATTGAGGATTGAGGATTGAGGATTGAGTATTGAGGATTGAGGATTGTGGATTGAAGACTGAATATTGATGATTGAAGATTGAGGATCGAGGATTGAGGGTTGTGGATTGAGGACGAGGACTGAGGGTTGAGTATTGATGTTTGAGGTCTGAGGATTGAGGATTGAAGGTTGTGAATTGAGGATTGAGGATTGACGATTGAAGATTGAGGATTGAGGACTGAGGATTGAGGATTGAGTATTGAGAATTGAGGACTGATAGTTGAGTATTGAGGACTGAGGACTGAGGACTGAAGATTGAGTATTGAGGATTCAGAATTGAGGTTTGAGGACTGAGGATTGAGGATTGAGAATTGAGGATTGAGAATGAGGGCTGAGGGTTGAGGATTGATGTTTGAGGACTGAGGACCGTGGATTGAGGATTGAGAATTGAGGATTGCGGATTGAGGATTGAGTGTTGAGGAGTGAGAATTGAGGATTGAGGATTGAAGATTGAGGTTTGAGGATTGAAGAATGAGGGTTGAGGATTGAGGTTTGAGGATTGAGGATTGCCAGATTGAGTATTGAGGATTGAAGATTGATGGTTGAGGATTGAGGATTGAGTATTGAGCATTGAGGATTGAGGATTGAGGATTGAGGTTTGAAGATGGAGTATTGAGGATTGAAGATTGAGGTTTGAGGATTGAGGATTGAGGATTGAGGATTGAAGATTGAGGATTGTGGATTGAGAATTGACGATTGAGGATTGAGTGTTGAGGAGTGAGAATTGAGGATTGAGGATTGAAGATTGAGGTTTGAGGATTGAAGATTGAGTATTGATGATTGAAGATTGAGGATTGAAGAATGAGGACTGAGGATTGAGGATTGAGGATTAAGGATTGAAGATTGAGTATTGAGGATTGATGATTGGCGATCGAGGATTGAGAATCGAGGATTGAGGATTGAGGATTGAGGATTGAAGATTGAGTATTGAGGATTGAAGGTTGAGGATTGTGGATTGAGGATTGAGGATTGAGGATTGAATATTGAGTATTGGGGACTGAGTGTTGAGGGTTGAGTGATGAGAATTGATGTTTGTGGATAGAGATTTGAAGATTGCAAATTCAGTATTGAGTATTGAAAACTGTGAATTGACGACATTCTATTGAGGATTGAGGTTTCACAACTGATTGTTGAGGACTGAGGGCTGAAGATTGAGGATTCAGTATTGAGGATTCAGGATTGAGGTTGGAGGACAGAGGATTGAGGATTGAGGATTGAGGATTGAGAATTGAGGATTGAGGATTGAATATTGAGGATTGGGTGTTGACGATTGAACATTGAGGATTGAGGATTGAGGATTGCGAACTGAGGATTGAGGATTGAGGATTGAAGATTGAGGATTGGGCATTGAGGATTGAGGATTGAGTATTGAGGATTGAGGATTGAAGATTGAGTATTGAGGATTGAAGATTGAGGATTGAGGATTGAGGATTGAGGATTGAGGATTGAGGATTGAAGATTGAATATTGATGATTGAAGATTGAGGATTGAGGATTGAGGTTTATGGATTGAGGACGAGGACTGAGGGTTGGATATTGATGTTTGAGGTCTGAAGGTTGAGGATAGAGGATTGAGGATTGAGAATTGAGGATTGAGGATTGATGATTGTAGATTGAGTATTGGGTATTGAGGATTGAAGAATGAGGGTTGAGGACTGAGGATTGAGGATTGAGGATTGAGGATTGTGGACTGAAGATTCAGTATTGAGGATCGAATATTGAGAGTTGAGGATTGAGGATTGAACATTGAGGAATGAGTGCTGAGTGTTGAGTGGTGAAAATTGATGTTTGTGGATACAGGTTGGAAGATTGCAGATTGAGCATTGAGTACTGAAAGCTGTGAATTGAGGATATTCTATTGAGGATCGAGGAATGACAGCTGATTGTTGAGTACTGAGGGCTGAAGATTGAGGATTCAGGATTGAGGATTCAGAATTGAGGTTTGATGACTGAGGATTGAGGATTGAAGATTGAGGATTGAGGATTGAGGATTGAAGACTGAGGATTGGGTATTGAGGATTGAATATTGAGGATTGAGGATTGAGGATTGACTGTTGAAGATTGAGGATTGGGGACTGAGTGCTGAGGGTTGAATGATGAGAATTAATGTTTGTGGATAGAGATTTGAAGATTGCAGATTGTGTATTGAGTATTGAAAACTGTGAATTGATTATATTCTATTGAGGATTGAGAATTGACAACTGATTGTTGAGAACTGAGTTCTGAAGGTTGAGGATTCAGGATTGAGGATTCAGCTTTGAGTTTTGAGGACTGAGGATTGAGGATTGAGGATTGAGGACTGAGGATTGAGGATTGAAGATTGAGGATTGAGGATTGAGGATTGAGGGTTGAATATTGAGTATTGAGGATTGAAGATTGAGGATTGAGGATTGAGGATTGAGGATTGAGGACGAGGACTGACGGTCGAGGATTGAGGTTTGAGTTTTGAGAATAGAGAATTTAGGATTGAGGATTGAGGATGAGGGCTGCGGGGTGAGGATTGAGGTTTGAGGACTGAGGAGTGAGGATTGAGGATTGAGTATTGAGGATTGAGGATTGATAGTTGAGAATTGAGGATTGAGGATTGAAGATTGATTGCTGAGGATTGAAGATTGAGGGTTGAGGGTTGATAATTGAGGATTGAGGATGAGGTCCGAGGCTTGAGGATTGAGGTTTGAGGGCTGAGAACTGAGAATTGAGGATTGAGGATTGACGATTGAAGATTGAGTATTGATGATTGAAGACTGCCGATTGAGGATTGAGGATTGAGGATTGGGTATTGAGGATTGAAGAATGAGGATTGAGGAATGAGGATTGAGGATTGAGGATTGAATTTGAATATTGAGGATTGAAGCCTGACGATTGAGGATTGAGAATTGAGGGTTGAGGATTGAGGACGGAGGTTTGAAGATTGAGTATTGAGGATTCAAGGCTGATGTTTGAGGTTTGAGGACTGAGGATTGAGGATTGAGTATTGAGGATTGAGGATTGAGGATTGAGGATTGAGGATTGAGTATTGAGGATTGGGTATTGCGGATTGAACATTGAGGATTGAGTATTGAGGATTGAGGATTGAGGATTGGGGACTGAAGATTGAATATTGATGATTGAAGAATGAGGATTGATAATTGATTGTTGTGGATTGAGGACGAGGACTGAGGGTTGAGTATTGATGTTTGAGGTCTGAGGATTGAGGATTGAGGATTGAGGATTGAGAATTGAGGATCGAGGATTGAGGATTGAAGATTGAGGATTGTGTATTGAGGATTGAAGAATGAGGATTGAGGATTGAGGATTGAGGATTGAGGATTGAAGACTGAGTATTGATGATTGAAGATTGAGGATTGAGGATTGAGGATTGAGGATTGAGGATTGAGGATTGAGTATTGAAGATTGAGAATTCAGGATTGAAGATTGAGGATTGAGGATTGAGGATTGAGGATTGAGGATTGAGTATTGAAGATTGAGGGTTGGGGATTGAGGATCGACGATTGAGGATTGCGTATTGAGGATTGAGAATTGAGGATTGATTATTGAAGATTGAGTATTGAGGATTCAAGATTGAGTATTGAGGATTGAGGATTGAGGATTGAGGATTGTGGATTGAGGATTGAGGATTGAGGATTGAATATTGTGTATTGGGGACTGCGTGTTGAGGGTTGAGTGATGAGAATTGATGTTTGTGGTTAGAGATTCGAAGATTGCAGATTGAGTATTGAGTATTGAAAACTGTGAATTGACGACATTCTATTGAGGATTGAGGTTTGACAACTGATTGTTGAGGACTGAGGGCTGAAGATTGAGGATTCAGTATTGAGGATTCAGGATTGAGGTTGGAGGACAGAGGATTGAGGATTGAGGATTGAGGATTGAGGATTGAGTATTGAGGATTGAGGATTGTGGATTGAAGACTGAATATTGATGATTGAAGATTGAGGATCGAGGATTGAGGGTTGTGGATTGAGGACGAGGACTGAGGTTTGAGTATTGATGTTTGAGGTCTGAGGATTGAGGATTGAAGGTTGTGAATTGAGGATTGAGGATTGACGATTGAAGATTGAGGATTGAGGACTGAGGATTGAGGATTGAGTATTGAGAATTGAGGACTGATAGTTGAGTATTGAGGACTGAGGACTGAGGACTGAAGATTGAGTATTGAGGATTCAGAATTGAGGTTTGAGGACTGAGGATTGAGGATTGAGAATTGAGGATTGAGAATGAGGGCTGAGGGTTGAGGATTGATGTTTGAGGACTGAGGACCGTGGATTGAGGATTGAGAATTGAGGATTGCGGATTGAGGATTGAGTGTTGAGGAGTGAGAATTGAGGATTGAGGATTGAAGATTGAGGTTTGAGGATTGAAGAATGAGGGTTGAGGATTGAGGTTTGAGGATTGAGGATTGCCAGATTGAGTATTGAGGATTGAAGATTGATGGTTGAGGATTGAGGATTGAGTATTGAGCATTGAGGATTGAGGATTGAGGATTGAGGTTTGAAGATGGAGTATTGAGGATTGAAGATTGAGGTTTGAGGATTGAGGATTGAGGATTGAGGATTGAAGATTGAGGATTGTGGATTGAGAATTGACGATTGAGGATTGAGTGTTGAGGAGTGAGAATTGAGGATTGAGGATTGAAGATTGAGGTTTGAGGATTGAAGATTGAGTATTGATGATTGAAGATTGAGGATTGAAGAATGAGGACTGAGGATTGAGGATTGAGGATTAAGGATTGAAGATTGAGTATTGAGGATTGATGATTGGCGATCGAGGATTGAGAATCGAGGATTGAGGATTGAGGATTGAGGATTGAAGATTGAGTATTGAGGATTGAAGGTTGAGGATTGTGGATTGAGGATTGAGGATTGAGGATTGAATATTGAGTATTGGGGACTGAGTGTTGAGGGTTGAGTGATGAGAATTGATGTTTGTGGATAGAGATTTGAAGATTGCAAATTCAGTATTGAGTATTGAAAACTGTGAATTGACGACATTCTATTGAGGATTGAGGTTTCACAACTGATTGTTGAGGACTGAGGGCTGAAGATTGAGGATTCAGTATTGAGGATTCAGGATTGAGGTTGGAGGACAGAGGATTGAGGATTGAGGATTGAGGATTGAGAATTGAGGATTGAGGATTGAATATTGAGGATTGGGTGTTGAGGATTGAACATTGAGGATTGAGGATTGAGGATTGCGAACTGAGGATTGAGGATTGAGGATTGAAGATTGAGGATTGGGCATTGAGGATTGAGGATTGAGTATTGAGGATTGAGGATTGAAGATTGAGTATTGCGGATTGAAGATTGAGGATTGAGGATTGAGGATTGAGGATTGAGGATTGAGGATTGAAGATTGAATATTGATGATTGAAGATTGAGGATTGAGGATTGAGGTTTATGGATTGAGGACGAGGACTGAGGGTTGGATATTGATGTTTGAGGTCTGAAGGTTGATGATAGAGGATTGAGGATTGAGAATTGAGGATTGAGGATTGATGATTGTAGATTGAGTATTGGGTATTGAGGATTGAAGAATGAGGGTTGAGGACTGAGGATTGAGGATTGAGGATTGAGGATTGTGGACTGAAGATTCAGTATTGAGGATCGAATATTGAGAGTTGAGGATTGAGGATTGAACATTGAGGAATGAGTGCTGAGTGTTGAGTGGTGAAAATTGATGTTTGTGGATACAGGTTGGAAGATTGCAGATTGAGCATTGAGTACTGAAAGCTGTGAATTGAGGATATTCTATTGAGGATCGAGGAATGACAGCTGATTGTTGAGTACTGAGGGCTGAAGATTGAGGATTCAGGATTGAGGATTCAGAATTGAGGTTTGATGACTGAGGATTGAGGATTGAAGATTGAGGATTGAGGATTGAGGATTGAAGACTGAGGATTGGGTATTGAGGATTGAATATTGAGGATTGAGGATTGAGGATTGACTGTTGAAGATTGAGGATTGGGGACTGAGTGCTGAGGGTTGAATGATGAGAATTAATGTTTGTGGATAGAGATTTGAAGATTGCAGATTGTGTATTGAGTATTGAAAACTGTGAATTGATTATATTCTATTGAGGATTGAGAATTGACAACTGATTGTTGAGAACTGAGTTCTGAAGGTTGAGGATTCAGGATTGAGGATTCAGCTTTGAGTTTTGAGGACTGAGGATTGAGGATTGAGGATTGAGGACTGAGGATTGAGGATTGAAGATTGAGGATTGAGGATTGAGGATTGAGGGTTGAATATTGAGTATTGAGGATTGAAGATTGAGGATTGAGGATTGAGGATAGAGGATTGAGGACGAGGACTGACGGTCGAGGATTGAGGTTTGAGTTTTGAGAATAGAGAATTTAGGATTGAGGATTGAGGATGAGGGCTGCGGGGTGAGGATTGAGGTTTGAGGACTGAGGAGTGAGGATTGAGGATTGAGTATTGAGGATTGAGGATTGATAGTTGAGAATTGAGGATTGAGGATTGAATATTGATTGCTGAGGATTGAAGATTGAGGGTTGAGGGTTGATAATTGAGGATTGAGGATGAGGTCCGAGGCTTGAGGATTGAGGTTTGAGGGCTGAGAACTGAGAATTGAGGATTGAGGATTGACGATTGAAGATTGAGTATTGATGATTGAAGACTGCCGATTGAGGATTGAGGATTGAGGATTGGGTATTGAGGATTGAAGAATGAGGATTGAGGAATGAGGATTGAGGATTGAGGATTGAATTTGAATATTGAGGATTGAAGCCTGACGATTGAGGATTGAGAATTGAGGGTTGAGGATTGAGGACGGAGGTTTGAAGATTGAGTATTGAGGATTCAAGGCTGATGTTTGAGGTTTGAGGACTGAGGATTGAGGATTGAGTATTGAGGATTGAGGATTGAGGATTGAGGATTGAGGATTGAGTATTGAGGATTGGGTATTGCGGATTGAACATTGAGGATTGAGTATTGAGGATTGAGGATTGAGGATTGGGGACTGAAGATTGAATATTGATGATTGAAGAATGAGGATTGATAATTGATTGTTGTGGATTGAGGACGAGGACTGAGGGTTGAGTATTGATGTTTGAGGTCTGAGGATTGAGGATTGAGGATTGAGGATTGAGAATTGAGGATCGAGGATTGAGGATTGAAGATTGAGGATTGTGTATTGAGGATTGAAGAATGAGGATTGAGGATTGAGGATTGAGGATTGAGGATTGAAGACTGAGTATTGATGATTGAAGATTGAGGATTGAGGATTGAGGATTGAGGATTGAGGATTGAGGATTGAGTATTGAAGATTGAGAATTGAGGATTGAAGATTGAGGATTGAGGATTGAGGATTGAGGATTGAGGATTGAGTATTGAAGATTGAGGGTTGGGGATTGAGGATCGACGATTGAGGATTGCGTATTGAGGATTGAGAATTGAGGATTGATTATTGAAGATTGAGTATTGAGGATTCAAGATTGAGTATTGAGGATTGAGGATTGAGGATTGAGGATTGTGGATTGAGGATTGAGGATTGAGGATTGAATATTGTGTATTGGGGACTGCGTGTTGAGGGTTGAGTGATGAGAATTGATGTTTGTGGTTAGAGATTTGAAGATTGCAGATTGAGTATTGAGTATTGAAAACTGTGAATTGACGACATTCTATTGAGGATTGAGGTTTGACAACTGATTGTTGAGGACTGAGGGCTGAAGATTGAGGATTCAGTATTGAGGATTCAGGATTGAGGTTGGAGGACAGAGGATTGAGGATTGAGGATTGAGGATTGAGGATTGAGTATTGAGGATTGAGGATTGTGGATTGAAGACTGAATATTGATGATTGAAGATTGAGGATCGAGGATTGAGGGTTGTGGATTGAGGACGAGGACTGAGGGTTGAGTATTGATGTTTGAGGTCTGAGGATTGAGGATTGAAGGTTGTGAATTGAGGATTGAGGATTGACGATTGAAGATTGAGGATTGAGGACTGAGGATTGAGGATTGAGTATTGAGAATTGAGGACTGATAGTTGAGTATTGAGGACTGAGGACTGAGGACTGAAGATTGAGTATTGAGGATTCAGAATTGAGGTTTGAGGACTGAGGATTGAGGATTGAGAATTGAGGATTGAGAATGAGGGCTGAGGGTTGAGGATTGATGTTTGAGGACTGAGGACCGTGGATTGAGGATTGAGAATTGAGGATTGCGGATTGAGGATTGAGTGTTGAGGAGTGAGAATTGAGGATTGAGGATTGAAGATTGAGGTTTGAGGATTGAAGAATGAGGGTTGAGGATTGAGGTTTGAGGATTGAGGATTGCCAGATTGAGTATTGAGGATTGAAGATTGATGGTTGAGGATTGAGGATTGAGTATTGAGCATTGAGGATTGAGGATTGAGGATTGAGGTTTGAAGATGGAGTATTGAGGATTGAAGATTGAGGTTTGAGGATTGAGGATTGAGGATTGAGGATTGAAGATTGAGGATTGTGGATTGAGAATTGACGATTGAGGATTGAGTGTTGAGGAGTGAGAATTGAGGATTGAGGATTGAAGATTGAGGTTTGAGGATTGAAGATTGAGTATTGATGATTGAAGATTGAGGATTGAAGAATGAGGACTGAGGATTGAGGATTGAGGATTGAGGATTAAGGATTGAAGATTGAGTATTGAGGATTGATGATTGGCGATCGAGGATTGAGAATCGAGGATTGAGGATTGAGGATTGAGGATTGAAGATTGAGTATTGGGGACTGAGTGTTGAGGGTTGAGTGATGAGAATTGATGTTTGTGTATAGAGATTTGAAGATTGCAGATTGAGTATTGAGTATTGAAAACTGTGAATTGACGACATTCTATTGAGGATTGAGGTTTGACAACTGATTGTTGCGGACTGAGGGCTGAAGATTGAGGATTCAGTATTGAGGATTCAGGATTGAGGTTGGAGGACAGAGGATTGAGGATTGAGGGTTGAGGATTGAGGATTGAGTATTGAGGATTGAGGATTGAGGATTGAAGACTGAATATTGAGGATTGAGGATGAGGGCTGAGGGTTGCGGGTTGTGGATTGAGGACGAGGACTGAGGGTTGAGTATTGATGTTTGAGGTCTGAGGATTGAGGATTGAAGGTTGAGAATTGAGGATTGAGGATTGAGGATTGAGGATTGAGGGTTGAGTGTTGAGGTTTGTGTAGTGAATCCTGAGAGTTCAGGGTATTCTATTGAGTATTGAGAATTGAGGATTGATGGTTGAGTATTGAGGATTGAGGATTGGGGATTGAAGATTGAGGATTGAGGATTGAGGATTGAGGATTGAGGGTTGAGTGTTGAGGTTTGTGTATTGAATCCTGAGAGTTCAGGGTATTCTATTGAGTATTGAGAATTGAGGATTGATGGTTGAGTATTGAGGATTGAGGATTGGGGATTGAGGATTGAGTATTGAGGATTGAGGATTGAGGATTGAAGACTGAATATTGATGATTGAAGATTGAGGATCGAGGATTGAGGGTTCTGGATTGAGGACGAGGACTGAGGGTTGAGTATTGATGTTTGAGGTCTGAGGATTGAGGATTGAAGGTTGAGAATTGAGGATTGAGGATTGATGATTGAAGATTGTGAATTGGGTGTTGAGGATTGAAGAATGAGGATTGAGGATTGAGGATTGAGGATTGAGGATTGAAGATTGAGTATTGCGGATTGAAGATTGAGGATTGAGTTCTGAGGATTGAGGATTGAGTATTGAGAGATTGAGGATTGGGTGTTGAGGATTGAAGATTGAGGATTGAGGATTGAGGATTGAGGATTGAGGATTGAAGATTGAGGATTGGGTATTGAGGATTGAACAATGATGATTGCGGATTGAGGACTGATGGTTGAGGATTGCTGATTGAGTATTGAGGATTGAAGATTGAGGGTTGAGGATTGAGGATTGAGGATTGAGCATTGAGGATTGAGGATAGAGGATTGAGGATTGAAGATTGAGTATTGAGGATTGTAGAGTGAGGATTGAGGATTGAGTATTGAGGACTGAGGATTGAGGATTGAAGATTGAGTATTGAGTATTGAAGGTTGAGGATTGAGGGTTGAGGAGTGATAATTGAGGATTGAGGATTGAAGATTGAGGTTTGAGGATTGAAGATTGAGTATTGATGATTGAAGATTGAGGATTGAAGAATGAGGACTGAGGATTGAGGATTGAGGATTAAGGATTGAAGATTGAGTATTGAGGATTGATGATTGGCGATCGAGGATTGAGAATCGAGGATTGAGGATTGAGGATTGAGGATTGAAGATTGAGTATTGAGGATTGAAGGTTGAGGATTGTGGATTGAGGATTGAGGATTGAGGATTGAATATTGAGTATTGGGGACTGAGTGTTGAGGGTTGAGTGATGAGAATTGATGTTTGTGGATAGAGATTTGAAGATTGCAAATTCAGTATTGAGTATTGAAAACTGTGAATTGACGACATTCTATTGAGGATTGAGGTTTCACAACTGATTGTTGAGGACTGAGGGCTGAAGATTGAGGATTCAGTATTGAGGATTCAGGATTGAGGTTGGAGGACAGAGGATTGAGGATTGAGGATTGAGGATTGAGAATTGAGGATTGAGGATTGAATATTGAGGATTGGGTGTTGAGGATTGAACATTGAGGATTGAGGATTGAGGATTGCGAACTGAGGATTGAGGATTGAGGATTGAAGATTGAGGATTGGGCATTGAGGATTGAGGATTGAGTATTGAGGATTGAGGATTGAAGATTGAGTATTGAGGATTGAAGATTGAGGATTGAGGATTGAGGATTGAGGATTGAGGATTGAGGATTGAAGATTGAATATTGATGATTGAAGATTGAGGATTGAGGATTGAGGTTTATGGATTGAGGACGAGGACTGAGGGTTGGATATTGATGTTTGAGGTCTGAAGGTTGAGGATAGAGGATTGAGGATTGAGAATTGAGGATTGAGGATTGATGATTGTAGATTGAGTATTGGGTATTGAGGATTGAAGAATGAGGGTTGAGGACTGAGGATTGAGGATTGAGGATTGAGGATTGTGGACTGAAGATTCAGTATTGAGGATCGAATATTGAGAGTAGAGGATTGAGGATTGAACATTGAGGAATGAGTGCTGAGTGTTGAGTGGTGAAAATTGATGTTTGTGGATACAGGTTGGAAGATTGCAGATTGAGCATTGAGTACTGAAAGCTGTGAATTGAGGATATTCTATTGAGGATCGAGGAATGACAGCTGATTGTTGAGTACTGAGGGCTGAAGATTGAGGATTCAGGATTGAGGATTCAGAATTGAGGTTTGATGACTGAGGATTGAGGATTGAAGATTGAGGATTGAGGATTGAGGATTGAAGACTGAGGATTGGGTATTGAGGATTGAATATTGAGGATTGAGGATTGAGGATTGACTGTTGAAGATTGAGGATTGGGGACTGAGTGCTGAGGGTTGAATGATGAGAATTAATGTTTGTGGATAGAGATTTGAAGATTGCAGATTGAGTATTGAGTATTGAAAACTGTGAATTGATTATATTCTATTGAGGATTGAGAATTGACAACTGATTGTTGAGAACTGAGTTCTGAAGGTTGAGGATTCAGGATTGAGGATTCAGCTTTGAGTTTTGAGGACTGAGGATTGAGGATTGAGGATTGAGGACTGAGGATTGAGGATTGAAGATTGAGGATTGAGGATTGAGGATTGAGGGTTGAATATTGAGTATTGAGGATTGAAGATTGAGGATTGAGGATTGAGGATTGAGGATTGAGGACGAGGACTGACGGTCGAGGATTGAGGTTTGAGTTTTGAGAATAGAGAATTTAGGATTGAGGATTGAGGATGAGGGCTGCGGGGTGAGGATTGAGGTTTGAGGACTGAGGAGTGAGGATTGAGGATTGAGTATTGAGGATTGAGGATTGATAGTTGAGAATTGAGGATTGAGGATTGAAGATTGATTGCTGAGGATTGAAGATTGAGGGTTGAGGGTTGATAATTGAGGATTGAGGATGAGGTCCGAGGCTTGAGGATTGAGGTTTGAGGGCTGAGAACTGAGAATTGAGGATTGAGGATTGACGATTGAAGATTGAGTATTGATGATTGAAGACTGCCGATTGAGGATTGAGGATTGAGGATTGGGTATTGAGGATTGAAGAATGAGGATTGAGGAAAGAGGATTGAGGATTGAGGATTGAATTTGAATATTGAGGATTGAAGCCTGACGATTGAGGATTGAGAATTGAGGGTTGAGGATTGAGGACGGAGGTTTGAAGATTGAGTATTGAGGATTCAAGGCTGATGTTTGAGGTTTGAGGACTGAGGATTGAGGATTGAGTATTGAGGATTGAGGATTGAGGATTGAGGATTGAGGATTGAGTATTGAGGATTGGGTATTGCGGATTGAACATTGAGGATTGAGTATTGAGGATTGAGGATTGAGGATTGGGGACTGAGGATTGAATATTGATGATTGAAGAATGAGGATTGATAATTGATTGTTGTGGATTGAGGACGAGGACTGAGGGTTGAGTATTGATGTTTGAGGTCTGAGGATTGAGGATTGAGGATTGAGGATTGAGAATTGAGGATCGAGGATTGAGGATTGAAGATTGAGGATTGTGTATTGAGGATTGAAGAATGAGGATTGAGGATTGAGGATTGAGGATTGAGGATTGAAGACTGAGTATTGATGATTGAAGATTGAGGATTGAGGATTGAGGATTGAGGATTGAGGATTGAGGATTGAGTATTGAAGATTGAGAATTGAGGATTGAAGATTGAGGATTGAGGATTGAGGATTGAGGATTGAGGATTGAGTATTGAAGATTGAGGGTTGGGGATTGAGGATCGACGATTGAGGATTGCGTATTGAGGATTGAGAATTGAGGATTGATTATTGAAGATTGAGTATTGAGGATTCAAGATTGAGTATTGAGGATTGAGGATTGAGGATTGAGGATTGTGGATTGAGGATTGAGGATTGAGGATTGAATATTGTGTATTGGGGACTGCGTGTTGAGGGTTGAGTGATGAGAATTGATGTTTGTGGTTAGAGATTTGAAGATTGCAGATTGAGTATTGAGTATTGAAAACTGTGAATTGACGACATTCTATTGAGGATTGAGGTTTGACAACTGATTGTTGAGGACTGAGGGCTGAAGATTGAGGATTCAGTATTGAGGATTCAGGATTGAGGTTGGAGGACAGAGGATTGAGGATTGAGGATTGAGGATTGAGGATTGAGTATTGAGGATTGAGGATTGTGGATTGAAGACTGAATATTGATGATTGAAGATTGAGGATCGAGGATTGAGGGTTGTGGATTGAGGACGAGGACTGAGGGTTGAGTATTGATGTTTGAGGTCTGAGGATTGAGGATTGAAGGTTGTGAATTGAGGATTGAGGATTGACGATTGAAGATTGAGGATTGAGGACTGAGGATTGAGGATTGAGGATGAGGGCTGAGGGTTGAGGATTGAGGGTTGAGGATTGAAGATTGAGTGTTGAGGATTGAAGATTGAGTATTGAGGATTGAAGATTGAGGTCTGAGGATTGAGGATTGAGGATTGAAGATTGAGGATTGGGTGTTGAGGATTGAAGAATGAGGATTGAGGATTAAGGATTGAGGATTGAGGATTGAAGATTGAAGATTTAAGATTGAGTATTGAGGATTGGAGATTGAGGATTGAGGATTGAGTATTGAGAATTGAGGACTGATAGTTGAGTATTGAGGACTGAGGACTGAGGACTGAAGATTGAGTATTGAGGATTCAGAATTGAGGTTTGAGGACTGAGGATTGAGGATTGAGAATTGAGGATTGAGAATGAGGGCTGAGGGTTGAGGATTGATGTTTGAGGACTGAGGACCGTGGATTGAGGATTGAGAATTGAGGATTGCGGATTGAGGATTGAGTGTTGAGGAGTGAGAATTGAGGATTGAGGATTGAAGATTGAGGTTTGAGGATTGAAGAATGAGGGTTGAGGATTGAGGTTTGAGGATTGAGGATTGCAGATTGAGTATTGAGGATTGAAGATTGATGGTTGAGGATTGAGGATTGAGTATTGAGCATTGAGGATTGAGGATTGAGGATTGAGGTTTGAAGATGGAGTATTGAGGATTGAAGATTGAGGTTTGAGGATTGAGGATTGAGGATTGAGGATTGAAGATTGAGGATTGTGGATTGAGAATTGACGATTGAGGATTGAGTGTTGAGGAGTGAGAATTGAGGATTGAGGATTGAAGATTGAGGTTTGAGGATTGAAGATTGAGTATTGATGATTGAAGATTGAGGATTGAAGAATGAGGACTGAGGATTGAGGATTGAGGATTGAGGATTAAGGATTGAAGATTGAGTATTGAGGATTGATGATTGGCGATCGAGGATTGAGAATCGAGGATTGAGGATTGAGGATTGAGGATTGAAGATTGAGTATTGGGGACTGAGTGTTGAGGGTTGAGTGATGAGAATTGATGTTTGTGTATAGAGATTTGAAGATTGCAGATTGAGTATTGAGTATTGAAAACTGTGAATTGACGACATTCTATTGAGGATTGAGGTTTGACAACTGATTGTTGCGGACTGAGGGCTGAAGATTGAGGATTCAGTATTGAGGATTCAGGATTGAGGTTGGAGGACAGAGGATTGAGGATTGAGGGTTGAGGATTGAGGATTGAGTATTGAGGATTGAGGATTGAGGATTGAAGACTGAATATTGAGGATTGAGGATGAGGGCTGAGGGTTGCGGGTTGTGGATTGAGGACGAGGACTGAGGGTTGAGTATTGATGTTTGAGGTCTGAGGATTGAGGATTGAAGGTTGAGAATTGAGGATTGAGGATTGAGGATTGAGGATTGAGGGTTGAGTGTTGAGGTTTGTGTAGTGAATCCTGAGAGTTCAGGGTATTCTATTGAGTATTGAGAATTGAGGATTGATGGTTGAGTATTGAGGATTGAGGATTGGGGATTGAAGATTGAGGATTGAGGATTGAGGATTGAGGATTGAGGGTTGAGTGTTGAGGTTTGTGTATTGAATCCTGAGAGTTCAGGGTATTCTATTGAGTATTGAGAATTGAGGATTGATGGTTGAGTATTGAGGATTGAGGATTGGGGATTGAGGATTGAGTATTGAGGATTGAGGATTGAGGATTGAAGACTGAATATTGATGATTGAAGATTGAGGATCGAGGATTGAGGGTTCTGGATTGAGGACGAGGACTGAGGGTTGAGTATTGATGTTTGAGGTCTGAGGATTGAGGATTGAAGGTTGAGAATTGAGGATTGAGGATTGATGATTGAAGATTGTGAATTGGGTGTTGAGGATTGAAGAATGAGGATTGAGGATTGAGGATTGAGGATTGAGGATTGAAGATTGAGTATTGCGGATTGAAGATTGAGGATTGAGTTCTGAGGATTGAGGATTGAGTATTGAGAGATTGAGGATTGGGTGTTGAGGATTGAAGATTGAGAATTGAGGATTGAGGATTGAGGATTGAGGATTGAAGATTGAGGATTGGGTATTGAGCATTGAACAATGATGATTGCGGATTGAGGACTGATGGTTGAGGATTGCAGATTGAGTATTGAGGATTGAAGATTGAGGGTTGAGGATTGAGGATTGAGGATTGAGCATTGAGGATTGAGGATAGAGGATTGAGGATTGAAGATTGAGTATTGAGGATTGAAGATTGAGGATTGAGGATTGAGTATTGAGGACTGAGGATTGAGGGTTGAAGATTGAGTATTGAGTATTGAAGGTTGAGGATTGAGGATTGAGGAGTGGGGACTGAAGATTGAATATTGATGATTGAAGAATGAGGATTGATAATTGATTGTTGTGGATTGAGGACGAGGACTGAGGGTTGAGTATTGATGTTTGAGGTCTGAGGATTGAGGATTGAGGATTGAGGATTGAGAATTGAGGATCGAGGATTGAGGATTGAAGATTGAGGATTGTGTATTGAGGATTGAAGAATGAGGATTGAGGATTGAGGATTGAGGATTGAGGATTGAAGACTGAGTATTGATGATTGAAGATTGAGGATTGAGGATTGAGGATTGAGGATTGAGGATTGAGGATTGAGTATTGAAGATTGAGAATTGAGGATTGAAGATTGAGGATTGAGGATTGAGGATTGAGGATTGAGGATTGAGTATTGAAGATTGAGGGTTGGGGATTGAGGATCGACGATTGAGGATTGCGTATTGAGGATTGAGAATTGAGGATTGATTATTGAAGATTGAGTATTGAGGATTCAAGATTGAGTATTGAGGATTGAGGATTGAGGATTGAGGATTGTGGATTGAGGATTGAGGATTGAGGATTGAATATTGTGTATTGGGGACTGCGTGTTGAGGGTTGAGTGATGAGAATTGATGTTTGTGGTTAGAGATTTGAAGATTGCAGATTGAGTATTGAGTATTGAAAACTGTGAATTGACGACATTCTATTGAGGATTGAGGTTTGACAACTGATTGTTGAGGACTGAGGGCTGAAGATTGAGGATTCAGTATTGAGGATTCAGGATTGAGGTTGGAGGACAGAGGATTGAGGATTGAGGATTGAGGATTGAGGATTGAGTATTGAGGATTGAGGATTGTGGATTGAAGACTGAATATTGATGATTGAAGATTGAGGATCGAGGATTGAGGGTTGTGGATTGAGGACGAGGACTGAGGGTTGAGTATTGATGTTTGAGGTCTGAGGATTGAGGATTGAAGGTTGTGAATTGAGGATTGAGGATTGACGATTGAAGATTGAGGATTGAGGACTGAGGATTGAGGATTGAGGATGAGGGCTGAGGGTTGAGGATTGAGGGTTGAGGATTGAAGATTGAGTGTTGAGGATTGAAGATTGAGTATTGAGGATTGAAGATTGAGGTCTGAGGATTGAGGATTGAGGATTGAAGATTGAGGATTGGGTGTTGAGGATTGAAGAATGAGGATTGAGGATTAAGGATTGAGGATTGAGGATTGAAGATTGAAGATTTAAGATTGAGTATTGAGGATTGGAGATTGAGGATTGAGGATTGAGTATTGAGAATTGAGGACTGATAGTTGAGTATTGAGGACTGAGGACTGAGGACTGAAGATTGAGTATTGAGGATTCAGAATTGAGGTTTGAGGACTGAGGATTGAGGATTGAGAATTGAGGATTGAGAATGAGGGCTGAGGGTTGAGGATTGATGTTTGAGGACTGAGGACCGTGGATTGAGGATTGAGAATTGAGGATTGCGGATTGAGGATTGAGTGTTGAGGAGTGAGAATTGAGGATTGAGGATTGAAGATTGAGGTTTGAGGATTGAAGAATGAGGGTTGAGGATTGAGGTTTGAGGATTGAGGATTGCAGATTGAGTATTGAGGATTGAAGATTGATGGTTGAGGATTGAGGATTGAGTATTGAGCATTGAGGATTGAGGATTGAGGATTGAGGTTTGAAGATGGAGTATTGAGGATTGAAGATTGAGGTTTGAGGATTGAGGATTGAGGATTGAGGATTGAAGATTGAGGATTGTGGATTGAGAATTGACGATTGAGGATTGAGTGTTGAGGAGTGAGAATTGAGGATTGAGGATTGAAGATTGAGGTTTGAGGATTGAAGATTGAGTATTGATGATTGAAGATTGAGGATTGAAGAATGAGGACTGAGGATTGAGGATTGAGGATTGAGGATTAAGGATTGAAGATTGAGTATTGAGGATTGATGATTGGCGATCGAGGATTGAGAATCGAGGATTGAGGATTGAGGATTGAGGATTGAAGATTGAGTATTGGGGACTGAGTGTTGAGGGTTGAGTGATGAGAATTGATGTTTGTGTATAGAGATTTGAAGATTGCAGATTGAGTATTGAGTATTGAAAACTGTGAATTGACGACATTCTATTGAGGATTGAGGTTTGACAACTGATTGTTGCGGACTGAGGGCTGAAGATTGAGGATTCAGTATTGAGGATTCAGGATTGAGGTTGGAGGACAGAGGATTGAGGATTGAGGGTTGAGGATTGAGGATTGAGTATTGAGGATTGAGGATTGAGGATTGAAGACTGAATATTGAGGATTGAGGATGAGGGCTGAGGGTTGCGGGTTGTGGATTGAGGACGAGGACTGAGGGTTGAGTATTGATGTTTGAGGTCTGAGGATTGAGGATTGAAGGTTGAGAATTGAGGATTGAGGATTGAGGATTGAGGATTGAGGGTTGAGTGTTGAGGTTTGTGTAGTGAATCCTGAGAGTTCAGGGTATTCTATTGAGTATTGAGAATTGAGGATTGATGGTTGAGTATTGAGGATTGAGGATTGGGGATTGAAGATTGAGGATTGAGGATTGAGGATTGAGGATTGAGGGTTGAGTGTTGAGGTTTGTGTATTGAATCCTGAGAGTTCAGGGTATTCTATTGAGTATTGAGAATTGAGGATTGATGGTTGAGTATTGAGGATTGAGGATTGGGGATTGAGGATTGAGTATTGAGGATTGAGGATTGAGGATTGAAGACTGAATATTGATGATTGAAGATTGAGGATCGAGGATTGAGGGTTCTGGATTGAGGACGAGGACTGAGGGTTGAGTATTGATGTTTGAGGTCTGAGGATTGAGGATTGAAGGTTGAGAATTGAGGATTGAGGATTGATGATTGAAGATTGTGAATTGGGTGTTGAGGATTGAAGAATGAGGATTGAGGATTGAGGATTGAGGATTGAGGATTGAAGATTGAGTATTGCGGATTGAAGATTGAGGATTGAGTTCTGAGGATTGAGGATTGAGTATTGAGAGATTGAGGATTGGGTGTTGAGGATTGAAGATTGAGAATTGAGGATTGAGGATTGAGGATTGAGGATTGAAGATTGAGGATTGGGTATTGAGCATTGAACAATGATGATTGCGGATTGAGGACTGATGGTTGAGGATTGCAGATTGAGTATTGAGGATTGAAGATTGAGGGTTGAGGATTGAGGATTGAGGATTGAGCATTGAGGATTGAGGATAGAGGATTGAGGATTGAAGATTGAGTATTGAGGATTGAAGATTGAGGATTGAGGATTGAGTATTGAGGACTGAGGATTGAGGGTTGAAGGTTGAGTATTGAGTATTGAAGGTTGAGGATTGAGGATTGAGGAGTGGGGACTGAAGATTGAATATTGATGATTGAAGAATGAGGATTGATAATTGATTGTTGTGGATTGAGGACGAGGACTGAGGGTTGAGTATTGATGTTTGAGGTCTGAGGATTGAGGATTGAGGATTGAGGATTGAGAATTGAGGATCGAGGATTGAGGATTGAAGATTGAGGATTGAGTATTGAGGATTGAAGAATGAGGATTGAGGATTGAGGATTGAGCATTGAGGATTGAAGACTGAGTATTGATGATTGAAGATTGAGGATTGAGGATTGAGGATTGAGGATTGAGGATTGAGGATTGAGGATTGAAGATTGAGAATTGAGGATTGAAGATTGAGGATTGAGGATTGAGGATTGAGGATTGAATATTGAGGATTGGGTGTTGAGGATTGAACATTGAGGATTGAGGATTGAGGATTGCGAACTGAGGATTGAGGATTGAGGATTGAAGATTGAGGATTGGGCATTGAGGATTGAGGATTGAGTATTGAGGATTGAGGATTGAAGATTGAGTATTGAGGATTGAAGATTGAGGATTGAGGATTGAGGATTGAGGATTGAGGATTGAGGATTGAAGATTGAATATTGATGACTGAAGATTGAGGATTGAGGATTGAGGTTTATGGATTGAGGACGAGGACTGAGGGTTGGATATTGATGTTTGAGGTCTGAAGATTGAGGATAGAGGATTGAGGATTGAGAATTGAGGATTGAGGGTTGATGATTGAAGATTGAGTATTGGGTATTGAGGATTGAAGAATGAGGGTTGAGGACTGAGGATTGAGGATTGAGGATTGAGGATTGTGGACTGAAGATTCAGTATTGAGGATCGAATATTGAGAGTTGAGGATTGAGGATTGAACATTGAGGAATGAGTGCTGAGTGTTGAGTGGTGAAAATTGATGTTTGTGGATACAGGTTGGAAGATTGCAGATTGAGTATTGAGTACTGAAAGCTGTGAATTGAGGATATTCTATTGAGGATCGAGGAATGACAGCTGATTGTTGAGTACTGAGGGCTGAAGATTGAGGATTCAGGATTGAGGATTCAGAATTGAGGTTTGATGACTGAGGATTGAGGATTGAAGATTGAGGATTGAGGATTGAGGATTGAAGACTGACGATTGGGTATTGAGGATTGAATATTGAGGATTGAGGATTGAGGATTGACTGTTGAAGATTGAGGATTGGGGACTGAGTGCTGAGGGTTGAATGATGAGAATTAATGTTTGTGGATAGAGATTTGAAGATTGCAGATTGAGTATTGAGTATTGAAAACTGTGAATTGATAATATTCTATTGAGGATTGAAAATTGACAACTGATTGTTGAGAACTGAGTTCTGAAGGTTGAGGATTCAGGATTGAGGATTCAGCTTTGAGTTTTGAGGACTGAGGATTGAGGATTGAGGATTGAGGACTGAGGATTGAGGATTGAAGATTGAGGATTGAGGATTGAGGATTGAGGGTTGAATATTGAGTATTGAGGATTGAAGATTGAGGATTGAGGATTGAGGATTGAGGATTGAGGACGAGGACTGACGCTCGAGGATTGAGGTTTGAGTTTTGAGAATTGAGAATTTAGGATTGAGGATTGAGGATGAGGGCTGAGGGTTGAGGATTGAGGTTTGAGGACTGAGGAGTGAGGATTGAGGATTGAGTATTGAGGATTGAGGATTGATAGTTGAGAATTGAGGATTGAGGATTGAAGATTGATTGCTGAGGATTGAAGATTGAGGGTTGAGGGTTGATAATTGAGTATTGAGGATGAGGTCCGAGGGTTGAGGATTGAGGTTTGAGGGCTGAGAACTGAGAATTGAGGATTGAGGATTGACGATTGAAGATTGACTATTGATGATTGAAGACTGCCGATTGAGGATTGAGGATTGAGAATTGAGGATTGAGGATTGAAGATTGAGGTTTGAGGATTGAAGATTGAGTATTGATGATTGAAGATTGAGGATTGAAGAATGAGGACTGAGGACTGAGGATTGAGGATTAAGGATTGAAGGTTGAGTATTGAGGATTGATGATTGGCGATCGAGGATTGAGAATCGAGGATTGAGGATTGAGGATTGAGGATTGAAGATTGAGTATTGAGGATTGAAGGTTGAGGATTGTGGATTGAGGATTGAGGATTGAGGATTGAATATTGTGTATTGGGGACTGCGTGTTGAGGGTTGAGTGATGAGAATTGATGTTTGTGGTTAGAGATTTGAAGATTGCAGATTGAGTATTGAGTATTGAAAACTGTGAATTGACGACATTCTATTGAGGATTGAGGTTTGACAACTGATTGTTGAGGACTGAGGGCTGAAGATTGAGGATTCAGTATTGAGGATTCAGGATTGAGGTTGGAGGACAGAGGATTGAGGATTGAGGATTGAGGATTGAGGATTGAGTATTGAGGATTGAGGATTGTGGATTGAAGACTGAATATTGATGATTGAAGATTGAGGATCGAGGATTGAGGGTTGTGGATTGAGGACGAGGACTGAGGGTTGAGTATTGATGTTTGAGGTCTGAGGATTGAGGATTGAAGGTTGTGAATTGAGGATTGAGGATTGACGATTGAAGATTGAGGATTGAGGACTGAGGATTGAGGATTGAGTATTGAGAATTGAGGACTGATAGTTGAGTATTGAGGACTGAGGACTGAGGACTGAAGATTGAGTATTGAGGATTCAGAATTGAGGTTTGAGGACTGAGGATTGAGGATTGAGAATTGAGGATTGAGAATGAGGGCTGAGGGTTGAGGATTGATGTTTGAGGACTGAGGACCGTGGATTGAGGATTGAGAATTGAGGATTGCGGATTGAGGATTGAGTGTTGAGGAGTGAGAATTGAGGATTGAGGATTGAAGATTGAGGTTTGAGGATTGAAGAATGAGGGTTGAGGATTGAGGTTTGAGGATTGAGGATTGCAGATTGAGTATTGAGGATTGAAGATCGATGGTTGAGGATTGAGGATTGAGTATTGAGCATTGAGGATTGAGGATTGAGGATTGAGGTTTGAAGATGGAGTATTGAGGATTGAAGATTGAGGTTTGAGGATTGAGGATTGAGGATTGAGGATTGAAGATTGAGGATTGTGGATTGAGAATTGACGATTGAGGATTGAGTGTTGAGGAGTGAGAATTGAGGATTGAGGATTGAAGATTGAGGTTTGAGGATTGAAGATTGAGTATTGATGATTGAAGATTGAGGATTGAAGAATGAGGACTGAGGATTGAGGATTGAGGATTGAGGATTAAGGATTGAAGATTGAGTATTGAGGATTGATGATTGGCGATCGAGGATTGAGAATCGAGGATTGAGGATTGAGGATTGAGGATTGAAGATTGAGTATTGGGGACTGAGTGTTGAGGGTTGAGTGATGAGAATTGATGTTTGTGTATAGAGATTTGAAGATTGCAGATTGAGTATTGAGTATTGAAAACTGTGAATTGACGACATTCTATTGAGGATTGAGGTTTGACAACTGATTGTTGCGGACTGAGGGCTGAAGATTGAGGATTCAGTATTGAGGATTCAGGATTGAGGTTGGAGGACAGAGGATTGAGGATTGAGGGTTGAGGATTGAGGATTGAGTATTGAGGATTGAGGATTGATGATTGGCGATCGAGGATTGAGAATCGAGGATTGAGGATTGAGGATTGAGGATTGAAGATTGAGTATTGGGGACTGAGTGTTGAGGGTTGAGTGATGAGAATTGATGTTTGTGTATAGAGATTTGAAGATTGCAGATTGAGTATTGAGTATTGAAAACTGTGAATTGACGACATTCTATTGAGGATTGAGGTTTGACAACTGATTGTTGCGGACTGAGGGCTGAAGATTGAGGATTCAGTATTGAGGATTCAGGATTGAGGTTGGAGGACAGAGGATTGAGGATTGAGGGTTGAGGATTGAGGATTGAGTATTGAGGATTGAGGATTGAGGATTGAAGACTGAATATTGAGGATTGAGGATGAGGGCTGAGGGTTGCGGGTTGTGGATTGAGGACGAGGACTGAGGGTTGAGTATTGATGTTTGAGGTCTGAGGATTGAGGATTGAAGGTTGAGAATTGAGGATTGAGGATTGAGGATTGAGGATTGATAGTTGAGAATTGAGGATTGAGGATTGAAGATTGATTGCTGAGGATTGAAGATTGAGGGTTGAGGGTTGATAATTGAGTATTGAGGATGAGGTCCGAGGGTTGAGGATTGAGGTTTGAGGGCTGAGAACTGAGAATTGAGGATTGAGGATTGACGATTGAAGATTGACTATTGATGATTGAAGACTGCCGATTGAGGATTGAGGATTGAGAATTGAGGATTGAGGATTGAAGATTGAGGTTTGAGGATTGAAGATTGAGTATTGATGATTGAAGATTGAGGATTGAAGAATGAGGACTGAGGACTGAGGATTGAGGATTAAGGATTGAAGGTTGAGTATTGAGGATTGATGATTGGCGATCGAGGATTGAGAATCGAGGATTGAGGATTGAGGATTGAGGATTGAAGATTGAGTATTGAGGATTGAAGGTTGAGGATTGTGGATTGAGGATTGAGGATTGAGGATTGAATATTGTGTATTGGGGACTGCGTGTTGAGGGTTGAGTGATGAGAATTGATGTTTGTGGTTAGAGATTTGAAGATTGCAGATTGAGTATTGAGTATTGAAAACTGTGAATTGACGACATTCTATTGAGGATTGAGGTTTGACAACTGATTGTTGAGGACTGAGGGCTGAAGATTGAGGATTCAGTATTGAGGATTCAGGATTGAGGTTGGAGGACAGAGGATTGAGGATTGAGGATTGAGGATTGAGGATTGAGTATTGAGGATTGAGGATTGTGGATTGAAGACTGAATATTGATGATTGAAGATTGAGGATCGAGGATTGAGGGTTGTGGATTGAGGACGAGGACTGAGGGTTGAGTATTGATGTTTGAGGTCTGAGGATTGAGGATTGAAGGTTGTGAATTGAGGATTGAGGATTGACGATTGAAGATTGAGGATTGAGGACTGAGGATTGAGGATTGAGTATTGAGAATTGAGGACTGATAGTTGAGTATTGAGGACTGAGGACTGAGGACTGAAGATTGAGTATTGAGGATTCAGAATTGAGGTTTGAGGACTGAGGATTGAGGATTGAGAATTGAGGATTGAGAATGAGGGCTGAGGGTTGAGGATTGATGTTTGAGGACTGAGGACCGTGGATTGAGGATTGAGAATTGAGGATTGCGGATTGAGGATTGAGTGTTGAGGAGTGAGAATTGAGGATTGAGGATTGAAGATTGAGGTTTGAGGATTGAAGAATGAGGGTTGAGGATTGAGGTTTGAGGATTGAGGATTGCAGATTGAGTATTGAGGATTGAAGATCGATGGTTGAGGATTGAGGATTGAGTATTGAGCATTGAGGATTGAGGATTGAGGATTGAGGTTTGAAGATGGAGTATTGAGGATTGAAGATTGAGGTTTGAGGATTGAGGATTGAGGATTGAGGATTGAAGATTGAGGATTGTGGATTGAGAATTGACGATTGAGGATTGAGTGTTGAGGAGTGAGAATTGAGGATTGAGGATTGAAGATTGAGGTTTGAGGATTGAAGATTGAGTATTGATGATTGAAGATTGAGGATTGAAGAATGAGGACTGAGGATTGAGGATTGAGGATTGAGGATTAAGGATTGAAGATTGAGTATTGAGGATTGATGATTGGCGATCGAGGATTGAGAATCGAGGATTGAGGATTGAGGATTGAGGATTGAAGATTGAGTATTGGGGACTGAGTGTTGAGGGTTGAGTGATGAGAATTGATGTTTGTGTATAGAGATTTGAAGATTGCAGATTGAGTATTGAGTATTGAAAACTGTGAATTGACGACATTCTATTGAGGATTGAGGTTTGACAACTGATTGTTGCGGACTGAGGGCTGAAGATTGAGGATTCAGTATTGAGGATTCAGGATTGAGGTTGGAGGACAGAGGATTGAGGATTGAGGGTTGAGGATTGAGGATTGAGTATTGAGGATTGAGGATTGAGGATTGAAGACTGAATATTGAGGATTGAGGATGAGGGCTGAGGGTTGCGGGTTGTGGATTGAGGACGAGGACTGAGGGTTGAGTATTGATGTTTGAGGTCTGAGGATTGAGGATTGAAGGTTGA
Source organism: Calliopsis andreniformis (assembly GCF_051401765.1). Taxonomy (NCBI): domain Eukaryota; kingdom Metazoa; phylum Arthropoda; class Insecta; order Hymenoptera; family Andrenidae; genus Calliopsis; species Calliopsis andreniformis. The sequence goes on from NW_027480480.1 coordinate 891,801, forward strand.
GAATTGAGGATTGAGGATTGAGGATTGAGGATTGAGGGTTGAGTGTTGAGGTTTGTGTAGTGAATCCTGAGAGTTCAGGGTATTCTATTGAGTATTGAGAATTGAGGATTGATGGTTGAGTATTGAGGATTGAGGATTGGGGATTGAAGATTGAGGATTGAGGATTGAGGATTGAGGATTGAGGGTTGAGTGTTGAGGTTTGTGTATTGAATCCTGAGAGTTCAGGGTATTCTATTGAGTATTGAGAATTGAGGATTGATGGTTGAGTATTGAGGATTGAGGATTGGGGATTGAGGATTGAGTATTGAGGATTGAGGATTGAGGATTGAAGACTGAATATTGATGATTGAAGATTGAGGATCGAGGATTGAGGGTTCTGGATTGAGGACGAGGACTGAGGGTTGAGTATTGATGTTTGAGGTCTGAGGATTGAGGATTGAAGGTTGAGAATTGAGGATTGAGGATTGATGATTGAAGATTGTGAATTGGGTGTTGAGGATTGAAGAATGAGGATTGAGGATTGAGGATTGAGGATTGAGGATTGAAGATTGGGTATTGCGGATAGAAGATTGAGGATTGAGTTCTGAGGATTGAGGATTGAGTATTGAGGGATTGAGGATTGGGTGTTGAGGATTGAAGATTGAGGATTGAGGATTGAGGATTGAGGATTGAGGATTGAAGATTGAGGATTGGGTATTGAGGATTGAACAATGATGATTGCGGATTGAGGACTGATGGTTGAGGATTGCAGATTGAGTATTGAGGATTGAAGATTGAGGGTTGAGGATTGAGGATTGAGGATTGAGCATTGAGGATTGAGGATAGAGGATTGAGGATTGAAGATTGAGTATTGAGGATTGAAGATTGAGGATTGAGGATTGAGTATTGAGGACTGAGGATTGAGGATTGAAGATTGAGTATTGAGTATTGAAGGTTGAGGATTGAGGGTTGAGTATTGAGGATTGAGGATTGAAGGTTGAGGATTGGGGACTGAGTGTTGAGGGTTGAGTGATGGGAATTGATGTTTGTGGATACAAATTTGAAGATTGCAGATTGAGTATTGAGTATTGAAAACCGTGAATTGATGATATCCTATTGGGGATTGAGGATTGACGTCTGATTGTTCAGGTCTGAGGTCTGAAGATTGAGGATTCAGGATTGAGGATTCAGGATTGAGGTTTGATGACTGAGGATTGAGGATTGAGGATTGAGGCATGAGGATTGAGGATTGAGGATTGAAGATTGAGGATTGAGGATTGAGGATGAGGGCTGAGGGTTGAGGATTGAGGTTTGAGGTCTGAGGACTGAGGATTGAGGATTGAGAATTGAGGATTGAGGGTTGAAGATTGAAGATTGAGGATTGAGGATTGAAGATTGACGATTGGGTATTGAGGATTGAAGAATGAGGATTCAGGATTGAGTATTGAGGATTGAGGATTGAAGATTGAGTATTGAGAATTGAAGATTGAGGACTGAGGATTGAGGATTGACGATTGAGGATTGAGGATTGTAGGTTGAATATTGATGATTGAATATTGAGGATTGAGGATTGAGGTTTGTGGATTGAGGACGAGGACTGAGGGTTGAATATTGATGTTTGCGGTCTGAGGATTGAGGATTGAGGATTGAGGATTGAGAATTGAGGATTGAGGATTGAGGATTGAAGATTGAGGTTTGGGTATTGAGGATTGAGGATTGGGTATTGAGGATTGAAGAATGAGGATTGAGGAATGAGGATTGAGGATTGAGGATTGAAATTGAGTATTGAGGATCGAAGCCTGACGATTGAGGATTGAGGATTGAGGGTTGAGGATTGAGAACGGAGGTTTGAAGATTGAGTATTGAGGATTCAAGGCTGATGTTTGAGGTTTGAGAACTGAGGATTAAGGATTGAGGGTTGAGGATTGAGGATTGAGTATTGAGGATTGAGGATTGAGGATTGAAGACTGAATATTGAGGATTGAGGATGAGGGCTGAGGTTTGAGGGTTGTGGATTGAGGACGAGGACTGAGGGTTGAGTATTGATGTTTGAGGTCTGAGGATTGAGGATTGAAGGTTGTGAATTGAGGATTGAGGATTGACGATTGAAGATTGAGGATTGAGGACTGAGGATTGAGGATTGAGTATTGAGAATTGAGGACTGATAGTTGAGTATTGAGGACTGAGGACTGAGGACTGAAGATTGAGTATTGAGGATTCAGAATTGAGGTTTGAGGACTGAGGATTGAGGATTGAGAATTGAGGATTGAGAATGAGGGCTGAGGGTTGAGGATTGATGTTTGAGGACTGAGGACCGTGGATTGAGGATTGAGAATTGAGGATTGCGGATTGAGGATTGAGTGTTGAGGAGTGAGAATTGAGGATTGAGGATTGAAGATTGAGGTTTGAGGATTGAAGAATGAGGGTTGAGGATTGAGGTTTGAGGATTGAGGATTGCAGATTGAGTATTGAGGATTGAAGATTGATGGTTGAGGATTGAGGATTGAGTATTGAGCATTGAGGATTGAGGATTGAGGATTGAGGTTTGAAGATGGAGTATTGAGGATTGAAGATTGAGGTTTGAGGATTGAGGATTGAGGATTGAGGATTGAAGATTGAGGATTGTGGATTGAGAATTGACGATTGAGGATTGAGTGTTGAGGAGTGAGAATTGAGGATTGAGGATTGAAGATTGAGGTTTGAGGATTGAAGATTGAGTATTGATGATTGAAGATTGAGGATTGAAGAATGAGGACTGAGGATTGAGGATTGAGGATTGAGGATTAAGGATTGAAGATTGAGTATTGAGGATTGATGATTGGCGATCGAGGATTGAGAATCGAGGATTGAGGATTGAGGATTGAGGATTGAAGATTGAGTATTGGGGACTGAGTGTTGAGGGTTGAGTGATGAGAATTGATGTTTGTGTATAGAGATTTGAAGATTGCAGATTGAGTATTGAGTATTGAAAACTGTGAATTGACGACATTCTATTGAGGATTGAGGTTTGACAACTGATTGTTGCGGACTGAGGGCTGAAGATTGAGGATTCAGTATTGAGGATTCAGGATTGAGGTTGGAGGACAGAGGATTGAGGATTGAGGGTTGAGGATTGAGGATTGAGTATTGAGGATTGAGGATTGAGGATTGAAGACTGAATATTGAGGATTGAGGATGAGGGCTGAGGGTTGCGGGTTGTGGATTGAGGACGAGGACTGAGGGTTGAGTATTGATGTTTGAGGTCTGAGGATTGAGGATTGAAGGTTGAGAATTGAGGATTGAGGATTGAGGATTGAGGATTGAGGGTTGAGTGTTGAGGTTTGTGTAGTGAATCCTGAGAGTTCAGGGTATTCTATTGAGTATTGAGAATTGAGGATTGATGGTTGAGTATTGAGGATTGAGGATTGGGGATTGAAGATTGAGGATTGAGGATTGAGGATTGAGGATTGAGGGTTGAGTGTTGAGGTTTGTGTATTGAATCCTGAGAGTTCAGGGTATTCTATTGAGTATTGAGAATTGAGGATTGATGGTTGAGTATTGAGGATTGAGGATTGGGGATTGAGGATTGAGTATTGAGGATTGAGGATTGAGGATTGAAGACTGAATATTGATGATTGAAGATTGAGGATCGAGGATTGAGGGTTCTGGATTGAGGACGAGGACTGAGGGTTGAGTATTGATGTTTGAGGTCTGAGGATTGAGGATTGAAGGTTGAGAATTGAGGATTGAGGATTGATGATTGAAGATTGTGAATTGGGTGTTGAGGATTGAAGAATGAGGATTGAGGATTGAGGATTGAGGATTGAGGATTGAAGATTGAGTATTGCGGATTGAAGATTGAGGATTGAGTTCTGAGGATTGAGGATTGAGTATTGAGGGATTGAGGATTGGGTGTTGAGGATTGAAGATTGAGGATTGAGGATTGAGGATTGAGGATTGAGGATTGAAGATTGAGGATTGGGTATTGAGGATTGAACAATGATGATTGCGGATTGAGGACTGATGGTTGAGGATTGCAGATTGAGTATTGAGGATTGAAGATTGAGGGTTGAGGATTGAGGATTGAGGATTGAGCATTGAGGATTGAGGATAGAGGATTGAGGATTGAAGATTGAGTATTGAGGATTGAAGATTGAGGATTGAGGATTGAGTATTGAGGACTGAGGATTGAGGATTGAAGATTGAGTATTGAGTATTGAAGGTTGAGGATTGAGGGTTGAGTATTGAGGATTGAGGATTGAAGGTTGAGGATTGGGGACTGAGTGTTGAGGGTTGAGTGATGGGAATTGATGTTTGTGGATAGAAATTTGAAGATTGCAGATTGAGTATTGAGTATTGAAAACCGTGAATTGATGATATCCTATTGGGGATTGAGGATTGACGTCTGATTGTTCAGGTCTGAGGTCTGAAGATTGAGGATTCAGGATTGAGGATTCAGGATTGAGGTTTGATGACTGAGGTTTGAGGATTGAGGATTGAGGCATGAGGATTGAGGATTGAGGATTGAAGATTGAGGATTGAGGATTGAGGATGAGGGCTGAGGGTTGAGGATTGAGGTTTGAGGTCTGAGGACTGAGGATTGAGGATTGAGAATTGAGGATTGAGGGTTGAAGATTGAAGATTGAGGATTGAGGATTGAAGATTGACGATTGGGTATTGAGGATTGAAGAATGAGGATTCAGGATTGAGTATTGAGGATTGAGGATTGAAGATTGAGTATTGAGAATTGAAGATTGAGGACTGAGGATTGAGGATTGACGATTGAGGATTGAGGATTGTAGGTTGAATATTGATGATAGAATATTGAGGATTGAGGATTGAGGTTTGTGGATTGAGGACGAGGACTGAGGGTTGAATATTGATGTTTGCGGTCTGAGGATTGAGGATTGAGGATTGAGGATTGAGAATTGAGGATTGAGGATTGAGGATTGAAGATTGAGGTTTGGGTATTGAGGATTGAGGATTGGGTATTGAGGATTGAAGAATGAGGATTGAGGAATGAGGATTGAGGATTGAGGATTGAAATTGAGTATTGAGGATCGAAGCCTGACGATTGAGGATTGAGGATTGAGGGTTGAGGATTGAGAACGGAGGTTTGAAGATTGAGTATTGAGGATTCAAGGCTGATGTTTGAGGTTTGAGAACTGAGGATTAAGGATTGAGGGTTGAGGATTGAGGATTGAGTATTGAGGATTGAGGATTGAGGATTGAAGACTGAATATTGAGGATTGAGGATGAGGGCTGAGGTTTGAGGGTTGTGGATTGAGGACGAGGACTGAGGGTTGAGTATTGATGTTTGAGGACTGAGGATTGAGGATTGAAGGTTGAGAATTGAGGATTGAGGATTGAGGATTGAGGGTTGAGTGTTGAGGTTTGTGTATTGAATCCTGAGAGTTCAGGGTATTCTATTGAGTATTGAGAATTGAGGATTGATGGTTGAGTATTGAGGATTGAGGATTGCGGATTGAGGATTGTGTATTGAGGATTGAGGATTGAGGATTGAAGGCTGAATATTGATGATTGAAGATTGAGGATCGAGGATTGAGGGTTGTGGATTGAGGACGAGGACTGAGGGTTGAGTATTGATGTTTGAGGTCTGAGGATTGAGGATTGAAGGTTGAGAATTGAGGATTGAGGATTGATGATTGAAGATTGTGGATTGGGTGTTGAGGATTGAAGAATGACTATTGAGGATTGAGGATTGAGGATTGAGGATTGAAGATTGAGTATTGCGGATTGAAGATTGAGGATTGAGTTCTGAGGATTGAGGATTGAGTATTGAGAGATTGAGGATTGGGTGTTGAGGATTGAAGATTGAGGATTGGGGACTGAGGATTGAAGATTGAGAATTCAGGATTGAGGTTTCAGAATTGAGGTTTGAGGACTGAGTATTGAGGATTGAAGATTGAGTATTGAGGATTGAAGATTGAGGATTCAGGATTGAGGATTCAGAATTGAGGTTTGAGGACTGAGGATTGAGGATTGAAGATTGAGTATTGAGGATTGAGGATTGAGGATTGAAGATTGAGGATTGGGTATTGAGGATTGAAGAATGAGGATTGAGGATTGAGGATTGAGGATTGAGGATTGAAGATTGAGTATTGAGGGCTGAAGACTGACGATTGAGGATTGAGGATTGAGGATTGAGGAGTGAGGATTGAAGATTTAGGATTGAGAATTGAGGATTGAGGATTGAAGATTGAGTATTGAGGATTGAAGGTTGAGGATTGAGGATTGAGGACTGAGGATTGACGATGAGGGCTGAGGGTTGAGGATTGAGGTTTGAGGACTGAGGACTGAGGATTGAGGATTGAGAATTGAGGATTCAGGATTGAGGATTGAAGATTGAGGATTGGGTATTGAGGATTGAAGAATGAGTATTGAGGATTGAGGATTGAGGATTGAGAATTGAAAATTGAGTATTGAGGATTGACGACTGACGATTGAGGATTGAGGATTGAGGATTGAGGATTGAGGATTGAGGATTGAGGATTGAGAATTGAGGATTGAGTATTGAAGATTGAGTATTGAGGATTGAAGATTGAGGATTGAGGATTGAGCATTGAGGATTGACAATGAGGTCTGAGGGTTGATGTTTGAGGTTCGAAGACTGAGGACTGAGGATTGAGGATTGAGAATTGAGGATTGAGGATTGAGGATTGAAGATTGAGTATTGGGTATTGAGGATTGAAGAATCAGTATTGAAAATTGAGGATTGAGGATTGAGGATTGAGGATTGAGGATTGAAGATTGAGGATTGCGGATTGAGGATTGAGGATTGAGGATTGAGGATTGAGGATTGAGGATTGAGGATCGAAGATTGAGTATTGAGGATTGAAGATTCAGGATTGAGGATTGAGGGTTGAGGATTGAGTATTGAGGATTGAAGATTGAGTATTGAGGATTGAATGTTGGGGGTTGAGGATTGAGGATTGAAGGCTGAGGATTTGGGACTAAGGACTGAAGATTGAGGATCGAGGATTGAGGCTTGAGGATTGATGATTGAGGATTGAGGATTGAGGGTTGAGGATTGAAGATTGAGTATTGAGGATTGAAGATTGAGTATTGAGAATTGAGGACTGAGGATTGAGGATTGAACATTGAGGATTGGGTGTTGAGGATTGAAGAATGAGGATTGAGGATTGAGGATTGACGATTGAGGATTGAAGATTGAGTATTGTGGATTGAAGGTTGAGTATTGAGCATTGAAGATTGAGGATTGAGGATTGAAGACTGAGGATTGACGATGAGGGCTGAGGGTTGAGGATTGAGGTTTGAGGACTGAGGACTGAGGATTGAGGATTGAGGATTGAGGATTGAGGAATGAGAATTGAGGGTTGAGGGTTGAGGATTGAAGATTGAGGATTGGGTATTGAGGATTGAAGAATGAGGATTGAGGATTGAGGATTGAGGATTGAGGATTGATGATTGAGTATTGAGGATTGAAGACAGACGATTGAGGATTGAGGATTGAGGATTGATGGTTGTGGATTGAGGACGAGGTCTGAGGGTTAACAATTGATGCTTGAGGTCTGAGGATTGAGGATTGAGGATTGAGTACTGAAGACTGAGTATTGACGATTGAGTATCGAGGATCGAGGATTGAGGATTGAAGATTGAGGATTGGGGATTGAGGATTGACGATAGAGGATTGAGGATTGCGGATTGAGAATTGAGGATTGAGTATTGAAGGTTGAGGACTGAGGACTGAGGATTGAGTATTGAGGACTGAGGTTTGAAGATTGAGGACTGAGTGTTGTGGGTTGAGTGACGAGAATTGATGTTTGTGGATGGAGACATGAAGATTGAAGTTTGAGGATTGAGTATTGAAAACTGAGAATTCAGGATATTCTGTTGAGTATTGAGAATTGGGTATTGGTGGTTGAGTATTGGGGATTGATGGTTGAGGGTTGTGTGTTGAATATTGAGGATTGAGGATTTTAGGATTGAGGATTCAGGATTGAGGATTGTAGATTGAGTGTTGATGATAGAAGATTGAGGATTGAGGGTTGAGGGTTGAGGATTGAGAACGAAGGCTCACGGTTGAGGATTGAGGTTTGAGGATTGAGGATTGAGGACTGATGACTGAGGATTGAGGATTGAGGATCGAGCATTGAGGATTGAAGATTGAGGACTGTGGATTGAGGATTGAAGATTGAAGATTAAGGATTGAGGATTGGGGATTGAGGATCTAGCATTGGAGATTGATTATTGAGGATTGAAGATTGGGGATTGAGGATTGAGGATTGAGGATGGAGGATGAGGGCTGAGGGCTGGGGATTGAGGACTGAAGGTTGAGGATTAACGATTGAGGATTGGGGATTGGGGATTGAGGATCTAGGATTGGAGATTGATTATTGTGGATTGAAGATTGAGGATTGAGGATTGAGGATTGCGAATTGAGAATTCAGGATGAGGACTGAGGTTTGAGGATTGAGGTTTGAGGAATGAGGATTGAGGATTGAGTATTGAAGATTGAGTATTCATGACTGAGGGTTGAGGATTGAGGATTGAGTGTTGAGGATTGAGGATCGAAGATTGAGTATTGAGGATTGAAGATTGAGGTTTGAGGATTGAGGATTGAGGATGGAGGATGGAGGATGAGGGCTGAGTGTTGAGGATTGAGGTTTGAGTACTGAATACTGAGAATTCAGGATATTCTTTTGAGTATTGAGTATTGAGGATTGATGGTTGAGTATTGAGGTTTGAGGATTGAGGTTTGAGGAATGAGGATCGAGGATTGAGGATTGAGGATTGCGGATTGAGGGTTGAGGATTGAAGATTGAGTATTGAGGATTGAAGATTGAGTATTGAGAATTGAGGACTGAGGATTGAGGATTGAACATTGAGGATTGGGTGTTGAGGATTGAAGAATGAGTATTGAGGATTGAGGATTGAGGATTGAGGATTGAAGATTGAGTATTGTGGATTGAAGGTTGAGTATTGAGCATTGAAGATTGAGGATTGAGGATTGAAGACTGAGGATTGTCGATGAGGGCTGAGGGTTGAGGATTGAGGTTTGAGGACTGAGGATTGAGGATTGACGATTGAGTATTGAGGATTGAAGATTGAGGATTGGGGATTGAGGATTGATGATTGAGGATTGAGGATTGAGGATTGAGGATTGAGGATTGAAGATTGAGTAATGAGGATTGAAGATTGAGGATTGGGGATTGATGATTAAAGATTGAGGACTGAGTGTTGAGGGTTGAGTGATGAGAATAAATGTTTGTGGATGGAGACATGAAGATTGAAGATTGAGGATTGAGTATTGAAAACTGAGAATTTTGGATATTCTATTGAGTATTGAGGATTGAGTATTGATGATTGAGTATTGAGGATTGATGATTGAGGATTGAGGATTGAGGATCGAGAATTGAGTATTGAGGATAGAAGATTGACGATTGAGTATTGAAGATTGAGGATTGATGACTGAGGATTGAGGATTTAGGATTGAGGATTGAGGATTGAGGATTGAAGAATGAGGATTAACGATTGAGGATTGGGGATTGAGGATCTAGGATTGGAGATTGGTTATTGAGGATTGAAGTTTGAGAATTGAGGATTGAGAATTGAGAATTGAGAATTGAGGATGAGGACTGAGGGTTGAGGATTGAGGTTTGAGGAATGAGGATTGAGGATTGAGGATTGAGGATTGAGGATTGAGGATTGAGGATTGAGGATTGAGGATTGAGTATTGAAGATTGAGTATTCATGACTGAGGATTGAGGATTGAGGATTGAGGGTTGAGGTTTGAGGATCGAAGATTGGGTATTGAGGATTGAAGAATGAGGATTGAAAATTGAAGATTGAGGATTGAGAATTGAGGATTGAAGATTGAGGATTGTACATTGAGGACTGAGTGTTGAGGGTTGAGTGATGAGAACTGAAGTTTGTGGATAGAGGTTTGAAGATTGCAGATTGAGTATTGAGTATTGAAAACTGTGAATTGGGGGTATTCTATAGAGGATTGAGGATTGACAAATGATTGTCGAGGACTAAGGACCGAAGATTGAGGATTCAGAATTGAGGATTCAGAATTGAGGTTTGAGGACTGAGGATTGAGGATTGAAGATTGAGTATTGAGGATTGATGATTGAGGATTGAGGATTGAGGATTGACGATTGAGGATTGAGGATGATGTCTGAGGGTTGAGGATTGAGGATTGAGAATTGAGGATTGAAGACTGACGATTGAGGATTGAGGATTGAGGATTGAGTATTAAGGATTGAGGATTGAAGGTTGAGTATTGAGGATTGACGATTGAGGGATGAGGGTTGAGGATTGAGGTTTGAGGACTGAGGACTGAGGATTGAAGATTGAGGATTGAGGATTGAGGATTGAGGATTAAAGATTGAGGATTGAGGAATGAGGATTGAGAATTGAGGATTGAGTATTGAAGATTGAGTATTGAGGATTGAAGATTGAGGATTGAGGATTGAGCATTGAAGATTGACAATGAGGTCTGAGGGTTGATGTTTGAGGTTCGAAGACTGAGGACTGAGGATTGAGGATTGAGAATTGAGGATTGAGGATTGAGGATTGAAGATTGAGTATTGAGTATTGAAAACTGTGAATTGATGATACAGTATTGAGGATTGAGAATTGACAACTGACTGTTGAGGACTGAGGTCTGAAGATTGAGGATTCAGGTTTGAAGACTCAGGATTGAGGTTTGAGGACTGAGGATTGAGGATTGAGGATTGAGGATTGAGCATTGAGGATTGAAGATTGAGGTCTGGGGATTGAGGATTGAAGATTGATTACTGAGGATTGAAGATTGAGAATTGAGAATTGAGGATTGAGAATTGGGAATTGAGGACGAGGACTGAGGGTTGAGTATTGAGGTTTGAGGAATGAGGATTGAGGAGTGAGGATTGAAGATTGAGTATTGAGGATTGAATGTTGACGATTGAGGATTGAAGATTGAGTATTGAGGATTGAAGATTGAGGATTGAGGATTGAGGATTGAGGATTGATGATTGAAGATTGAGTATTGGGTATTGAGGATTGAAGAATGAGGATTGAAAATTGAGGATTGAGGATTGAGAATTGAGGATTGAGGATTGAGGATTGAGGATTGAACATTGAGGACTGAGTGATGAGGGTTGAGTGATGAGAATTGATGTTTGTGGATAGAGGTTTGAAGATTGCAGATTGAGTATTGAGTATTGAAAGCTGTGAATTGAGGGTATTCTATTGAGGATTGAGGATTGACAACTGATTGTTGAGGACTGAGGGCCGAAGATTGAGGATTCAGGATTGAGGATTCAGAATTGAGGTTTGAGGACTGAGGACTGAGGATTGAAGATTGAGTATCGAGTATTGAAAATTGAGGATTGAGGGTTGAGGATTGAGGATTGAGGATCGAGGATTCAAGATTGAGTTTTGAGGATTGAAGATTGAGGATTGAGGTTTGGGGACTGAGGATTGAGGATTGAGGATTGAAGATTGAGGATTGAGGATTGAGGATAGAGGATTGAAGATTGAGTATTGAGGATTGAAGATTGAGGGTTGAGGATTGAGAATTGAAGATTGAGGATTTGGGACTGAGGATTGAAGATTGAGTATCGAGGATTGAGGGTTGAGGGTTGCGGATTGATGATCGAGAATTGAAGATTGAGGATTGGGTATTGAGGATTGAAGAATGAGGATTGGTGCTTGAGGATTGAGGATTGAGTATTGAAGATTGAGTATTGAGGATTGAAGGTTGACGATTCAGGATTGAAGATTGAGTATTGAGGATTGAAGATTGAGGATTGAGGATTGAGGATTGATGATTGAGTATTGAAGATTGTGGATTGGGGACTGAGGATTGAAGATTGAGAATTCAGGATTGAGGTTTCAGAATTGAGGTTTGAGGTCTGAGTATTGAGGATTGAAGATTGAGTATTGAGGATTGAGGATTCAGAATTGAGGTTTGAGGACTGAGGATTGAGGGTTGAAGATTGAGTATTGAGGATTGAAGGTTGAGGATTGAGGTTTGAGGACTGAGGACTGAGGATTGAGGATTGAGAATTGAGGATTGAGGCTTGAGGATTGTGGATTGAGGATTGAAGATTGAGGATTGGGGACTGAGGATTCAGGATTGAGGATTGAGTATTGATGATTGAGGAACGAGGATTGAGGATTGAGGATTGAGGATTGAGGATTGAGGATTCAGGATTGAGGATTGAGTATTGAAGATTGAGTATTCATGACTGAGAATTGAGAATTGAGGATTGAGGGTTGAGGTTTGAGGATCGAAGATTGAGTATTGAGGATTGAAGATTGAGGTTTGAGGATTGAGGATTGAGGATCGAGAATTGAGTATTGAGTGTAGAAGATTGACGATTGAGTATTGAAGATTGAGGATTGATGACTGAGGATTGAGGATTTAGGATTGAGGATTGAAGATGGAGTATGATGCCTGAGGGTTGAGGATTGAGGTTTGAGTATTGAATCCTGAGTATTCAGGATATTCTATTGAGTATTGAGATTTGAGGATTGATGGTTGAGTATTGAGGATTGAGGATTGAGGACTGAGTATTGAAGATTGAGGATTGATGATTGAGGATTGAGGATTGAGGATTGAGGATTGAGGATTGAGGATTGAGGATTGAGTATTGAAGAATGAGGATTGATGATTGAGGATTGAGGATTGAAGATTGAGGATTGGGTATTGAGGATTGAAGAATGAGGATTGAGGATTGAGGATTGAGGATTGAGGATTGAAGATTGAGTATTGAGGGCTGAAGACTGACGATTGAGGATTGAGGATTGAGGATTGAGGATTGAGGAGTGAGGATTGAGGATTGAGGATTGAGAATTGAGGATTGAGGATTGAAGATTGAGTATTGAGGATTGAAGGTTGAGGATTGAGGATTGAGGACTGAGGATTGACGATGAGGGCTGAGGGTTGAGGATTGAGGTTTGAGGACTGAGGACTGAGGATTGAGGATTGAGAATTGAGGATTGAGGATTGAGGATTGAAGATTGAGGATTGGGTATTGAGGATTGAAGAATGAGTATTGAGGATTGAGGATTGAGGATTGAGAATTGAAAATTGAGTATTGAGGATTGACGACTGACGATTGAGGATTGAGGATTGAGGATTGAGGATTGAGGATTGAGGATTGAGGATTGAGAATTGAGGATTGAGTATTGAAGATTGAGTATTGAGGATTGAAGATTGAGGATTGAGGATTGAGCATTGAGGATTGACAATGAGGTCTGAGGGTTGATGTTTGAGGTTCGAAGACTGAGGACTGAGGATTGAGGATTGAGAATTGAGGATTGAGGATTGAGGATTGAAGATTGAGTATTGGGTATTGAGGATTGAAGAATTAGTATTGAAAATTGAGGATTGAGGATTGAGGATTGAGGATTGAGGATTGAAGATTGAGCATTGCGGATTGAGGATTGAGGATTGAGGATTGAGGATTGAGGATTGAGGATCGAAGATTGAGTATTGAGGATTGAAGATTCAGGATTGAGGATTGAGGGTTGAGGATTGAGTATTGAGGATTGAAGATTGAGTATTGAGGATTGAATGTTGGGGGTTGAGGATTGAGGATTGAAGGCTGAGGATTTGGGACTAAGGACTGAAGATTGAGGATCGAGGATTGAGGCTTGAGGATTGATGATTGAGGATTGAGGATTGAGGGTTGAGGATTGAAGATTGAGTATTGAGGATTGAAGATTGAGTATTGAGAATTGAGGACTGAGGATTGAGGATTGACGATTGAGTATTGAGGATTGAAGATTGAGGATTGGGGATTGAGGATTGATGATTGAGGATTGAGGATTGAGGATTGAGGATTGAGGATTGAAGATTGAGTAATGAGGATTGAAGATTGAGGATTGGGGATTGATGATTAAAGATTGAGGACTGAGTGTTGAGGGTTGAGTGATGTGAATAAATGCTTGTGGATGGAGACATGAAGATTGAAGATTGAGGATTGAGTATTGAAAACTGAGAATTCTGGATATTCTATTGAGTATTGAGGATTGAGTATTGATGATTGAGTATTGAGGATTGATGATTGAGGATTGAGGATTGAGGATCGAGAATTGAGTATTGAGGATAGAAGATTGACGATTGAGTATTGAAGATTGAGGATTGATGACTGAGGATTGAGGATTTAGGATTGAGGATTGAGGATTGAGGATTGAAGAATGAGGATTAACGATTGAGGATTGGGGATTGAGGATCTAGGATTGGAGATTGGTTATTGAGGATTGAAGTTTGAGAATTGAGGATTGAGAATTGAGAATTGAGAATTGAGGATGAGGACTGAGGGTTGAGGATTGAGGTTTGAGGAATGAGGATTGAGGATTGAGGATTGAGGATTGAGGATTGAGGATTGAGGATTGAGGATTGAGGATTGAGTATTGAAGATTGAGTATTCATGACTGAGGATTGAGGATTGAGGATTGAGGGTTGAGGTTTGAGGATCGAAGATTGGGTATTGAGGATTGAAGAATGAGGATTGAAAATTGAAGATTGAGGATTGAGAATTGAGGATTGAAGATTGAGGATTGAGGATTGTACATTGAGGACTGAGTGTTGAGGGTTGAGTGATGAGAACTGAAGTTTGTGGATAGAGGTTTGAAGATTGCAGATTGAGTATTGAGTATTGAAAACTGTGAATTGGGGGTATTCTATAGAGGATTGAGGATTGACAAATGATTGTCGAGGACTAAGGACCGAAGATTGAGGATTCAGAATTGAGGATTCAGAATTGAGGTTTGAGGACTGAGGATTGAGGATTGAAGATTGAGTATTGAGGATTGATGATTGAGGATTGAGGATTGAGGATTGAGGATTGAGGATTGAGGATGATGTCTGAGGGTTGAGGATTGAGGATTGAGAATTGAGGATTGAAGACTGACGATTGAGGATTGAGGATTGAGGATTGAGTATTAAGGATTGAGGATTGAAGGTTGAGTATTGAGGATTGACGATTGAGGGATGAGGGTTGAGGATTGAGGTTTGAGGACTGAGGACTGAGGATTGAAGATTGAGGATTGAGGATTGAGGATTGAGGATTAAAGATTGAGGATTGAGGATTGAGGATTGAGAATTGAGGATTGAGTATTGAAGATTGAGTATTGAGGATTGAAGATTGAGGATTGAGGATTGAGCATTGAGGATTGACAATGAGGTCTGAGGGTTGATGTTTGAGGTTCGAAGACTGAGGACTGAGGATTGAGGATTGAGAATTGAGGATTGAGGATTGAGGATTGAAGATTGAGTATTGGGTATTGAAAACTGTGAATTGATGATACAGTATTGAGGATTGAGAATTGACAACTGACTGTTGAGGACTGAGGTCTGAAGATTGAGGATTCAGGTTTGAAGACTCAGGATTGAGGTTTGAGGACTGAGGATTGAGGATTGAGGATTGAGGATTGAGCATTGAGGATTGAAGATTGAGGTCTGGGGATTGAGGATTGAAGATTGATTACTGAGGATTGAAGATTGAGAATTGAGAATTGAGGATTGAGAATTGGGAATTGAGGACGAGGACTGAGGGTTGAGTATTGAGGTTTGAGGAATGAGGATTGAGGATTGAGGATTGAAGATTGAGTATTGAGGATTGAATGTTGACGATTGAGGATTGAAGATTGAGTATTGAGGATTGAAGATTGAGGATTGAGGATTGAGGATTGAGGATTGATGATTGAAGATTGAGTATTGGGTATTGAGGATTGAAGAATGAGGATTGAAAATTGAGGATTGAGGATTGAGAATTGAGGATTGAGGATTGAGGATTGAGGATTGAACATTGAGGTCTGAGTGATGAGGGTTGAGTGATGAGAATTGATGTTTGTGGATAGAGGTTTGAAGATTGCAGATTGAGTATTGAGTATTGAAAGCTGTGAATTGAGGGTATTCTATTGAGGATTGAGGATTGACAACTGATTGTTGAGGACTGAGGGCCGAAGATTGAGGATTCAGGATTGAGGATTCAGAATTGAGGTTTGAGGACTGAGGACTGAGGATTGAAGATTGAGTATCGAGTATTGAAAATTGAGGATTGAGGGTTGAGGATTGAGGATTGAGGATCGAGGATTCAAGATTGAGTTTTGAGGATTGAAGATTGAGGATTGAGGTTTGGGGACTGAGGATTGAGGATTGAGGATTGAAGATTGAGGATTGAGGATTGAGGATAGAGGATTGAAGATTGAGTATTGAGGATTGAAGATTGAGGGTTGAGGATTGAGAATTGAAGATTGAGGATTTGGGACTGAGGATTGAAGATTGAGTATCGAGGATTGAGGGTTGAGGGTTGCGGATTGATGATCGAGAATTGAAGATTGAGGATTGGGTATTGAGGATTGAAGAATGAGGATTGGTGCTTGAGGATTGAGGATTGAGTATTGAAGATTGAGTATTGAGGATTGAAGGTTGACGATTCAGGATTAAAGATTGAGTATTGAGGATTGAAGATTGAGGATTGAGGATTGAGGATTGATGATTGAGTATTGAAGATTGTGGATTGGGGACTGAGGATTGAAGATTGAGAATTCAGGATTGAGGTTTCAGAATTGAGGTTTGAGGTCTGAGTATTGAGGATTGAAGATTGAGTATTGAGGATTGAGGATTCAGAATTGAGGTTTGAGGACTGAGGATTGAGGGTTGAAGATTGAGTATTGAGGATTGAAGGTTGAGGATTGAGGTTTGAGGACTGAGGACTGAGGATTGAGGATTGAGAATTGAGGATTGAGGCTTGAGGATTGTGGATTGAGGATTGAAGATTGAGGATTGGGGACTGAGGATTCAGGATTGAGGATTGAGTATTGATGATTGAGGAACGAGGATTGAGGATTGAGGATTGAGGATTGAGGATTGAGTATTCAGGATTGAGGATTGAGTATTGCAGATTGAGTATTCATGACTGAGAATTGAGGATTGAGGATTGAGGGTTGAGGTTTGAGGATCGAAGATTGAGTATTGAGGATTGAAGATTGAGGTTTGAGGATTGAGGATTGAGGATCGAGAATTGAGTATTGAGTGTAGAAGATTGACTATTGAGTATTGAAGATTGAGGATTGATGACTGAGGATTGAGGATTTAGGATTGAGGATTGAAGATGGAGTATGATGCCTGAGGGTTGAGGATTGAGGTTTGAGTATTGAATCCTGAGTATTCAGGATATTCTATTGAGTATTGAGATTTGAGGATTGATGGTTGAGTATTGAGGATTGAGGATTGAGGACTGAGTATTGAAGATTGAGGATTGATGATTGAGGATTGAGGATTGAGGATTGAGGATTGAGGATTGAGGATTGAGGATTGAGTATTGAAGAATGAGGATTGATGATTGAGGATTGAGGATTGAAGATTGAGGATTGGGTATTGAGGATTGAAGAATGAGGATTGAGGATTGAGGATTGAGGATTGAGGATTGAAGATTGAGTATTGAGGGCTGAAGACTGACGATTGAGGATTGAGGATTGAGGATTGAGGATTGAGGAGTGAGGATTGAGGATTGAGGATTGAGAATTGAGGATTGAGGATTGAAGATTGAGTATTGAGGATTGAAGGTTGAGGATTGAGGATTGAGGACTGAGGATTGACGATGAGGGCTGAGGGTTGAGGATTGAGGTTTGAGGACTGAGGACTGAGGATTGAGGATTGAGAATTGAGGATTGAGGATTGAGGATTGAAGATTGAGGATTGGGTATTGAGGATTGAAGAATGAGTATTGAGGATTGAGGATTGAGGATTGAGAATTGAAAATTGAGTATTGAGGATTGACGACTGACGATTGAGGATTGAGGATTGAGGATTGAGGATTGAGGATTGAGGATTGAGGATTGAGAATTGAGGATTGAGTATTGAAGATTGAGTATTGAGGATTGAAGATTGAGGATTGAGGATTGAGCATTGAGGATTGACAATGAGGTCTGAGGGTTGATGTTTGAGGTTCGAAGACTGAGGACTGAGGATTGAGGATTGAGAATTGAGGATTGAGGATTGAGGATTGAAGATTGAGTATTGGGTATTGAGGATTGAAGAATTAGTATTGAAAATTGAGGATTGAGGATTGAGGATTGAGGATTGAGGATTGAAGATTGAGCATTGCGGATTGAGGATTGAGGATTGAGGATTGAGGATTGAGGATTGAGGATTGAGGATCGAAGATTGAGTATTGAGGATTGAAGATTCAGGATTGAGGATTGAGGGTTGAGGATTGAGTATTGAGGATTGAAGATTGAGTATTGAGGATTGAATGTTGGGGGTTGAGGATTGAGGATTGAAGGCTGAGGATTTGGGACTAAGGACTGAAGATTGAGGATCGAGGATTGAGGCTTGAGGATTGATGATTGAGGATTGAGGATTGAGGGTTGAGGATTGAAGATTGAGTATTGAGGATTGAAGATTGAGTATTGAGAATTGAGGACTGAGGATTGAGGATTGACGATTGAGTATTGAGGATTGAAGATTGAGGATTGGGGATTGAGGATTGATGATTGAGGATTGAGGATTGAGGATTGAGGATTGAGGATTGAAGATTGAGTAATGAGGATTGAAGATTGAGGATTGGGGATTGATGATTAAAGATTGAGGACTGAGTGTTGAGGGTTGAGTGATGTGAATAAATGTTTGTGGATGGAGACATGAAGATTGAAGATTGAGGATTGAGTATTGAAAACTGAGAATTCTGGATATTCTATTGAGTATTGAGGATTGAGTATTGATGATTGAGTATTGAGGATTGATGATTGAGGATTGAGGATTGAGGATCGAGAATTGAGTATTGAGGATAGAAGATTGACGATTGAGTATTGAAGATTGAGGATTGATGACTGAGGATTGAGGATTTAGGATTGAGGATTGAGGATTGAGGATTGAAGAATGAGGATTAACGATTGAGGATTGGGGATTGAGGATCTAGGATTGGGGATTGGTTATTGAGGATTGAAGTTTGAGAATTGAGGATTGAGAATTGAGAATTGAGAATTGAGGATGAGGACTGAGGGTTGAGGATTGAGGCTTGAGGAATGAGGATTGAGGATTGAGGATTGAGGATTGAGGATTGAGGATTGAGGATTGAGGATTGAGGATTGAGTATTGAAGATTGAGTATTCATGACTGAGGATTGAGGATTGAGGATTGAGGGTTGAGGTTTGAGGATCGAAGATTGGGTATTGAGGATTGAAGAATGAGGATTGAAAATTGAAGATTGAGGATTGAGAATTGAGGATTGAAGATTGAGGATTGAGGATTGTACATTGAGGACTGAGTGTTGAGGGTTGAGTGATGAGAACTGAAGTTTGTGGATAGAGGTTTGAAGATTGCAGATTGAGTATTGAGTATTGAAAACTGTGAATTGGGGGTATTCTATAGAGGATTGAGGATTGACAAATGATTGTCGAGGACTAAGGACCGAAGATTGAGGATTCAGAATTGAGGATTCAGAATTGAGGTTTGAGGACTGAGGATTGAGGATTGAAGATTGAGTATTGAGGATTGATGATTGAGGATTGAGGATTGAGGATTGAGGATTGAGGATTGAGGATGATGTCTGAGGGTTGAGGATTGAGGATTGAGAATTGAGGATTGAAGACTGACGATTGAGGATTGAGGATTGAGGATTGAGTATTAAGGATTGAGGATTGAAGGTTGAGTATTGAGGATTGACGATTGAGGGATGAGGGTTGAGGATTGAGGTTTGAGGACTGAGGACTGAGGATTGAAGATTGAGGATTGAGGATTGAGGATTGAGGATTAAAGATTGAGGATTGAGGATTGAGGATTGAGAATTGAGGATTGAGTATTGAAGATTGAGTATTGAGGATTGAAGATTGAGGATTGAGGATTGAGCATTGAGGATTGACAATGAGGTCTGAGGGTTGATGTTTGAGGTTCGAAGACTGAGGACTGAGGATTGAGGATTGAGAATTGAGGATTGAGGATTGAGGATTGAAGATTGAGTATTGGGTATTGAAAACTGTGAATTGATGATACAGTATTGAGGATTGAGAATTGACAACTGACTGTTGAGGACTGAGGTCTGAAGATTGAGGATTCAGGTTTGAAGACTCAGGATTGAGGTTTGAGGACTGAGGATTGAGGATTGAGGATTGAGGATTGAGCATTGAGGATTGAAGATTGAGGTCTGGGGATTGAGGATTGAAGATTGATTACTGAGGATTGAAGATTGAGAATTGAGAATTGAGGATTGAGAATTGGGAATTGAGGACGAGGACTGAGGGTTGAGTATTGAGGTTTGAGGAATGAGGATTGAGGATTGAGGATTGAAGATTGAGTATTGAGGATTGAATGTTGACGATTGAGGATTGAAGATTGAGTATTGAGGATTGAAGATTGAGGATTGAGGATTGAGGATTGAGGATTGATGATTGAAGATTGAGTATTGGGTATTGAGGATTGAAGAATGAGGATTGAAAATTGAGGATTGAGGATTGAGAATTGAGGATTGAGGATTGAGGATTGAGGATTGAACATTGAGGACTGAGTGATGAGGGTTGAGTGATGAGAATTGATGTTTGTGGATAGAGGTTTGAAGATTGCAGATTGAGTATTGAGTATTGAAAGCTGTGAATTGAGGGTATTCTATAGAGGATTGAGGATTGACAACTGATTGTTGAGGACTGAGGGCCGAAGATTGAGGATTCAGGATTGAGGATTCAGAATTGAGGTTTGAGGACTGAGGACTGAGGATTGAAGATTGAGTATCGAGTATTGAAAATTGAGGATTGAGGGTTGAGGATTGAGGATTGAGGATCGAGGATTCAAGATTGAGTTTTGAGGATTGAAGATTGAGGATTGAGGTTTGGGGACTGAGGATTGAGGATTGAGGATTGAAGATTGAGGATTGAGGATTGAGGATAGAGGATTGAAGATTGAGTATTGAGGATTGAAGATTGAGGGTTGAGGATTGAGAATTGAAGATTGAGGATTTGGGACTGAGGATTGAAGATTGAGTATCGAGGATTGAGGGTTGAGGGTTGCGGATTGATGATCGAGAATTGAAGATTGAGGATTGGGTATTGAGGATTGAAGAATGAGAATTGGTGCTTGAGGATTGAGGATTGAGTATTGAAGATTGAGTATTGAGGATTGAAGGTTGACGATTCAGGATTGAAGATTGAGTATTGAGGATTGAAGATTGAGGATTGAGGATTGAGGATTGATGATTGAGTATTGAAGATTGTGGATTGGGGACTGAGGATTGAAGATTGAGAATTCAGGATTGAGGTTTCAGAATTGAGGTTTGAGGTCTGAGTATTGAGGATTGAAGATTGAGTATTGGGGATTGAAGATTGAGGATTCAGGATTGAGGATTCGGAATTGAGCTTTGAGGACTGAGGATTGAGGATTGAAGATTGAGTATTGAGGATTGAGGATTGAGGATTGAAGATTGAGGATTGGGTATTGAGGATTGAAGAATGAGGATTGAGGATTGAGGATTGAGGATTGAGGATTGAAGATTGAGTATTGAGGGCTGAAGACTGACGATTGAGGATTGAGGATTGAGAATTGAGGATTGAGGATTGAGGATTGAGGATTGAACATTGAGGACTGAGTGATGAGGGTTGAGTGATGAGAATTGATGTTTGTGGATAGAGGTTTGAAGATTGCAGATTGAGTATTGAGTATTGAAAGCTGTGAATTGAGGGTATTCTATTGAGGATTGAGGATTGACAACTGATTGTTGAGGACTGAGGGCCGAAGATTGAGGATTCAGGATTGAGGATTCAGAATTGAGGTTTGAGGACTGAGGACTGAGGATTGAAGATTGAGTATCGAGTATTGAAAATTGAGGATTGAGGGTTGACGATTGAGGATTGAGGATCGAGGATTCAAGATTGAGTTTTGAGGATTGAAGATTGAGGATTGAGGTTTGGGGACTGAGGATTGAGGATTGAGGATAGAGGATTGAAGATTGAGTATTGAGGATTGAAGATTGAGGGTTGAGGATTGAGAATTGAAGATTGAGGATTTGGGACTGAGGATTGAAGATTGAGTATCGAGGATTGAGGGTTGAGGGTTGCGGATTGATGATCGAGAATTGAAGATTGAGGATTGGGTATTGAGGATTGAAGAATGAGGATTGGTGCTTGAGGATTGAGGATTGAGTATTGAAGATTGAGTATTGAGGATTGAAGGTTGACGATTCAGGATTGAAGATTGAGTATTGAGGATTGAAGATTGAGGATTGAGGATTGAGGATTGATGATTGAGTATTGAAGATTGTGGATTGGGGACTGAGGATTGAAGATTGAGAATTCAGGATTGAGGTTTCAGAATTGAGGTTTGAGGTCTGAGTATTGAGGATTGAAGATTGAGTATTGAGGATTGAAGATTGAGGATTCAGGATTGAGGATTCGGAATTGAGCTTTGAGGACTGAGGATTGAGGATTGAAGATTGAGTATTGAGGATTGAGGATTGAGGATTGAAGATTGAGGATTGGGTATTGAGGATTGAAGAATGAGGATTGAGGATTGAGGATTGAGGATTGAGGATTGAAGATTGAGTATTGAGGGCTGAAGACTGACGATTGAGGATTGAGGATTGAGGATTGAGGATTGAGGAGTGAGGATTGAGGATTGAGGATTCAGGATTGAGGATTGAGTATTGAAGATTGAGTATTCATGACTGAGAATTGAGGATTGAGGTTTGAGGGTTGAGGTTTGAGGATCGAAGATTGAGTATTGAGGATTGAAGATTGAGGTTTGAGGATTGAGGATTGAGGATCGAGAATTGAGTATTGAGTATAGAAGATTGACGATTGAGTATTGAAGATTGAGGATTGATGACTGAGGATTGAGGATTTAGGATTGAGGATTGAAGATGGAGTATGATGCCTGAGGGTTGAGGATTGAGGTTTGAGTATTGAATCCTGAGTATTCA
Source organism: Calliopsis andreniformis (assembly GCF_051401765.1). Classification (NCBI taxonomy): domain Eukaryota; kingdom Metazoa; phylum Arthropoda; class Insecta; order Hymenoptera; family Andrenidae; genus Calliopsis; species Calliopsis andreniformis. The sequence goes on from NW_027480480.1 coordinate 914,651, forward strand.
GGATATTCTATTGAGTATTGAGATTTGAGGATTGATGGTTGAGCATTGAGGATTGAAGATTGAGGTCTGGGGATTGAGGATTGAAGATTGATTACTGAGGATTGAAGATTGAGAATTGAGAATTGAGGATTGAGAATTGGGAATTGAGGACGAGGACTGAGGGTTGAGTATTGAGGTTTGAGGAATGAGGATTGAGGATTGAGGATTGAAGATTGAGTATTGAGGATTGAATGTTGACGATTGAGGATTGAAGATTGAGTATTGAGGATTGAAGATTGAGGATTGAGGATTGAGGATTGAGGATTGATGATTGAAGATTGAGTATTGGGTATTGAGGATTGAAGAATGAGGATTGAAAATTGAGGATTGAGGATTGAGAATTGAGGATTGAGGATTGAGGATTGAGGATTGAATATTGAGGACTGAGTGATGAGGGTTGAGTGATGAGAATTGATGTTTGTGGATAGAGGTTTGAAGATTTCAGATTGAGTATTGAGTATTGAAAGCTGTGAATTGAGGGTATTCTATTGAGGATTGAGGATTGACAACTGATTGTTGAGGACTGAGGGCCGAAGATTGAGGATTCAGGATTGAGGATTCAGAATTGAGGTTTGAGGACTGAGGACTGAGGATTGAAGATTGAGTATCGAGTATTGAAAATTGAGGATTGAGGGTTGAGGATTGAGGATTGAGGATCGAGGATTCAAGATTGAGTTTTGAGGATTGAAGATTGAGGATTGAGGTTTGGGGACTGAGGATTGAGGATTGAGGATTGAAGATTGAGTATTGAGGATTGAAGGTTGAGGATTGAGGATTGAGGACTGAGGATTGACGACGAGGGCTGAGGGTTGAGGATTGAGGTTTGAGGACTGAGGACTGAGGATTGAGGATTGAGAATTGAGGATTGAGGATTGAGGATTGAAGATTGAGGATTGGGTATTGAGGATTGAAGAATGAGTATTGAGGATTGAGGATTGAGGATTGAGAATTGAAAATTGAGTATTGAGGATTGACGACTGACGATTGAGGATTGAGGATTGAGGATTGAGGATTGAGGATTGAGGATTGAGGATTGAGAATTGAGGATTGAGTATTGAAGATTGAGTATTGAGGATTGAAGATTGAGGATTGAGGATTGAGCATTGAGGATTGACAATGAGGTCTGAGGGTTGATGTTTGAGGTTCGAAGACTGAGGACTGAGGATTGAGGATTGAGAATTGAGGATTGAGCATTGAGGATTGAAGATTGAGTATTGGGTATTGAGGATTGAAGAATTAGTATTGAAAATTGAGGATTGAGGATTGAGGATTGAGGATTGAGGATTGAAGATTGAGGATTGCGGATTGAGGATTGAGGATTGAGGATTGAGGATTGAGGATTGAGGATTGAGGATTGAGGATTGAACATTGAGGATTGGGTGTTGAGGATTGAAGAATGAGGATTGAGGATTGAGGATTGAGGATTGAGGATTGAAGATTGAGTATTGTGGATTGAAGGTTGAGTATTGAGCATTGAAGATTGAGGATTGAGGATTGAAGACTGAGGATTGACGATGAAGGCTGAGGGTTGAGGATTGAGGTTTGAGGACTGAGGACTGAGGATTGAGGATTGAGGATTGAGGATTGAGGAATGAGAATTGAGGGTTGAGGGTTGAGGATTGAAGATTGAGGATTGGGTATTGAGGATTGAAGAATGAGGATTGAGGATTGAGGATTGAGGATTGAGGATTGATGATTGAGTATTGAGGATTGAAGACAGACGATTGAGGATTGAGGATTGAGAATTGAGTGTTGAGGATTGAGGATTGAGGATGTGGGCTGAGGGCTGAGGATTGAGGTTTGAGGACTGAGGACTGAGGATTGAGGATTGAGAATTGAGGATTGAGGATTGAGGATTGTAGATTGAGGATTGGGTATTGAGGATTGAAGAATGAGGATTGAGGATTGAGGATTGAGGATTGAAGATTGAGTATTGAGGATTGAAGAATGACGGTTGAGGATTGAGGATTGAGGATTGAGTATTGAGTATCGAGGATTGAAGATTCAGTATTGAGGATTGAAGATTGAGGATTCAGGATTGAGGATTCAGAATTGAGGTTTGAGGACTGAGGATTGAGGGTTGAAGATTGAGTATTGAGGATTGAAGGTTGAGGATTGAGGATTGAGGACTGAGGATTGACGATGAGGGCTGCGGGTTGAGGATTGAGGTTTGAGGACTGAGGACTGAGGATTGAGGATTGAGAATTGAGGATTGAGGATTGAGGATTGAGGATTGAGTATTGAGGATAGAGACTTGAGGATTGAGGATTGAAGATTGAGAATTGTGGATTGAAGATTGAGGATTGAGGATTGAGGATTGAGGATTGAGGATTGACGATGAGGGCGGAGGATTGAGGGTTGAGGTTTGAGGACTGAGGACTGAGGATTGAGGATTGAGAATTGAGGATTGAGGATTGTGGATTGAAGATTGAGTACTGGGTATTGAGGATTGAGGATTGAGAATTGAGGATTGAAGATTGAGGATTGAGGATTGTACATTGAGGACTGAGTGTTGAGGGTTGAGTGACGAGAACTGATGTTTGTGGATAGAGGTTTGAAGATTGCAGATTGAGTATTGAGTATTGAAAACTGTGAATTGAGGGTATTCTATAGAGGATTGAGGATTGACAACTGATTGTCGAGGACTAAGGACCGAAGATTGAGGATTCAGGATTGAGGATTCAGAATTGAGGTGTGAGGACTGAGGATTGAGGATTGAAGATTGAGTATTGAGGATTGATGATTGAGGATTGAGGATTGAGGATTGAGGATTGAGGATTGAGGATTGAGGATGATGTCTGAGGGTTGAGGATTGAGGATTGAGAATTGAGGATTGAAGACTGACGATTGAGGATTGGGGATTGAGGTTTGAGTATTAAGGATTGAGGATTGAAGATTGAGTATTGAGGTTTGAAGATTGACGGATGAGGGTTGAGGATTGAGGTTTGAGGACTGAGGACTGAGGATTGAAGATTGAGAATTGAGGATTGAGGATTGAGGATTAAAGATTGAGGATTGAGGATTGGGTATTGAGGATTGAAGAATGAGGATTGAGGTTTGAGGACTGAGGACTGAGGATTGAGGATTGAGAATTGAGGATTGAGGCTTGAGGATTGTGGATTGAGGATTGAAGATTGAGGATTGGGGACTGAGGATTCAGGATTGAGGATTGAGTACTGATGATTGAGGAACGAGGATTGAGGATTGAGGATTGAGGATTGAGGATTGAGGATTGAGGATTGAGGATTCAGGATTGAGGATTGAGTATTGAAGATTGAGTATTCATGACTGAGAATTGAGGATTGAAGATTGAGTATTGAGGATTGAAGGTTGAGGATTGAGGATTGAGGACTGAGGATTGACGATGAGGGCTGAGGGTTGAGGATTGAGGTTTGAGGACTGAGGACTGAGGATTGAGGATTGAGAATTGAGGATTGAGGATTGAGGATTGAAGATTGAGGATTGGGTATTGAGGATTGAAGAATGAGTATTGAGGATTGAGGATTGAGGATTGAGAATTGAAAATTGAGTATTGAGGATTGACGACTGACGATTGAGGATTGAGGATTGAGGATTGAGGATTGAGGATTGAGGATTGAGGATTGAGAATTGAGGATTGAGTATTGAAGATTGAGTATTGAGGATTGAAGATTGAGGATTGAGGATTGAGCATTGAGGATTGACAATGAGGTCTGAGGGTTGATGTTTGAGGTTCGAAGACTGAGGACTGAGGATTGAGGATTGAGAATTGAGGATTGAGGATTGAGGATTGAAGATTGAGTATTGGGTATTGAGGATTGAAGAATTAGTATTGAAAATTGAGGATTGAGGATTGAGGATTGAGGATTGAGGATTGAAGATTGAGCATTGCGGATTGAGGATTGAGGATTGAGGATTGAGGATTGAGGATTGAGGATTGAGGATCGAAGATTGAGTATTGAGGATTGAAGATTCAGGATTGAGGATTGAGGGTTGAGGATTGAGTATTGAGGATTGAAGATTGAGTATTGAGGATTGAATGTTGGGGGTTGAGGATTGAGGATTGAAGGCTGAGGATTTGGGACTAAGGACTGAAGATTGAGGATCGAGGATTGAGGCTTGAGGATTGATGATTGAGGATTGAGGATTGAGGGTTGAGGATTGAAGATTGAGTATTGAGGATTGAAGATTGAGTATTGAGAATTGAGGACTGAGGATTGAGGATTGACGATTGAGTATTGAGGATTGAAGATTGAGGATTGGGGATTGAGGATTGATGATTGAGGATTGAGGATTGAGGATTGAGGATTGAGGATTGAAGATTGAGTAATGAGGATTGAAGATTGAGGATTGGGGATTGATGATTAAAGATTGAGGACTGAGTGTTGAGGGTTGAGTGATGTGAATAAATGCTTGTGGATGGAGACATGAAGATTGAAGATTGAGGATTGAGTATTGAAAACTGAGAATTCTGGATATTCTATTGAGTATTGAGGATTGAGTATTGATGATTGAGTATTGAGGATTGATGATTGAGGATTGAGGATTGAGGATCGAGAATTGAGTATTGAGGATAGAAGATTGACGATTGAGTATTGAAGATTGAGGATTGATGACTGAGGATTGAGGATTTAGGATTGAGGATTGAGGATTGAGGATTGAAGAATGAGGATTAACGATTGAGGATTGGGGATTGAGGATCTAGGATTGGAGATTGGTTATTGAGGATTGAAGTTTGAGAATTGAGGATTGAGAATTGAGAATTGAGAATTGAGGATGAGGACTGAGGGTTGAGGATTGAGGTTTGAGGAATGAGGATTGAGGATTGAGGATTGAGGATTGAGGATTGAGGATTGAGGATTGAGGATTGAGGATTGAGTATTGAAGATTGAGTATTCATGACTGAGGATTGAGGATTGAGGAATGAGGGTTGAGGTTTGAGGATCGAAGATTGGGTATTGAGGATTGAAGAATGAGGATTGAAAATTGAAGATTGAGGATTGAGAATTGAGGATTGAAGATTGAGGATTGAGGATTGTACATTGAGGACTGAGTGTTGAGGGTTGAGTGATGAGAACTGAAGTTTGTGGATAGAGGTTTGAAGATTGCAGATTGAGTATTGAGTATTGAAAACTGTGAATTGGGGGTATTCTATAGAGGATTGAGGATTGACAAATGATTGTCGAGGACTAAGGACCGAAGATTGAGGATTCAGAATTGAGGATTCAGAATTGAGGTTTGAGGACTGAGGATTGAGGATTGAAGATTGAGTATTGAGGATTGATGATTGATGATTGAGGATTGAGGATTGAGGATTGAGGATTGAGGATGATGTCTGAGGGTTGGGGATTGAGGATTGAGAATTGAGGATTGAAGACTGACGATTGAGGATTGAGGATTGAGGATTGAGTATTAAGGATTGAGGATTGAAGGTTGAGTATTGAGGATTGACGATTGAGGGATGAGGGTTGAGGATTGAGGTTTGAGGACTGAGGACTGAGGATTGAAGATTGAGGATTGAGGATTGAGGATTGAGGATTAAAGATTGAGGATTGAGGATTGAGGATTGAGAATTGAGGATTGAGTATTGAAGATTGAGTATTGAGGATTGAAGATTGAGGATTGAGGATTGAGCATTGAGGATTGACAATGAGGTCTGAGGGTTGATGTTTGAGGTTCGAAGACTGAGGACTGAGGATTGAGGATTGAGAATTGAGGATTGAGGATTGAGGATTGAAGATTGAGTATTGGGTATTGAAAACTGTGAATTGATGATACAGTATTGAGGATTGAGAATTGACAACTGACTGTTGAGGACTGAGGTCTGAAGATTGAGGATTCAGGTTTGAAGACTCAGGATTGAGGTTTGAGGACTGAGGATTGAGGATTGAGGATTGAGGATTGAGCATTGAGGATTGAAGATTGAGGTCTGGGGATTGAGGATTGAAGATTGATTACTGAGGATTGAAGATTGAGAATTGAGAATTGAGGATTGAGAATTGGGAATTGAGGACGAGGACTGAGGGTTGAGTATTGAGGTTTGAGGAATGAGGATTGAGGATTGAGGATTGAAGATTGAGTATTGAGGATTGAATGTTGACGATTGAGGATTGAAGATTGAGTATTGAGGATTGAAGATTGAGGATTGAGGATTGAGGATTGAGGATTGATGATTGAAGATTGAGTATTGGGTATTGAGGATTGAAGAATGAGGATTGAAAATTGAGGATTGAGGATTGAGAATTGAGGATTGAGGATTGAGGATTGAGGATTGAACATTGAGGTCTGAGTGATGAGGGTTGAGTGATGAGAATTGATGTTTGTGGATAGAGGTTTGAAGATTGCAGATTGAGTATTGAGTATTGAAAGCTGTGAATTGAGGGTATTCTATTGAGGATTGAGGATTGACAACTGATTGTTGAGGACTGAGGGCCGAAGATTGAGGATTCAGGATTGAGGATTCAGAATTGAGGTTTGAGGACTGAGGACTGAGGATTGAAGATTGAGTATCGAGTATTGAAAATTGAGGATTGAGGGTTGAGGATTGAGGATTGAGGATCGAGGATTCAAGATTGAGTTTTGAGGATTGAAGATTGAGGATTGAGGTTTGGGGACTGAGGATTGAGGATTGAGGATTGAAGATTGAGGATTGAGGATTGAGGATAGAGGATTGAAGATTGAGTATTGAGGATTGAAGATTGAGGGTTGAGGATTGAGAATTGAAGATTGAGGATTTGGGACTGAGGATTGAAGATTGAGTATCGAGGATTGAGGGTTGAGGGTTGCGGATTGATGATCGAGAATTGAAGATTGAGGATTGGGTATTGAGGATTGAAGAATGAGGATTGGTGCTTGAGGATTGAGGATTGAGTATTGAAGATTGAGTATTGAGGATTGAAGGTTGACGATTCAGGATTGAAGATTGAGTATTGAGGATTGAAGATTGAGGATTGAGGATTGAGGATTGATGATTGAGTATTGAAGATTGTGGATTGGGGACTGAGGATTGAAGATTGAGAATTCAGGATTGAGGTTTCAGAATTGAGGTTTGAGGTCTGAGTATTGAGGATTGAAGATTGAGTATTGAGGATTGAGGATTCAGAATTGAGGTTTGAGGACTGAGGATTGAGGGTTGAAGATTGAGTATTGAGGATTGAAGGTTGAGGATTGAGGTTTGAGGACTGAGGACTGAGGATTGAGGATTGAGAATTGAGGATTGAGGCTTGAGGATTGTGGATTGAGGATTGAAGATTGAGGATTGGGGACTGAGGATTCAGGATTGAGGATTGAGTATTGATGATTGAGGAACGAGGATTGAGGATTGAGGATTGAGGATTGAGGATTGAGGATTCAGGATTGAGGATTGAGTATTGCAGATTGAGTATTCATGACTGAGAATTGAGGATTGAGGATTGAGGGTTGAGGTTTGAGGATCGAAGATTGAGTATTGAGGATTGAAGATTGAGGTTTGAGGATTGAGGATTGAGGATCGAGAATTGAGTATTGAGTGTAGAAGATTGACTATTGAGTATTGAAGATTGAGGATTGATGACTGAGGATTGAGGATTTAGGATTGAGGATTGAAGATGGAGTATGATGCCTGAGGGTTGAGGATTGAGGTTTGAGTATTGAATCCTGAGTATTCAGGATATTCTATTGAGTATTGAGATTTGAGGATTGATGGTTGAGTATTGAGGATTGAGGATTGAGGACTGAGTATTGAAGATTGAGGATTGATGATTGAGGATTGAGGATTGAGGATTGAGGATTGAGGATTGAGGATTGAGGATTGAGTATTGAAGAATGAGGATTGATGATTGAGGATTGAGGATTGAAGATTGAGGATTAGGTATTGAGGATTGAAGAATGAGGATTGAGGATTGAGGATTGAGGATTGAGGATTGAAGATTGAGTATTGAGGGCTGAAGACTGACGATTGAGGATTGAGGATTGAGGATTGAGGATTGAGGAGTGAGGATTGAGGATTGAGGATTGAGAATTGAGGATTGAGGATTGAAGATTGAGTATTGAGGATTGAAGGTTGAGGATTGAGGATTGAGGACTGAGGATTGACGATGAGGGCTGAGGGTTGAGGATTGAGGTTTGAGGACTGAGGACTGAGGATTGAGGATTGAGAATTGAGGATTGAGGATTGAGGATTGAAGATTGAGGATTGGGTATTGAGGATTGAAGAATGAGTATTGAGGATTGAGGATTGAGGATTGAGAATTGAAAATTGAGTATTGAGGATTGACGACTGACGATTGAGGATTGAGGATTGAGGATTGAGGATTGAGGATTGAGGATTGAGGATTGAGAATTGAGGATTGAGTATTGAAGATTGAGTATTGAGGATTGAAGATTGAGGATTGAGGATTGAGCATTGAGGATTGACAATGAGGTCTGAGGGTTGATGTTTGAGGTTCGAAGACTGAGGACTGAGGATTGAGGATTGAGAATTGAGGATTGAGGATTGAGGATTGAAGATTGAGTATTGGGTATTGAGGATTGAAGAATTAGTATTGAAAATTGAGGATTGAGGATTGAGGATTGAGGATTGAGGATTGAAGATTGAGCATTGCGGATTGAGGATTGAGGATTGAGGATTGAGGATTGAGGATTGAGGATTGAGGATCGAAGATTGAGTATTGAGGATTGAAGATTCAGGATTGAGGATTGAGGGTTGAGGATTGAGTATTGAGGATTGAAGATTGAGTATTGAGGATTGAATGTTGGGGGTTGAGGATTGAGGATTGAAGGCTGAGGATTTGGGACTAAGGACTGAAGATTGAGGATCGAGGATTGAGGCTTGAGGATTGATGATTGAGGATTGAGGATTGAGGGTTGAGGATTGAAGATTGAGTATTGAGGATTGAAGATTGAGTATTGAGAATTGAGGACTGAGGATTGAGGATTGACGATTGAGTATTGAGGATTGAAGATTGAGGATTGGGGATTGAGGATTGATGATTGAGGATTGAGGATTGAGGATTGAGGATTGAGGATTGAAGATTGAGTAATGAGGATTGAAGATTGAGGATTGGGGATTGATGATTAAAGATTGAGGACTGAGTGTTGAGGGTTGAGTGATGTGAATAAATGTTTGTGGATGGAGACATGAAGATTGAAGATTGAGGATTGAGTATTGAAAACTGAGAATTCTGGATATTCTATTGAGTATTGAGGATTGAGTATTGATGATTGAGTATTGAGGATTGATGATTGAGGATTGAGGATTGAGGATCGAGAATTGAGTATTGAGGATAGAAGATTGACGATTGAGTATTGAAGATTGAGGATTGATGACTGAGGATTGAGGATTTAGGATTGAGGATTGAGGATTGAGGATTGAAGAATGAGGATTAACGATTGAGGATTGGGGATTGAGGATCTAGGATTGGGGATTGGTTATTGAGGATTGAAGTTTGAGAATTGAGGATTGAGAATTGAGAATTGAGAATTGAGGATGAGGACTGAGGGTTGAGGATTGAGGCTTGAGGAATGAGGATTGAGGATTGAGGATTGAGGATTGAGGATTGAGGATTGAGGATTGAGGATTGAGGATTGAGTATTGAAGATTGAGTATTCATGACTGAGGATTGAGGATTGAGGATTGAGGGTTGAGGTTTGAGGATCGAAGATTGGGTATTGAGGATTGAAGAATGAGGATTGAAAATTGAAGGTTGAGGATTGAGAATTGAGGATTGAAGATTGAGGATTGAGGATTGTACATTGAGGACTGAGTGTTGAGGGTTGAGTGATGAGAACTGAAGTTTGTGGATAGAGGTTTGAAGATTGCAGATTGAGTATTGAGTATTGAAAACTGTGAATTGGGGGTATTCTATAGAGGATTGAGGATTGACAAATGATTGTCGAGGACTAAGGACCGAAGATTGAGGATTCAGAATTGAGGATTCAGAATTGAGGTTTGAGGACTGAGGATTGAGGATTGAAGATTGAGTATTGAGGATTGATGATTGAGGATTGAGGATTGAGGATTGAGGATTGAGGATTGAGGATGATGTCTGAGGGTTGAGGATTGAGGATTGAGAATTGAGGATTGAAGACTGACGATTGAGGATTGAGGATTGAGGATTGAGTATTAAGGATTGAGGATTGAAGGTTGAGTATTGAGGATTGACGATTGAGGGATGAGGGTTGAGGATTGAGGTTTGAGGACTGAGGACTGAGGATTGAAGATTGAGGATTGAGGATTGAGGATTGAGGATTAAAGATTGAGGATTGAGGATTGAGGATTGAGAATTGAGGATTGAGTATTGAAGATTGAGTATTGAGGATTGAAGATTGAGGATTGAGGATTGAGCATTGAGGATTGACAATGAGGTCTGAGGGTTGATGTTTGAGGTTCGAAGACTGAGGACTGAGGATTGAGGATTGAGAATTGAGGATTGAGGATTGAGGATTGAAGATTGAGTATTGGGTATTGAAAACTGTGAATTGATGATACAGTATTGAGGATTGAGAATTGACAACTGACTGTTGAGGACTGAGGTCTGAAGATTGAGGATTCAGGTTTGAAGACTCAGGATTGAGGTTTGAGGACTGAGGATTGAGGATTGAGGATTGAGGATTGAGCATTGAGGATTGAAGATTGAGGTCTGGGGATTGAGGATTGAAGATTGATTACTGAGGATTGAAGATTGAGAATTGAGAATTGAGGATTGAGAATTGGGAATTGAGGACGAGGACTGAGGGTTGAGTATTGAGGTTTGAGGAATGAGGATTGAGGATTGAGGATTGAAGATTGAGTATTGAGGATTGAATGTTGACGATGGAGGATTGAAGATTGAGTATTGAGGATTGAAGATTGAGGATTGAGGATTGAGGATTGAGGATTGATGATTGAAGATTGAGTATTGGGTATTGAGGATTGAAGAATGAGGATTGAAAATTGAGGATTGAGGATTGAGAATTGAGGATTGAGGATTGAGGATTGAGGATTGAACATTGAGGACTGAGTGATGAGGGTTGAGTGATGAGAATTGATGTTTGTGGATAGAGGTTTGAAGATTGCAGATTGAGTATTGAGTATTGAAAGCTGTGAATTGAGGGTATTCTATAGAGGATTGAGGATTGACAACTGATTGTTGAGGACTGAGGGCCGAAGATTGAGGATTCAGGATTGAGGATTCAGAATTGAGGTTTGAGGACTGAGGACTGAGGATTGAAGATTGAGTATCGAGTATTGAAAATTGAGGATTGAGGGTTGAGGATTGAGGATTGAGGATCGAGGATTCAAGATTGAGTTTTGAGGATTGAAGATTGAGGATTGAGGTTTGGGGACTGAGGATTGAGGATTGAGGATAGAGGATTGAAGATTGAGTATTGAGGATTGAAGATTGAGGGTTGAGGATTGAGAATTGAAGATTGAGGATTTGGGACTGAGGATTGAAGATTGAGTATCGAGGATTGAGGGTTGAGGGTTGCGGATTGATGATCGAGAATTGAAGATTGAGGATTGGGTATTGAGGATTGAAGAATGAGGATTGGTGCTTGAGGATTGAGGATTGAGTATTGAAGATTGAGTATTGAGGATTGAAGGTTGACGATTCAGGATTGAAGATTGAGTATTGAGGATTGAAGATTGAGGATTGAGGATTGAGGATTGATGATTGAGTATTGAAGATTGTGGATTGGGGACTGAGGATTGAAGATTGAGAATTCAGGATTGAGGTTTCAGAATTGAGGTTTGAGGTCTGAGTATTGAGGATTGAAGATTGAGTATTGAGGATTGAAGATTGAGGATTCAGGATTGAGGATTCGGAATTGAGCTTTGAGGACTGAGGATTGAGGATTGAAGATTGAGTATTGAGGATTGAGGATTGAGGATTGAAGATTGAGGATTGGGTATTGAGGATTGAAGAATGAGGATTGAGGATTGAGGATTGAGGATTGAGGATTGAAGATTGAGTATTGAGGGCTGAAGACTGACGATTGAGGATTGAGGATTGAGGATTGAGGATTGAGGAGTGAGGATTGAGGATTGAGGATTCAGGATTGAGGATTGAGTATTGAAGATTGAGTATTCATGACTGAGAATTGAGGATTGAGGATTGAGGGTTGAGGTTTGAGGATCGAAGATTGAGTATTGAGGATTGAAGATTGAGGTTTGAGGATTGAGGATTGAGGATCGAGAATTGAGTATTGAGTATAGAAGATTGACGATTGAGTATTGAAGATTGAGGATTGATGACTGAGGATTGAGGATTTAGGATTGAGGATTGAAGATGGAGTATGATGCCTGAGGGTTGAGGATTGAGGTTTGAGTATTGAATCCTGAGTATTCAGGATATTCTATTGAGTATTGAGATTTGAGGATTGATGGTTGAGCATTGAGGATTGAAGATTGAGGTCTGGGGATTGAGGATTGAAGATTGATTACTGAGGATTGAAGATTGAGAATTGAGAATTGAGGATTGAGAATTGGGAATTGAGGACGAGGACTGAGGGTTGAGTATTGAGGTTTGAGGAATGAGGATTGAGGATTGAGGATTGAAGATTGAGTATTGAGGATTGAATGTTGACGATTGAGGATTGAAGATTGAGTATTGAGGATTGAAGATTGAGGATTGAGGATTGAGGATTGAGGATTGATGATTGAAGATTGAGTATTGGGTATTGAGGATTGAAGAATGAGGATTGAAAATTGAGGATTGAGGATTGAGAATTGAGGATTGAGGATTGAGGATTGAGGATTGAATATTGAGGACTGAGTGATGAGGGTTGAGTGATGAGAATTGATGTTTGTGGATAGAGGTTTGAAGATTTCAGATTGAGTATTGAGTATTGAAAGCTGTGAATTGAGGGTATTCTATTGAGGATTGAGGATTGACAACTGATTGTTGAGGACTGAGGGCCGAAGATTGAGGATTCAGGATTGAGGATTCAGAATTGAGGTTTGAGGACTGAGGACTGAGGATTGAAGATTGAGTATCGAGTATTGAAAATTGAGGATTGAGGGTTGAGGATTGAGGATTGAGGATCGAGGATTCAAGATTGAGTTTTGAGGATTGAAGATTGAGGATTGAGGTTTGGGGACTGAGGATTGAGGATTGAGGATTGAAGATTGAGTATTGAGGATTGAAGGTTGAGGATTGAGGATTGAGGACTGAGGATTGACGACGAGGGCTGAGGGTTGAGGATTGAGGTTTGAGGACTGAGGACTGAGGATTGAGGATTGAGAATTGAGGATTGAGGATTGAGGATTGAAGATTGAGGATTGGGTATTGAGGATTGAAGAATGAGTATTGAGGATTGAGGATTGAGGATTGAGAATTGAAAATTGAGTATTGAGGATTGACGACTGACGATTGAGGATTGAGGATTGAGGATTGAGGATTGAGGATTGAGGATTGAGGATTGAGAATTGAGGATTGAGTATTGAAGATTGAGTATTGAGGATTGAAGATTGAGGATTGAGGATTGAGCATTGGGGATTGACAATGAGGTCTGAGGGTTGATGTTTGAGGTTCGAAGACTGAGGACTGAGGATTGAGGATTGAGAATTGAGGATTGAGCATTGAGGATTGAAGATTGAGTATTGGGTATTGAGGATTGAAGAATTAGTATTGAAAATTGAGGATTGAGGATTGAGGATTGAGGATTGAGGATTGAAGATTGAGGATTGCGGATTGAGGATTGAGGATTGAGGATTGAGGATTGAGGATTGAGGATTGAGGATTGAGGATTGAACATTGAGGATTGGGTGTTGAGGATTGAAGAATGAGGATTGAGGATTGAGGATTGAGGATTGAGGATTGAAGATTGAGTATTGTGGATTGAAGGTTGAGTATTGAGCATTGAAGATTGAGGATTGAGGATTGAAGACTGAGGATTGACGATGAAGGCTGAGGGTTGAGGATTGAGGTTTGAGGACTGAGGACTGAGGATTGAGGATTGAGGATTGAGGATTGAGGAATGAGAATTGAGGGTTGAGGGTTGAGGATTGAAGATTGAGGATTGGGTATTGAGGATTGAAGAATGAGGATTGAGGATTGAGGATTGAGGATTGAGGATTGATGATTGAGTATTGAGGATTGAAGACAGACGATTGAGGATTGAGGATTGAGAATTGAGTGTTGAGGATTGAGGATTGAGGATGTGGGCTGAGGGCTGAGGATTGAGGTTTGAGGACTGAGGACTGAGGATTGAGGATTGAGAATTGAGGATTGAGGATTGAGGATTGTAGATTGAGGATTGGGTATTGAGGATTGAAGAATGAGGATTGAGGATTGAGGATTGAGGATTGAAGATTGAGTATTGAGGATTGAAGAATGACGGTTGAGGATTGAGGATTGAGGATTGAGTATTGAGTATCGAGGATTGAAGATTCAGTATTGAGGATTGAAGATTGAGGATTCAGGATTGAGGATTCAGAATTGAGGTTTGAGGACTGAGGATTGAGGGTTGAAGATTGAGTATTGAGGATTGAAGGTTGAGGATTGAGGATTGAGGACTGAGGATTGACGATGAGGGCTGCGGGTTGAGGATTGAGGTTTGAGGACTGAGGACTGAGGATTGAGGATTGAGAATTGAGGATTGAGGATTGAGGATTGAGGATTGAGTATTGAGGATAGAGACTTGAGGATTGAGGATTGAAGATTGAGAATTGTGGATTGAAGATTGAGGATTGAGGATTGAGGATTGAGGATTGAGGATTGACGATGAGGGCGGAGGATTGAGGGTTGAGGTTTGAGGACTGAGGACTGAGGATTGAGGATTGAGAATTGAGGATTGAGGATTGTGGATTGAAGATTGAGTACTGGGTATTGAGGATTGAGGATTGAGAATTGAGGATTGAAGATTGAGGATTGAGGATTGTACATTGAGGACTGAGTGTTGAGGGTTGAGTGACGAGAACTGATGTTTGTGGATAGAGGTTTGAAGATTGCAGATTGAGTATTGAGTATTGAAAACTGTGAATTGAGGGTATTCTATAGAGGATTGAGGATTGACAACTGATTGTCGAGGACTAAGGACCGAAGATTGAGGATTCAGGATTGAGGATTCAGAATTGAGGTGTGAGGACTGAGGATTGAGGATTGAAGATTGAGTATTGAGGATTGATGATTGAGGATTGAGGATTGAGGATTGAGGATTGAGGATTGAGGATTGAGGATGATGTCTGAGGGTTGAGGATTGAGGATTGAGAATTGAGGATTGAAG
This sequence comes from Calliopsis andreniformis, assembly GCF_051401765.1. Taxonomy (NCBI): domain Eukaryota; kingdom Metazoa; phylum Arthropoda; class Insecta; order Hymenoptera; family Andrenidae; genus Calliopsis; species Calliopsis andreniformis. The sequence continues at coordinate 929,855 of NW_027480480.1, forward strand.
ACTGACGATTGAGGATTGGGGATTGAGGTTTGAGTATTAAGGATTGAGGATTGAAGATTGAGTATTGAGGTTTGAAGATTGACGGATGAGGGTTGAGGATTGAGGTTTGAGGACTGAGGACTGAGGATTGAAGATTGAGAATTGAGGATTGAGGATTGAGGATTAAAGATTGAGGATTGAGGATTGGGTATTGAGGATTGAAGAATGAGGATTGAGGTTTGAGGACTGAGGACTGAGGATTGAGGATTGAGAATTGAGGATTGAGGCTTGAGGATTGTGGATTGAGGATTGAAGATTGAGGATTGGGGACTGAGGATTCAGGATTGAGGATTGAGTACTGATGATTGAGGAACGAGGATTGAGGATTGAGGATTGAGGATTGAGGATTGAGGATTGAGGATTGAGGATTCAGGATTGAGGATTGAGTATTGAAGATTGAGTATTCATGACTGAGAATTGAGGATTGAGGATTGAGGGTTGAGGTTTGAGGATCGAAGATTGAGTATTGAGGATTGAAGATTGAGGTTTGAGGATTGAGGATTGAGGATCGAGAATTGAGTATTGAGTATAGAAGATTGACGATTGAGTATTGAAGATTGAGGATTGATGACTGAGGATTGAGGATTTAGGATTGAGGATTGAAGATGGAGTATGATGCCTGAGGGTTGAGGATTGAGGTTTGAGTATTGAATCCTGAGTATTCAGGATATTCTATTGAGTATTGAGATTTGAGGATTGATGGTTGAGTATTGAGGATTGAGGATTGAGGACTGAGTATTGAAGATTGAGGATTGATGATTGAGGATTGAGGATTGAGGATTGAGGATTGAGGATTGAGGATTGAGGATTGAGTATTGAAGAATGAGGATTGATGATTGACGATTGAGGATTGATTATTGAGGATTGAGGATTGAGGATTGAAGATTGAGTATTGAGGATTGAAGATTGAGGATTGAGGATAGAGGATTGAGGATTGAAGATTGAGTATTGAGGATTGAAGGTTGAGGATTGAGGATCGAGGCTTGAGGATTGAGGATTGAGGATTGAAGATTGAGGATTGGTGATTGAGGATTGAGGATTGAGGATTTTAGGATTGAGGATTGGGTATTGAAGATTGAGGACTGAGGACTGAGGATTGAGTATTGAGGATTGAGGATTGAAGATTGTGGACTGAGTGTTGAGGGTTGAGTGATGAGAATTGATGTTTGTGGATGGAGACATGAAGATTGAAGATTGAGTATTGAGTATTGAAAACTGAGAATTCAGGATATTCTATTAAGTATTGAGAATTGAGTATTGATGGTTGATCATTGAGGATTGATAATTGAGGGTTGTGTGTTGAATATTGAGGATTGTGGATTTTAGGATTGAGGATTGAGGATTGAGGATTGACGATTGCGTATTGATGATTGAAGATTGAGGATTGAGGATTGAGGGTTGAGGATTGAGGACGAGGACTGGCGGTTGAGGATTGAGGTTTGAGTGTTGAGGATTGAGGACTGATGACTGAGGATTGAGGATTGAGGATTGAGCATTGAGGATTGAAGATTGAGGACTGTGGATTGAGGATTGAAGATTGAGGACTAAGGATTGAGGATTGGGGATTGAGGATGTAGGATTGGAGGTTGATTATTGAGGATTGAGGATTGAGGATTGAGGATTGAGGATTGAGGATGGAGGATGAGTGCTGAGGGCTGAGGATTGAGGTTTAAGTATTGAATCCTGAGAATTCAGGATATTCTATCGAGTATTGAGAATTGGGGATTGATGGTTAAGTGTTGAGGATTGAGGATAGTGGATTGAGGATTGAGTATTGAAGATTGGGGGTTGATGATTGAGAATTGAGGATTGAGGATTGGGGATTGAGGATTGAGTATTGAAGATTGTGGATTTTTGATTGACGATTGAGGACTGAGGTTTGAGGATTGATTATTGAGCTTTGGGGATTGAAGGTTGTGGCCTGGGGATAGAGGATTGAATATTGAGGATTAAGGATAGAGTATGGTGGATTGAGAATCTAGGATAGGAGATTGATTATTGAGGATTGAAGATTGAGGATTGAGGTTTGAGGATTGAGAATTGAGAATTGAGGATGAGGACTAAGGGTTGAGGGTTGGGTATTGAGGATTGATCATTGAGGATTGAGGATTGAGCATTGAGGATTGAGGATTGAGGATTGAAGATTGAATATTGATGATTGAAGATTGAGGATTGAGGATTGATGGTTGTGGATTGAGGACGAGGTCTGAGGGTTAACTATTGATGCTTGAGGTCTGAGGATTGAGGATTGAGGATTGAGTACTGAAGACTGAGTATTGACGATTGAGTATCGAGGATCGAGGATTGAGGATTGAAGATTGAGGATTGGGGATTGAGGATTGACGACTGAGGATTGAGGATTGCGGATTGAGAATTGAGGATTGAGTACTGAAGGTTGAGGACTGAGGACTGAGGATTGAGTATTGAGGACTGAGGTTTGAAGATTGAGGACTGAGTGTTGTGGGTTGAGTGACGAGAATTGATGTTTGTGGATGGAGACATGAAGATTGAAGTTTGAGGATTGAGTATTGAAAACTGAGAATTCAGGATATTCTGTTGAGTATTGAGAATTGGGTATTGGTGGTTGAGTATTGGGGATTGATGGTTGAGGGTTGTGTGTTGAATATTGAGGATTGAGGATTTTAGGATTGAGGATTCAGGATTGAGGATTGTAGATTGAGAATTCAGGATTGAGGTTTCAGAATTGAGGTTTGAGGTCTGAGTATTGAGGATTGAAGATTGAGTATTGAGGATTGAGGATTCAGAATTGAGGTTTGAGGACTGAGGATTGAGGGTTGAAGATTGAGTATTGAGGATTGAAGGTTGAGGATTGAGGTTTGAGGACTGAGGACTGAGGATTGAGGATTGAGAATTGAGGATTGAGGCTTGAGGATTGTGGATTGAGGATTGAAGATTGAGGATTGGGGCTGAGGATTCAGGATTGAGGATTGAGTATTGATGATTGAGGAACGAGGATTGAGGATTGAGGATTGAGGATTGAGGATTGAGGATTCAGGATTGAGGATTGAGTATTGAAGATTGAGTATTCATGACTGAGAATTGAGAATTGAGGATTGAGGGTTGAGGTTTGAGGATCGAAGATTGAGTATTGAGGATTGAAGATTGAGGTTTGAGGATTGAGGATTGAGGATCGAGAATTGAGTATTGAGTGTAGAAGATTGACGATTGAGTATTGAAGATTGAGGATTGATGACTGAGGATTGAGGATTTAGGATTGAGGATTGAAGATGGAGTATGATGCCTGAGGGTTGAGGATTGAGGTTTGAGTATTGAATCCTGAGTATTCAGGATATTCTATTGAGTATTGAGATTTGAGGATTGATGGTTGAGTATTGAGGATTGAGGATTGAGGACTGAGTATTGAAGATTGAGGATTGATGATTGAGGATTGAGGATTGAGGATTGAGGATTGAGGATTGAGGATTGAGGATTGAGTATTGAAGAATGAGGATTGATGATTGAGGATTGAGGATTGAAGATTGAGGATTGGGTATTGAGGATTGAAGAATGAGGATTGAGGATTGAGGATTGAGGATTGAGGATTGAAGATTGAGTATTGAGGGCTGAAGACTGACGATTGAGGATTGAGGATTGAGGATTGAGGATTGAGGAGTGAGGATTGAGGATTGAGGATTGAGAATTGAGGATTGAGGATTGAAGATTGAGTATTGAGGATTGAAGGTTGAGGATTGAGGATTGAGGACTGAGGATTGACGATGAGGGCTGAGGGTTGAGGATTGAGGTTTGAGGACTGAGGACTGAGGATTGAGGATTGAGAATTGAGGATTGAGGATTGAGGATTGAAGATTGAGGATTGGGTATTGAGGATTGAAGAATGAGTATTGAGGATTGAGGATTGAGGATTGAGAATTGAAAATTGAGTATTGAGGATTGACGACTGACGATTGAGGATTGAGGATTGAGGATTGAGGATTGAGGATTGAGGATTGAGGATTGAGAATTGAGGATTGAGTATTGAAGATTGAGTATTGAGGATTGAAGATTGAGGATTGAGGATTGAGCATTGAGGATTGACAATGAGGTCTGAGGGTTGATGTTTGAGGTTCGAAGACTGAGGACTGAGGATTGAGGATTGAGAATTGAGGATTGAGGATTGAGGATTGAAGATTGAGTATTGGGTATTGAGGATTGAAGAATTAGTATTGAAAATTGAGGATTGAGGATTGAGGATTGAGGATTGAGGATTGAAGATTGAGCATTGCGGATTGAGGATTGAGGATTGAGGATTGAGGATTGAGGATTGAGGATTGAGGATCGAAGATTGAGTATTGAGGATTGAAGATTCAGGATTGAGGATTGAGGGTTGAGGATTGAGTATTGAGGATTGAAGATTGAGTATTGAGGATTGAATGTTGGGGGTTGAGGATTGAGGATTGAAGGCTGAGGATTTGGGACTAAGGACTGAAGATTGAGGATCGAGGATTGAGGCTTGAGGATTGATGATTGAGGATTGAGGATTGAGGGTTGAGGATTGAAGATTGAGTATTGAGGATTGAAGATTGAGTATTGAGAATTGAGGACTGAGGATTGAGGATTGACGATTGAGTATTGAGGATTGAAGATTGAGGATTGGGGATTGAGGATTGATGATTGAGGATTGAGGATTGAGGATTGAGGATTGAGGATTGAAGATTGAGTAATGAGGATTGAAGATTGAGGATTGGGGATTGATGATTAAAGATTGAGGACTGAGTGTTGAGGGTTGAGTGATGTGAATAAATGCTTGTGGATGGAGACATGAAGATTGAAGATTGAGGATTGAGTATTGAAAACTGAGAATTCTGGATATTCTATTGAGTATTGAGGATTGAGTATTGATGATTGAGTATTGAGGATTGATGATTGAGGATTGAGGATTGAGGATCGAGAATTGAGTATTGAGGATAGAAGATTGACGATTGAGTATTGAAGATTGAGGATTGATGACTGAGGATTGAGGATTTAGGATTGAGGATTGAGGATTGAGGATTGAAGAATGAGGATTAACGATTGAGGATTGGGGATTGAGGATCTAGGATTGGAGATTGGTTATTGAGGATTGAAGTTTGAGAATTGAGGATTGAGAATTGAGAATTGAGAATTGAGGATGAGGACTGAGGGTTGAGGATTGAGGTTTGAGGAATGAGGATTGAGGATTGAGGATTGAGGATTGAGGATTGAGGATTGAGGATTGAGGATTGAGGATTGAGTATTGAAGATTGAGTATTCATGACTGAGGATTGAGGATTGAGGATTGAGGGTTGAGGTTTGAGGATCGAAGATTGGGTATTGAGGATTGAAGAATGAGGATTGAAAATTGAAGATTGAGGATTGAGAATTGAGGATTGAAGATTGAGGATTGAGGATTGTACATTGAGGACTGAGTGTTGAGGGTTGAGTGATGAGAACTGAAGTTTGTGGATAGAGGTTTGAAGATTGCAGATTGAGTATTGAGTATTGAAAACTGTGAATTGGGGGTATTCTATAGAGGATTGAGGATTGACAAATGATTGTCGAGGACTAAGGACCGAAGATTGAGGATTCAGAATTGAGGATTCAGAATTGAGGTTTGAGGACTGAGGATTGAGGATTGAAGATTGAGTATTGAGGATTGATGATTGAGGATTGAGGATTGAGGATTGAGGATTGAGGATTGAGGATGATGTCTGAGGGTTGAGGATTGAGGATTGAGAATTGAGGATTGAAGACTGACGATTGAGGATTGAGGATTGAGGATTGAGTATTAAGGATTGAGGATTGAAGGTTGAGTATTGAGGATTGACGATTGAGGGATGAGGGTTGAGGATTGAGGTTTGAGGACTGAGGACTGAGGATTGAAGATTGAGGATTGAGGATTGAGGATTGAGGATTAAAGATTGAGGATTGAGGATTGAGGATTGAGAATTGAGGATTGAGTATTGAAGATTGAGTATTGAGGATTGAAGATTGAGGATTGAGGATTGAGCATTGAGGATTGACAATGAGGTCTGAGGGTTGATGTTTGAGGTTCGAAGACTGAGGACTGAGGATTGAGGATTGAGAATTGAGGATTGAGGATTGAGGATTGAAGATTGAGTATTGGGTATTGAAAACTGTGAATTGATGATACAGTATTGAGGATTGAGAATTGACAACTGACTGTTGAGGACTGAGGTCTGAAGATTGAGGATTCAGGTTTGAAGACTCAGGATTGAGGTTTGAGGACTGAGGATTGAGGATTGAGGATTGAGGATTGAGCATTGAGGATTGAAGATTGAGGTCTGGGGATTGAGGATTGAAGATTGATTACTGAGGATTGAAGATTGAGAATTGAGAATTGAGGATTGAGAATTGGGAATTGAGGACGAGGACTGAGGGTTGAGTATTGAGGTTTGAGGAATGAGGATTGAGGATTGAGGATTGAAGATTGAGTATTGAGGATTGAATGTTGACGATTGAGGATTGAAGATTGAGTATTGAGGATTGAAGATTGAGGATTGAGGATTGAGGATTGAGGATTGATGATTGAAGATTGAGTATTGGGTATTGAGGATTGAAGAATGAGGATTGAAAATTGAGGATTGAGGATTGAGAATTGAGGATTGAGGATTGAGGATTGAGGATTGAACATTGAGGTCTGAGTGATGAGGGTTGAGTGATGAGAATTGATGTTTGTGGATAGAGGTTTGAAGATTGCAGATTGAGTATTGAGTATTGAAAGCTGTGAATTGAGGGTATTCTATTGAGGATTGAGGATTGACAACTGATTGTTGAGGACTGAGGGCCGAAGGTTGAGGATTCAGGATTGAGGATTCAGAATTGAGGTTTGAGGACTGAGGACTGAGGATTGAAGATTGAGTATCGAGTATTGAAAATTGAGGATTGAGGGTTGAGGATTGAGGATTGAGGATCGAGGATTCAAGATTGAGTTTTGAGGATTGAAGATTGAGGATTGAGGTTTGGGGACTGAGGATTGAGGATTGAGGATTGAAGATTGAGGATTGAGGATTGAGGATAGAGGATTGAAGATTGAGTATTGAGGATTGAAGATTGAGGGTTGAGGATTGAGAATTGAAGATTGAGGATTTGGGACTGAGGATTGAAGATTGAGTATCGAGGATTGAGGGTTGAGGGTTGCGGATTGATGATCGAGAATTGAAGATTGAGGATTGGGTATTGAGGATTGAAGAATGAGGATTGGTGCTTGAGGATTGAGGATTGAGTATTGAAGATTGAGTATTGAGGATTGAAGGTTGACGATTCAGGATTGAAGATTGAGTATTGAGGATTGAAGATTGAGGATTGAGGATTGAGGATTGATGATTGAGTATTGAAGATTGTGGATTGGGGACTGAGGATTGAAGATTGAGAATTCAGGATTGAGGTTTCAGAATTGAGGTTTGAGGTCTGAGTATTGAGGATTGAAGATTGAGTATTGAGGATTGAGGATTCAGAATTGAGGTTTGAGGACTGAGGATTGAGGGTTGAAGATTGAGTATTGAGGATTGAAGGTTGAGGATTGAGGTTTGAGGACTGAGGACTGAGGATTGAGGATTGAGAATTGAGGATTGAGGCTTGAGGATTGTGGATTGAGGATTGAAGATTGAGGATTGGGGACTGAGGATTCAGGATTGAGGATTGAGTATTGATGATTGAGGAACGAGGATTGAGGATTGAGGATTGAGGATTGAGGATTGAGGATTCAGGATTGAGGATTGAGTATTGCAGATTGAGTATTCATGACTGAGAATTGAGGATTGAGGATTGAGGGTTGAGGTTTGAGGATCGAAGATTGAGTATTGAGGATTGAAGATTGAGGTTTGAGGATTGAGGATTGAGGATCGAGAATTGAGTATTGAGTGTAGAAGATTGACTATTGAGTATTGAAGATTGAGGATTGATGACTGAGGATTGCGGATTTAGGATTGAGGATTGAAGATGGAGTATGATGCCTGAGGGTTGAGGATTGAGGTTTGAGTATTGAATCCTGAGTATTCAGGATATTCTATTGAGTATTGAGATTTGAGGATTGATGGTTGAGTATTGAGGATTGAGGATTGAGGACTGAGTATTGAAGATTGAGGATTGATGATTGAGGATTGAGGATTGAGGATTGAGGATTGAGGATTGAGGATTGAGGATTGAGTATTGAAGAATGAGGATTGATGATTGAGGATTGAGGATTGAAGATTGAGGATTGGGTATTGAGGATTGAAGAATGAGGATTGAGGATTGAGGATTGAGGATTGAGGATTGAAGATTGAGTATTGAGGGCTGAAGACTGACGATTGAGGATTGAGGATTGAGGATTGAGGATTGAGGAGTGAGGATTGAGGATTGAGGATTGAGAATTGAGGATTGAGGATTGAAGATTGAGTATTGAGGATTGAAGGTTGAGGATTGAGGATTGAGGACTGAGGATTGACGATGAGGGCTGAGGGTTGAGGATTGAGGTTTGAGGACTGAGGACTGAGGATTGAGGATTGAGAATTGAGGATTGAGGATTGAGGATTGAAGATTGAGGATTGGGTATTGAGGATTGAAGAATGAGTATTGAGGATTGAGGATTGAGGATTGAGAATTGAAAATTGAGTATTGAGGATTGACGACTGACGATTGAGGATTGAGGATTGAGGATTGAGGATTGAGGATTGAGGATTGAGGATTGAGAATTGAGGATTGAGTATTGAAGATTGAGTATTGAGGATTGAAGATTGAGGATTGAGGATTGAGCATTGAGGATTGACAATGAGGTCTGAGGGTTGATGTTTGAGGTTCGAAGACTGAGGACTGAGGATTGAGGATTGAGAATTGAGGATTGAGGATTGAGGATTGAAGATTGAGTATTGGGTATTGAGGATTGAAGAATTAGTATTGAAAATTGAGGATTGAGGATTGAGGATTGAGGATTGAGGATTGAAGATTGAGCATTGCGGATTGAGGATTGAGGATTGAGGATTGAGGATTGAGGATTGAGGATTGAGGATCGAAGATTGAGTATTGAGGATTGAAGATTCAGGATTGAGGATTGAGGGTTGAGGATTGAGTATTGAGGATTGAAGATTGAGTATTGAGGATTGAATGTTGGGGGTTGAGGATTGAGGATTGAAGGCTGAGGATTTGGGACTAAGGACTGAAGATTGAGGATCGAGGATTGAGGCTTGAGGATTGATGATTGAGGATTGAGGATTGAGGGTTGAGGATTGAAGATTGAGTATTGAGGATTGAAGATTGAGTATTGAGAATTGAGGACTGAGGATTGAGGATTGACGATTGAGTATTGAGGATTGAAGATTGAGGATTGGGGATTGAGGATTGATGATTGAGGATTGAGGATTGAGGATTGAGGATTGAGGATTGAAGATTGAGTAATGAGGATTGAAGATTGAGGATTGGGGATTGATGATTAAAGATTGAGGACTGAGTGTTGAGGGTTGAGTGATGTGAATAAATGTTTGTGGATGGAGACATGAAGATTGAAGATTGAGGATTGAGTATTGAAAACTGAGAATTCTGGATATTCTATTGAGTATTGAGGATTGAGTATTGATGATTGAGTATTGAGGATTGATGATTGAGGATTGAGGATTGAGGATCGAGAATTGAGTATTGAGGATAGAAGATTGACGATTGAGTATTGAAGATTGAGGATTGATGACTGAGGATTGAGGATTTAGGATTGAGGATTGAGGATTGAGGATTGAAGAATGAGGATTAACGATTGAGGATTGGGGATTGAGGATCTAGGATTGGGGATTGGTTATTGAGGATTGAAGTTTGAGAATTGAGGATTGAGAATTGAGAATTGAGAATTGAGGATGAGGACTGAGGGTTGAGGATTGAGGCTTGAGGAATGAGGATTGAGGATTGAGGATTGAGGATTGAGGATTGAGGATTGAGGATTGAGGATTGAGGATTGAGTATTGAAGATTGAGTATTCATGACTGAGGATTGAGGATTGAGGATTGAGGGTTGAGGTTTGAGGATCGAAGATTGGGTATTGAGGATTGAAGAATGAGGATTGAAAATTGAAGATTGAGGATTGAGAATTGAGGATTGAAGATTGAGGATTGAGGATTGTACATTGAGGACTGAGTGTTGAGGGTTGAGTGATGAGAACTGAAGTTTGTGGATAGAGGTTTGAAGATTGCAGATTGAGTATTGAGTATTGAAAACTGTGAATTGGGGGTATTCTATAGAGGATTGAGGATTGACAAATGATTGTCGAGGACTAAGGACCGAAGATTGAGGATTCAGAATTGAGGATTCAGAATTGAGGTTTGAGGACTGAGGATTGAGGATTGAAGATTGAGTATTGAGGATTGATGATTGAGGATTGAGGATTGAGGATTGAGGATTGAGGATTGAGGATGATGTCTGAGGGTTGAGGATTGAGGATTGAGAATTGAGGATTGAAGACTGACGATTGAGGATTGAGGATTGAGGATTGAGTATTAAGGATTGAGGATTGAAGGTTGAGTATTGAGGATTGACGATTGAGGGATGAGGGTTGAGGATTGAGGTTTGAGGACTGAGGACTGAGGATTGAAGATTGAGGATTGAGGATTGAGGATTGAGGATTAAAGATTGAGGATTGAGGATTGAGGATTGAGAATTGAGGATTGAGTATTGAAGATTGAGTATTGAGGATTGAAGATTGAGGATTGAGGATTGAGCATTGAGGATTGACAATGAGGTCTGAGGGTTGATGTTTGAGGTTCGAAGACTGAGGACTGAGGATTGAGGATTGAGAATTGAGGATTGAGGATTGAGGATTGAAGATTGAGTATTGGGTATTGAAAACTGTGAATTGATGATACAGTATTGAGGATTGAGAATTGACAACTGACTGTTGAGGACTGAGGTCTGAAGATTGAGGATTCAGGTTTGAAGACTCAGGATTGAGGTTTGAGGACTGAGGATTGAGGATTGAGGATTGAGGATTGAGCATTGAGGATTGAAGATTGAGGTCTGGGGATTGAGGATTGAAGATTGATTACTGAGGATTGAAGATTGAGAATTGAGAATTGAGGATTGAGAATTGGGAATTGAGGACGAGGACTGAGGGTTGAGTATTGAGGTTTGAGGAATGAGGATTGAGGATTGAGGATTGAAGATTGAGTATTGAGGATTGAATGTTGACGATTGAGGATTGAAGATTGAGTATTGAGGATTGAAGATTGAGGATTGAGGATTGAGGATTGAGGATTGATGATTGAAGATTGAGTATTGGGTATTGAGGATTGAAGAATGAGGATTGAAAATTGAGGATTGAGGATTGAGAATTGAGGATTGAGGATTGAGGATTGAGGATTGAACATTGAGGACTGAGTGATGAGGGTTGAGTGATGAGAATTGATGTTTGTGGATAGAGGTTTGAAGATTGCAGATTGAGTATTGAGTATTGAAAGCTGTGAATTGAGGGTATTCTATAGAGGATTGAGGATTGACAACTGATTGTTGAGGACTGAGGGCCGAAGATTGAGGATTCAGGATTGAGGATTCAGAATTGAGGTTTGAGGACTGAGGACTGAGGATTGAAGATTGAGTATCGAGTATTGAAAATTGAGGATTGAGGGTTGAGGATTGAGGATTGAGGATCGAGGATTCAAGATTGAGTTTTGAGGATTGAAGATTGAGGATTGAGGTTTGGGGACTGAGGATTGAGGATTGAGGATTGAAGATTGAGGATTGAGGATTGAGGATAGAGGATTGAAGATTGAGTATTGAGGATTGAAGATTGAGGGTTGAGGATTGAGAATTGAAGATTGAGGATTTGGGACTGAGGATTGAAGATTGAGTATCGAGGATTGAGGGTTGAGGGTTGCGGATTGATGATCGAGAATTGAAGATTGAGGATTGGGTATTGAGGATTGAAGAATGAGGATTGGTGCTTGAGGATTGAGGATTGAGTATTGAAGATTGAGTATTGAGGATTGAAGGTTGACGATTCAGGATTGAAGATTGAGTATTGAGGATTGAAGATTGAGGATTGAGGATTGAGGATTGATGATTGAGTATTGAAGATTGTGGATTGGGGACTGAGGATTGAAGATTGAGAATTCAGGATTGAGGTTTCAGAATTGAGGTTTGAGGTCTGAGTATTGAGGATTGAAGATTGAGTATTGGGGATTGAAGATTGAGGATTCAGGATTGAGGATTCGGAATTGAGCTTTGAGGACTGAGGATTGAGGATTGAAGATTGAGTATTGAGGATTGAGGATTGAGGATTGAAGATTGAGGATTGGGTATTGAGGATTGAAGAATGAGGATTGAGGATTGAGGATTGAGGATTGAGGATTGAAGATTGAGTATTGAGGGCTGAAGACTGACGATTGAGGATTGAGGATTGAGAATTGAGGATTGAGGATTGAGGATTGAGGATTGAACATTGAGGACTGAGTGATGAGGGTTGAGTGATGAGAATTGATGTTTGTGGATAGAGGTTTGAAGATTGCAGATTGAGTATTGAGTATTGAAAGCTGTGAATTGAGGGTATTCTATTGAGGATTGAGGATTGACAACTGATTGTTGAGGACTGAGGGCCGAAGATTGAGGATTCAGGATTGAGGATTCAGAATTGAGGTTTGAGGACTGAGGACTGAGGATTGAAGATTGAGTATCGAGTATTGAAGATTGAGGATTGAGGGTTGAGGATTGAGGATTGAGGATCGAGGATTCAAGATTGAGTTTTGAGGATTGAAGATTGAGGATTGAGGTTTGGGGACTGAGGATTGAGGATTGAGGATAGAGGATTGAAGATTGAGTATTGAGGATTGAAGATTGAGGGTTGAGGATTGAGAATTGAAGATTGAGGATTTGGGACTGAGGATTGAAGATTGAGTATCGAGGATTGAGGGTTGAGGGTTGCGGATTGATGATCGAGAATTGAAGATTGAGGATTGGGTATTGAGGATTGAAGAATGAGGATTGGTGCTTGAGGATTGAGGATTGAGTATTGAAGATTGAGTATTGAGGATTGAAGGTTGACGATTCAGGATTGAAGATTGAGTATTGAGGATTGAAGATTGAGGATTGAGGATTGAGGATTGATGATTGAGTATTGAAGATTGTGGATTGGGGACTGAGGATTGAAGATTGAGAATTCAGGATTGAGGTTTCAGAATTGAGGTTTGAGGTCTGAGTATTGAGGATTGAAGATTGAGTATTGAGGATTGAAGATTGAGGATTCAGGATTGAGGATTCGGAATTGAGCTTTGAGGACTGAGGATTGAGGATTGAAGATTGAGTATTGAGGATTGAGGATTGAGGATTGAAGATTGAGGATTGGGTATTGAGGATTGAAGAATGAGGATTGAGGATTGAGGATTGAGGATTGAGGATTGAAGATTGAGTATTGAGGGCTGAAGACTGACGATTGAGGATTGAGGATTGAGGATTGAGGATTGAGGAGTGAGGATTGAGGATTGAGGATTCAGGATTGAGGATTGAGTATTGAAGATTGAGTATTCATGACTGAGAATTGAGGATTGAGGATTGAGGGTTGAGGTTTGAGGATCGAAGATTGAGTATTGAGGATTGAAGATTGAGGTTTGAGGATTGAGGATTGAGGATCGAGAATTGAGTATTGAGTATAGAAGATTGACGATTGAGTATTGAAGATTGAGGATTGATGACTGAGGATTGAGGATTTAGGATTGAGGATTGAAGATGGAGTATGATGCCTGAGGGTTGAGGATTGAGGTTTGAGTATTGAATCCTGAGTATTCAGGATATTCTATTGAGTATTGAGATTTGAGGATTGATGGTTGAGCATTGAGGATTGAAGATTGAGGTCTGGGGATTGAGGATTGAAGATTGATTACTGAGGATTGAAGATTGAGAATTGAGAATTGAGGATTGAGAATTGGGAATTGAGGACGAGGACTGAGGGTTGAGTATTGAGGTTTGAGGAATGAGGATTGAGGATTGAGGATTGAAGATTGAGTATTGAGGATTGAATGTTGACGATTGAGGATTGAAGATTGAGTATTGAGGATTGAAGATTGAGGATTGAGGATTGAGGATTGAGGATTGATGATTGAAGATTGAGTATTGGGTATTGAGGATTGAAGAATGAGGATTGAAAATTGAGGATTGAGGATTGAGAATTGAGGATTGAGGATTGAGGATTGAGGATTGAATATTGAGGACTGAGTGATGAGGGTTGAGTGATGAGAATTGATGTTTGTGGATAGAGGTTTGAAGATTTCAGATTGAGTATTGAGTATTGAAAGCTGTGAATTGAGGGTATTCTATTGAGGATTGAGGATTGACAACTGATTGTTGAGGACTGAGGGCCGAAGATTGAGGATTCAGGATTGAGGATTCAGAATTGAGGTTTGAGGACTGAGGACTGAGGATTGAAGATTGAGTATCGAGTATTGAAAATTGAGGATTGAGGGTTGAGGATTGAGGATTGAGGATCGAGGATTCAAGATTGAGTTTTGAGGATTGAAGATTGAGGATTGAGGTTTGGGGACTGAGGATTGAGGATTGAGGATTGAAGATTGAGTATTGAGGATTGAAGGTTGAGGATTGAGGATTGAGGACTGAGGATTGACGACGAGGGCTGAGGGTTGAGGATTGAGGTTTGAGGACTGAGGACTGAGGATTGAGGATTGAGAATTGAGGATTGAGGATTGAGGATTGAAGATTGAGGATTGGGTATTGAGGATTGAAGAATGAGTATTGAGGATTGAGGATTGAGGATTGAGAATTGAAAATTGAGTATTGAGGATTGACGACTGACGATTGAGGATTGAGGATTGAGGATTGAGGATTGAGGATTGAGGATTGAGGATTGAGAATTGAGGATTGAGTATTGAAGATTGAGTATTGAGGATTGAAGATTGAGGATTGAGGATTGAGCATTGAGGATTGACAATGAGGTCTGAGGGTTGATGTTTGAGGTTCGAAGACTGAGGACTGAGGATTGAGGATTGAGAATTGAGGATTGAGCATTGAGGATTGAAGATTGAGTATTGGGTATTGAGGATTGAAGAATTAGTATTGAAAATTGAGGATTGAGGATTGAGGATTGAGGATTGAGGATTGAAGATTGAGGATTGCGGATTGAGGATTGAGGATTGAGGATTGAGGATTGAGGATTGAGGATTGAGGATTGAGGATTGAACATTGAGGATTGGGTGTTGAGGATTGAAGAATGAGGATTGAGGATTGAGGATTGAGGATTGAGGATTGAAGATTGAGTATTGTGGATTGAAGGTTGAGTATTGAGCATTGAAGATTGAGGATTGAGGATTGAAGACTGAGGATTGACGATGAAGGCTGAGGGTTGAGGATTGAGGTTTGAGGACTGAGGACTGAGGATTGAGGATTGAGGATTGAGGATTGAGGAATGAGAATTGAGGGTTGAGGGTTGAGGATTGAAGATTGAGGATTGGGTATTGAGGATTGAAGAATGAGGATTGAGGATTGAGGATTGAGGATTGAGGATTGATGATTGAGTATTGAGGATTGAAGACAGACGATTGAGGATTGAGGATTGAGAATTGAGTGTTGAGGATTGAGGATTGAGGATGTGGGCTGAGGGCTGAGGATTGAGGTTTGAGGACTGAGGACTGAGGATTGAGGATTGAGAATTGAGGATTGAGGATTGAGGATTGTAGATTGAGGATTGGGTATTGAGGATTGAAGAATGAGGATTGAGGATTGAGGATTGAGGATTGAAGATTGAGTATTGAGGATTGAAGAATGACGGTTGAGGATTGAGGATTGAGGATTGAGTATTGAGTATCGAGGATTGAAGATTCAGTATTGAGGATTGAAGATTGAGGATTCAGGATTGAGGATTCAGAATTGAGGTTTGAGGACTGAGGATTGAGGGTTGAAGATTGAGTATTGAGGATTGAAGGTTGAGGATTGAGGATTGAGGACTGAGGATTGACGATGAGGGCTGCGGGTTGAGGATTGAGGTTTGAGGACTGAGGACTGAGGATTGAGGATTGAGAATTGAGGATTGAGGATTGAGGATTGAGGATTGAGTATTGAGGATAGAGACTTGAGGATTGAGGATTGAAGATTGAGAATTGTGGATTGAAGATTGAGGATTGAGGATTGAGGATTGAGGATTGAGGATTGACGATGAGGGCGGAGGATTGAGGGTTGAGGTTTGAGGACTGAGGACTGAGGATTGAGGATTGAGAATTGAGGATTGAGGATTGTGGATTGAAGATTGAGTACTGGGTATTGAGGATTGAGGATTGAGAATTGAGGATTGAAGATTGAGGATTGAGGATTGTACATTGAGGACTGAGTGTTGAGGGTTGAGTGACGAGAACTGATGTTTGTGGATAGAGGTTTGAAGATTGCAGATTGAGTATTGAGTATTGAAAACTGTGAATTGAGGGTATTCTATAGAGGATTGAGGATTGACAACTGATTGTCGAGGACTAAGGACCGAAGATTGAGGATTCAGGATTGAGGATTCAGAATTGAGGTGTGAGGACTGAGGATTGAGGATTGAAGATTGAGTATTGAGGATTGATGATTGAGGATTGAGGATTGAGGATTGAGGATTGAGGATTGAGGATTGAGGATGATGTCTGAGGGTTGAGGATTGAGGATTGAGAATTGAGGATTGAAGACTGACGATTGAGGATTGGGGATTGAGGTTTGAGTATTAAGGATTGAGGATTGAAGATTGAGTATTGAGGTTTGAAGATTGACGGATGAGGGTTGAGGATTGAGGTTTGAGGACTGAGGACTGAGGATTGAAGATTGAGAATTGAGGATTGAGGATTGAGGATTAAAGATTGAGGATTGAGGATTGGGTATTGAGGATTGAAGAATGAGGATTGAGGTTTGAGGACTGAGGACTGAGGATTGAGGATTGAGAATTGAGGATTGAGGCTTGAGGATTGTGGATTGAGGATTGAAGATTGAGGATTTTAGGATTGAGGATTGGGGATTGATGGTTAAGTGTTGAGGATTGAGGATAGTGGATTGAGGATTGAGTATTGAAGATTGGGGGTTGATGATTGAGAATTGAGGATTGAGGATTGGGGATTGAGGATTGAGTATTGAAGATTGTGGATTTTTGATTGACGATTGAGGACTGAGGTTTGAGGATTGATTATTGAGCTTTGGGGATTGAAGGTTGTGGCCTGGGGATAGAGGATTGAATATTGAGGATTAAGGATAGAGTATGGTGGATTGAGAATCTAGGATAGGAGATTGATTATTGAGGATTGAAGATTGAGGATTGAGGTTTGAGGATTGAGAATTGAGAATTGAGGATGAGGACTAAGGGTTGAGGGTTGGGTATTGAGGATTGATCATTGAGGATTGAGGATTGAGCATTGAGGATTGAGGATTGAGGATTGAAGATTGAATATTGATGATTGAAGATTGAGGATTGAGGATTGATGGTTGTGGATTGAGGACGAGGTCTGAGGGTTAACTATTGATGCTTGAGGTCTGAGGATTGAGGATTGAGGATTGAGTACTGAAGACTGAGTATTGACGATTGAGTATCGAGGATCGAGGATTGAGGATTGAAGATTGAGGATTGGGGATTGAGGATTGACGACTGAGGATTGAGGATTGCGGATTGAGAATTGAGGATTGAGTATTGAAGGTTGAGGACTGAGGACTGAGGATTGAGTATTGAGGACTGAGGTTTGAAGATTGAGGACTGAGTGTTGTGGGTTGAGTGACGAGAATTGATGTTTGTGGATGGAGACATGAAGATTGAAGTTTGAGGATTGAGTATTGAAAACTGAGAATTCAGGATATTCTGTTGAGTATTGAGAATTGGGTATTGGTGGTTGAGTATTGGGGATTGATGGTTGAGGGTTGTGTGTTGAATATTGAGGATTGAGGATTTTAGGATTGAGGATTCAGGATTGAGGATTGTAGATTGAGTGTTGATGATAGAAGATTGAGGATTGAGGGTTGAGGGTTGAGGATTGAGAACGAAGGCTGACGGTTGAGGATTGAGGTTTGAGGATTGAGGATTGAGGACTGATGACTGAGGATTGAGGATTGAGGATTGAGCATTGAGGATTGAAGATTGAGGACTGTGGATTGAGGATTGAAGATTGATGATTAAGGATTGAGGATTGGGGATTGAGGATCTAGCATTGGAGATTGATTATTGAGGATTGAAGATTGGGGATTGAGGATTGAGGATTGAGGATGGAGGATGAGGGCTGAGGGCTGGGGATTGAGGACTGAAGGTTGAGGATTAACGATTGAGGATTGGGGATTGGGGATTGAGGATCTAGGATTGGAGATTGATTATTGTGGATTGAAGATTGAGGATTGAGGATTGAGGATTGCGAATTGAGAATTCAGGATGAGGACTGAGGTTTGAGGATTGAGGTTTGAGGAATGAGGATTGAGGATTGAGTATTGAAGATTGAGTATTCATGACTGAGGGTTGAGGATTGAGGATTGAGTGTTGAGGATTGAGGATCGAAGATTGAGTATTGAGGATTGAAGATTGAGGTTTGAGGATTGAGGATTGAGGATGGAGGATGGAGGATGAGGGCTGAGTGTTGAGGATTGAGGTTTGAGTACTGAATACTGAGAATTCAGGATATTCTATTGAGTATTGAGTATTGAGGATTGATGGTTGAGTATTGAGGTTTGAAGATTGAGGTTTGAGGAATGAGGATTGAGGATTGAGGATTGAGGATTGCGGATTGAGGATTGAGGATTGAGGATTGAGGATTGAGTGTTGAAGATTGAGGACTGATGATTGAGGATTGAGGATTGAGGATTGAGGATCGAGGATTGAGGATTGAGGATTGAAGATTGAGGATTGAGGATTGAGGATTGAGTGTTTAAGATCGAGGATTGATGATTGAGGATTGGGGATTGAGGATTGAGGTTTGAGTATTGAATACTGGGAATTCAGGATATTCTATTGAGTATTGAGAATTGAGGATTGATGGTTGAGTATTGAGGATTGAGGATTGAGTACTGAGGATTGAACATTGAGGATTGAGGATTCAGGATTGTGGATTGTAGACTGAGTATTGAGGATTGAACATTGAGGATTGAGGATTCAGGATTGTGGATTGAGGATGAGAGCTGAGGGTTGAGGATTGAGGATTGAGGATTGAGGATTGAAGATTGAGTATTGAGGATTGAGGATTGAGGATTGAGGATTGAGTATTGAAGATTGAGGATTGATGATTGTGGATTGCGGACTGAGGACTGAGGACTGAGGATTGAGGATTGAGGATTGAAGACTGAGTATTGAGGATTGAGGATAGAGGATTGAGGATTCAGGATTGAGGATTGAGGATGAGGGCTGAGGGTTGAGGATCGAGGATTGAGGATTGAGGGTTGAAGATTGAGTATTGAGGATTGAGGATTGAGGATTGAGGAATGAGTATTGAAGATTGAGGATTGATGATTGTGGATTGAGGACTGAGGATTGAGGATTGAGGATTGAGGACTGAGAATTGAGAATTGAGGATGAGGACTGAGGGTCGAGAATTGAGGTTTGAGGAACGAGGATTGAGGATTGAGGATTGAGGACTGCGGATTGACGATTGAGTATTGAAGATTGAGGATTGGTGCCTGAGGATTGACGATTGAGGATTGATGATTGAGGATTGGGTGTTGAGGATTGAAGAATGAGGATTGAGGATTGAGGATTGAGGATTGAGAATTGAAGAACGAGTATTGAGGATTGAAGACTAACGATTGAGGATTGAGGATTGAGGATTGAGGATTGAAGATTGAGTATTCAGGATTGAAGATTGAGGATTGGGGATTGAGGATTGAGGATTGAGGATTTTGGGATTGAGGATTGGGTATTGAAGATTGCGGACTGAGTGTTGAGGGTTGAGTGATGAGAAGTGATGTTTGTAGATGGAGACATGAAGATTGAAGATTGAGGATTGAGTATTGAAAACTGAGAATTCCGGATATTCTATTCAGTATTGAGAATTGAGTATTGATGGTTGAGCATTGAGGATTGATGGTTGAGGGTTGTGTGTTGAATATTGAGGATTGTGGATTTTAGGATTGAGGATTGAGGATTGAGGATTGTAGATTGAGTGTTGATGATAGAAGATTGAGGATTGAGGATTGAGGGTTGAGGATTGAGGACGATGGCTGACGGTTGAGGATTGAGGTTTGAGGATTGAGGATTGAGGACTGATGACTGAGGATTGATGATTGAGGATTGAGCATTGAGGATTGAAGATTGAGGACTGTGGATTGAGGATTGAAGATTGACGATTAAGGATTGAGGATTGGGGATTGAGGATCTAGCATTGGAGATTGATTATTGAGGATTGAAGATTGGGGATTGAGGATTGAGGATTGAGGATGGAGGATGAGGGCTGAGGGCTGGGGATTGAGGATTGAAGGTTGAGGATTAACGATTGAGGATTGGGGATTGGGGATTGAGGATCTAGGATTGGAGATTGATTATTGTGGATTGAAGATTGAGGATTGAGGATTGAGGATTGCGAATTGAGAATTCAGGATGAGGACTGAGGTTTGAGGATTGAGGTTTGAGGAATGAGGATTGAGGATTGAGTATTGAAGATTGAGTATTCATGACTGAGGGTTGAGGTTTGAGGATTGAGTGTTGAGGATTGAGGATCGAAGATTGAGTATTGAGGATTGAAGATTGAGGTTTGAGGATTGAGGATTGAGGATTGAGGACGAGGACTGGCGGTTGAGGATTGAGGTTTGAGTGTTGAGGATTGAGGACTGATGACTGAGGATTGAGGATTGAGGATTGAGCATTGAGGATTGAAGATTGAGGACTGTGGATTGAGGATTGAAGGTTGAGGACTAAGGATTGAGGATTGGGGATAGAGGATGTAGGATTGGAGGTTGATTATTGAGGATTGAGGATTGAGGATTGAGGATTGAGGATTGAGGATGGAGGATGAGTGCTGAGGGCTGAGGATTGAGGTTTGAGTATTGAATCCTGAGAATTCAGGATATTCTATCGAGTATTGAGAATTGGGGATTGATGGTTAAGTGTTGAGGATTGAGGATTGTGGATTGAGGATTGAGTATTGAAGATTGGGGGTTGATGATTGAGAATTGAGGATTGAGGATTGGGGATTGAGGATTGAGTATTGAAGATTGTGGATTTTTGATTGACGATTGAGGACTGAGGTTTGAGGATTGATTATTGAGCTTTGGGGATTGAAGGTTGTGGCCTGGGGATAGAGGATTGAATATTGAGGATTAAGGATAGAGTATGGTGGATTGAGAATCTAGGATAGGAGATTGATTATTGAGGATTGAAGATTGAGGATTGAGGTTTGAGGATTGAGAATTGAGAATTGAGGATGAGGACTAAGGGTTGAGGGTTGGGTATTGAGGATTGATCATTGAGGATTGAGGATTGAGCATTGAGGATTGAGGATTGAGGATTGAAGATTGAATATTGATGATTGAAGATTGAGGATTGAGGATTGATGGTTGTGGATTGAGGACGAGGTCTGAGGGTTAACTATTGATGCTTGAGGTCTGAGGATTGAGGATTGAGGATTGAGTACTGAAGACTGAGTATTGACGATTGAGTGTCGAGGATCGAGGATTGAGGATTGAAGATTGAGGATTGGGGATTGAGGATTGACGATTGAGGATTGAGGATTGCGGATTGAGAATTGAGGATTGAGTATTGAAGGTTGAGGACTGAGGACTGAGGATTGAGTATTGAGGACTGAGGTTTGAAGATTGAGGACTGAGTGTTGTGGGTTGAGTGACGAGAATTGACGTTTGTGGATGGAGACATGAAGATTGAAGTTTGAGGATTGAGTATTGAAAACTGAGAATTCAGGATATTCTGTTGAGTATTGAGAATTGGGTATTGGTGGTTGAGTATTGGGGATTGATGGTTGAGGGTTGTGTGTTGAATATTGAGGATTGAGGATTATAGGATTGAGGATTCAGGATTGAGGATTGTAGATTGAGTGTTGATGATAGAAGATTGAGGATTGAGGGTTGAGGGTTGAGGATTGAGAACGAAGGCTGACGGTTGAGGATTGAGGTTTGAGGATTGAGGATTGAGGACTGATGACTGAGGATTGAGGATTGAGGATTGAGCATTGAGGATTGAAGATTGAGGACTGTGGATTGAGGATTGAAGATTGATGATTAAGGATTGAGGATTGGGGATTGAGGATCAAGCATTGGAGATTGATTATTGAGGATTGAAGATTGGGGATTGAGGATTGAGGATTGAGGATGGAGGATGAGGTCTGAGGGCTGGGGATTGAGGACTGAAGGTTGAGGATTAACGATTGAGGATTGGGGATTGGGGATTGAGGATCTAGGATTGGAGATTGATTATTGTGGATTGAAGATTGAGGATTGAGGATTGAGGATTGCGAATTGAGAATTCAGGATGAGGACTGAGGTTTAAGGATAGAGGTTTGAGGAATGAGGATTGAGGATTGAGTATTGAAGATTGAGTATTCATGACTGAGGGTTGAGGATTGAGGATTGAGTGTTGAGGATTGAGGATCGAAGATTGAGTATTGAGGATTGAAGATTGAGGTTTGAGGATTGAGGATTGAGGATGGAGGATGGAGGATGAGGGCTGAGTGTTGAGGATTGAGGTTTGAGTACTGAATACTGAGAATTCAGGATGTTCTATTGAGTATTGAGTATTGAGGATTGATGGTTGAGTATTGAGGTTTGAAGATTGAGGTTTGAGGAATGAGGATTGAGGATTGAGGATTGAGGATTGCGGATTGAGGATTGAGGATTGAGGATTGAGGATTGAGTGTTGAAGATTGAGGATTGATGATTGAGGATTGAGGATTGAGGATTGAGGATCGAGGATTGAGGATTGAGGATTGAAGATTGAGGATTGAGGATTGAGGATTGA
The DNA here is from genome assembly GCF_051401765.1 of Calliopsis andreniformis. NCBI lineage: Eukaryota > Metazoa > Arthropoda > Insecta > Hymenoptera > Andrenidae > Calliopsis > Calliopsis andreniformis. The sequence goes on from NW_027480480.1 coordinate 952,737, forward strand.
GTGTTTAAGATCGAGGATTGATGATTGAGGATTGGGGATTGAGGATTGAGGTTTGAGTATTGAATACTGGGAATTCAGGATATTCTATTGAGTATTGAGAATTGAGGATTGATGGTTGAGTATTGAGGATTGAGGATTGAGTACTGAGGATTGAACATTGAGGATTGAGGATTCAGGATTGTGGATTGTAGACTGAGTATTGAGGATTGAACATTGAGGATTGAGGATTCAGGATTGTGGATTGAGGATGAGAGCTGAGGGTTGAGGATTGAGGATTGAGGATTGAGGATTGAAGATTGAGTATTGAGGATTGAGGATTGAGGATTGAGGATTGAGTATTGAAGATTGAGGATTGATGATTGTGGATTGCGGACTGAGGACTGAGGATTGAGGATTGAGGATTGAAGACTGAGTATTGAGGATTGAAGATAGAGGATTGAGGATTCAGGATTGAGGATTGAGGATGAGGGCTGAGGGTTGAGGATCGAGGATTGAGGATTGAGGGTTGAAGATTGAGTATTGAGGATTGAGGATTGAGGATTGAGGAATGAGTATTGAAGATTGAGGATTGATGATTGTGGATTGAGGACTGAGGATTGAGGATTGAGGATTGAGGACTGAGAATTGAGAATTGAGGATGAGGACTGAGGGTTGAGAATTGAGGTTTGAGGAACGAGGATTGAGGATTGAGGATTGAGGACTGCGGATTGACGATTGAGTATTGAAGATTGAGGATTGATGCCTGAGGATTGACGATTGAGGATTGATGATTGAGGATTGGGTGTTGAGGATTGAAGAATGAGGATTGAGGATTGAGGATTGAGGATTGAGGATTGAAGATTGAGTATTGTGGATTGAAGGTTGAGTATTGAGCATTGAAGATTGAGGATTGAGGATTGAAGACTGAGGATTGACGATGAGGGCTGAGGGTTGAGGATTGAGGTTTGAGGACTGAGGACTGAGGATTGAGGATTGAGGATTGAGGATTGAGGATGGAGGATGAGTGCTGAGGGCTGAGGATTGAGGTTTGAGTATTGAATCCTGAGAATTCAGGATATTCTATCGAGTATTGAGAATTGGGGATTGATGGTTAAGTGTTGAGGATTGAGGATTGTGGATTGAGGATTGAGTATTGAAGATTGGGGGTTGATGATTGAGAATTGAGGATTGAGGATTGGGGATTGAGGATTGAGTATTGAAGATTGTGGATTTTTGATTGACGATTGAGGACTGAGGTTTGAGGATTGATTATTGAGCTTTGGGGATTGAAGGTTGTGGCCTGGGGATAGAGGATTGAATATTGAGGATTAAGGATAGAGTATGGTGGATTGAGAATCTAGGATAGGAGATTGATTATTGAGGATTGAAGATTGAGGATTGAGGTTTGAGGATTGAGAATTGAGAATTGAGGATGAGGACTAAGGGTTGAGGGTTGGGTATTGAGGATTGATCATTGAGGATTGAGGATTGAGCATTGAGGATTGAGGATTGAGGATTGAAGATTGAATATTGATGATTGAAGATTGAGGATTGAGGATTGATGGTTGTGGATTGAGGACGAGGTCTGAGGGTTAACTATTGATGCTTGAGGTCTGAGGATTGAGGATTGAGGATTGAGTACTGAAGACTGAGTATTGACGATTGAGTGTCGAGGATCGAGGATTGAGGATTGAAGATTGAGGATTGGGGATTGAGGATTGACGATTGAGGATTGAGGATTGCGGATTGAGAATTGAGGATTGAGTATTGAAGGTTGAGGACTGAGGACTGAGGATTGAGTATTGAGGACTGAGGTTTGAAGATTGAGGACTGAGTGTTGTGGGTTGAGTGACGAGAATTGATGTTTGTGGATGGAGACATGAAGATTGAAGTTTGAGGATTGAGTATTGAAAACTGAGAATTCAGGATATTCTGTTGAGTATTGAGAATTGGGTATTGGTGGTTGAGTATTGGGGATTGATGGTTGAGGGTTGTGTGTTGAATATTGAGGATTGAGGATTTTAGGATTGAGGATTCAGGATTGAGGATTGTAGATTGAGTGTTGATGATAGAAGATTGAGGATTGAGGGTTGAGGGTTGAGGATTGAGAACGAAGGCTGACGGTTGAGGATTGAGGTTTGAGGATTGAGGATTGAGGACTGATGACTGAGGATTGAGGATTGAGGATTGAGCATTGAGGATTGAAGATTGAGGACTGTGGATTGAGGATTGAAGATTGATGATTAAGGATTGAGGATTGGGGATTGAGGATCAAGCATTGGAGATTGATTATTGAGGATTGAAGATTGGGGATTGAGGATTGAGGATTGAGGATGGAGGATGAGGTCTGAGGGCTGGGGATTGAGGACTGAAGGTTGAGGATTAACGATTGAGGATTGGGGATTGGGGATTGAGGATCTAGGATTGGAGATTGATTATTGTGGATTGAAGATTGAGGATTGAGGATTGAGGATTGCGAATTGAGAATTCAGGATGAGGACTGAGGTTTAAGGATAGAGGTTTGAGGAATGAGGATTGAGGATTGAGTATTGAAGATTGAGTATTCATGACTGAGGGTTGAGGATTGAGGATTGAGTGTTGAGGATTGAGGATCGAAGATTGAGTATTGAGGATTGAAGATTGAGGTTTGAGGATTGAGGATTGAGGATGGAGGATGGAGGATGAGGGCTGAGTGTTGAGGATTGAGGTTTGAGTACTGAATACTGAGTATTCAGGATATTCTATTGAGTATTGAGTATTGAGGATTGATGGTTGAGTATTGAGGTTTGAAGATTGAGGTTTGAGGAATGAGGATTGAGGATTGAGGATTGAGGATTGCGGATTGAGGATTGAGGATTGAGGATTGAGGATTGAGTGTTGAAGATTGAGGATTGATGATTGAGGATTGAGGATTGAGGATTGAGGATCGAGGATTGAGGATTGAGGATTGAAGATTGAGGATTGAGGATTGAGGATTGAGTGTTTAAGATCGAGGATTGATGATTGAGGATTGGGGATTGAGGATTGAGGTTTGAGTATTGAATACTGGGAATTCAGGATATTCTATTGAGTATTGAGAATTGAGGATTGATGGTTGAGTATTGAGGATTGAGGATTGAGTACTGAGGATTGAACATTGAGGATTGAGGATTCAGGATTGTGGATTGTAGACTGAGTATCGAGGATTGAACATTGAGGATTGAGGATTCAGGATTGTGGATTGAGGATGAGAGCTGAGGGTTGAGGATTGAGGATTGAGGATTGAGGATTGAAGATTGAGTATTGAGGATTGAGGATTGAGGATTGAGGATTGAGTATTGAAGATTGAGGATTGATGATTGTGGATTGCGGACTGAGGACTGAGGATTGAGGATTGAGGATTGAAGACTGAGTATTGAGGATTGAAGATAGAGGATTGAGGATTCAGGATTGAGGATTGAGGATGAGGGCTGAGGGTTGAGGATCGAGGATTGAGGATTGAGGGTTGAAGATTGAGTATTGAGGATTGAGGATTGAGGATTGAGGAATGAGTATTGAAGATTGAGGATTGATGATTGTGGATTGAGGACTGAGGATTGAGGATTGAGGATTGAGGACTGAGAATTGAGAATTGAGGATGAGGACCGAGGGTTGAGAATTGAGGTTTGAGGAACGAGGATTGAGGATTGAGGATTGAGGACTGCGGATTGACGATTGAGTATTGAAGATTGAGGATTGATGCCTGAGGATTGACGATTGAGGATTGATGATTGAGGATTGGGTGTTGAGGATTGAAGAATGAGGATTGAGGATTGAGGATTGAGGATTGAGGATTGAAGATTGTGTATTGTGGATTGAAGGTTGAGTATTGAGCATTGAAGATTGAGGATTGAGGATTGAAGACTGAGGATTGACGATGAGGGCTGAGGGTTGAGGATTGAGGTTTGAGGACTGAGGACTGAGGATTGAGGATTGAGAATTGAGGATTGAGGATTGAGGATTGTAGATTGAGGATTGGGTATTGAGGATTGAAGAATGAGGATTGAGGATTGAGGATTGAGGATTGAGGATTGTACATTGAGGACTGAGTGTTGAGGGTTGAGTGATGAGAACTGATGTTTGTGGATAGAGGTTTGAAGATTGCAGATTGAGTATTGAGTATTGAAAACTGTGAATTGGGGGTATTCTATAGAGGATTGAGGATTGACAAATGATTGTCGAGGACTAAGGACCGAAGATTGAGGATTCAGAATTGAGGATTCATGATTGAGGTTTGAGGACTGAGGATTGAGGATTGAAGATTGAGTATTGAGGAATGATGATTGAGGATTGAGGATTGAGGATTGAGGATTGAGGATTGAGGATGATGTCTGAGGGTTGAGGATTGAGGATTGAGAATTGAGGATTGAGGATTGAGGATTGAGTATTAAGGATTGAGGATTGAAGGTTGAGTATTGAGGATTGACGATTGAGGGATGAGGGTTGAGGATTGAGGTTTGAGGACTGAGGACTGAGGATTGAAGATTGAGGATTGAGGATTGAGGATTGAGGATTAAAGATTGAGGATTGAGGATTGGGTATTGAGGATTGAAGAATGAGGATTGAGGATTGAGGATTGAGAATTGAGGATTGAAGATTGAGTATTGAGGATTGAAGACTGACGATTGAGGATTGAGGATTGAAGATTGAGTATTGAGGATTGAAGATTGAGGATTGAGGATTGAGCATTGAACATTGAGGATTGGGTATCGCGGATTGAACATTGAGGATTGAGGATTGAGGACTGAGGGTTGAGGATTGAGGTTTGAGGAATGAGGATTGAGGATTGAGGATTGAGGATTGAGGATTGAGGATTGAGGATTGAGTATTGAAGATTGAGTATTCATGACTGAGGATTGAGGATTGAGGATTGAGGGTTGAGGTTTGAGGATCGAAGATTGAGTATTGAGGATTGAAGAATGAGGATTGGGGATTGAGGATTGATGATTGAAGATTGAGTATTGAGGATTGAAGATTGAGGATTGAGGATTGAGCATTGAGGGCTGAGGATTGAAGATTGAGGACTGGGGACTGAGTGTTGAGGGTTCAGTGATGAGATTTGAAGATTGCAGATTGAGTATTGGGTATTGAAAACTGTGAATTGATGATACAGTATTGAGGATTGAGAATTGACAACTGACTGTTGAGGACTGAGGTCTGAAGATTGAGGATTCAGGTTTGAAGACTCAGGATTGAGGTTTGAGGACTGAGGATTGAGGATTGAGGATTGAGGATTGAGCATTGAGGATTGAAGATTGAGGTCTGGGGATTGAGGATTGAAGATTGATTACTGAGGATTGAAGATTGAGAATTGAGAATTGAGGATTGAGAATTGGGAATTGAGGACGAGGACTGAGGGTTGAGTATTGAGGTTTGAGGAATGATGATTGAGGATTGAGGATTGAAGATTGAGTATTGAGGATTGAATGTTGACGATTGAGGATTGAAGATTGAGTATTGAGGATTGAAGATTGAGGATTGAGGATTGAGGATTGAGGATTGATGATTGAAGATTGAGTATTGGGTATTGAGGATTGAAGAATGAGGATTGAAAATTGAGGATTGAGGATTGAGAATTGAGGATTGAGGATTGAGGATTGAGGATTGAACATTGAGGACTGAGTGATGAGGGTTGAGTGATGAGAATTGATGTTTGTGGATAGAGGTTTGAAGATTGCAGATTGAGTATTGAGTATTGAAAGCTGTGAATTGAGGGTATTCTATTGAGGATTGAGGATTGACAACTGATTGTTGAGGACTGAGGGCCGAAGATTGAGGATTCAGGATTGAGGATTCAGAATTGAGGTTTGAGGACTGAGGACTGAGGATTGAAGATTGAGTATCGAGTATTGAAAATTGAGGATTGAGGGTTGAGGATGGAGGATTGAGGATCGAGGATTCAAGATTGAGTTTTGAGGATTGAAGATTGAGGATTGAGGTTTGGGGACTGAGGATTGAGGATTGAGGATTGAAGATTGAGGATTGAGGATTGAGTATAGAGGATTGAAGATTGAGTATTGAGGATTGAAGATTGAGGGTTGAGGATTGAGAATTGAAGATTGAGGATTTGGGACTGAGGATTGAAGATTGAGTATCGAGGATTGAGGGTTGAGGGTTGCGGATTGATGATCGAGAATTGAAGATTGAGGATTGGGTATTGAGGATTGAAGAATGAGGATTGGTGCTTGAGGATTGAGGATTGAGTATTGAAGATTGAGTATTGAGGATTGAAGGTTGACGATTCAGGATTGAAGATTGAGTATTGAGGATTGAAGATTGAGGATTGAGGATTGAGGATTGATGATTGAGTATTGAAGATTGTGGATTGGGGACTGAGGATTGAAGATTGAGAATTCAGGATTGAGGTTTCAGAATTGAGGTTTGAGGACTGAGTATTGAGGATTGAAGATTGAGTATTGAGGATTGAAGATTGAGGATTCAGGATTGAGGATTCAGAATTGAGGTTTGAGGACTGAGGATTGAGGATTGAAGATTGAGTATTGAGGATTGAGGATTGAGGATTGAAGATTGAGGATTGGCTATTGAGGATTGAAGAATGAGGATTGAGGATTGAGGATTGAGGATTGAGGATTGAAGATTGAGTATTGAGGGCTGAAGACTGACGATTGAGGATTGAGGATTGAGGATTGAGGAGTGAGGATTGAAGATTTAGGATTGAGAATTGAGGATTGAGGATTGAAGATTGAGTATTGAGGATTGAAGGTTGAGGATTGAGGATTGAGGACTGAGGATTGACGATGAGGGCTGAGGGTTGAGGATTGAGGTTTGAGGACTGAGGACTGAGGATTGAGGATTGAGAATTGAGGATTCAGGATTGAGGATTGAAGATTGAGGATTGGGTATTGAGGATTGAAGAATGAGTATTGAGGATTGAGGATTGAGGATTGAGAATTGAAAATTGAGTATTGAGGATTGACGACTGACGATTGAGGATTGAGGATTGAGGATTGAGGATTGAGGATTGAGGATTGAGGATTGAGAATTGAGGATTGAGTATTGAAGATTGAGTATTGAGGATTGAATATTGAGGATTGAGGATTGAGCATTGAGGATTGACAATGAGGTCTGAGGGTTGATGTTTGAGGTTCGAAGACTGAGGACTGAGGATTGAGGATTGAGAATTGAGGATTGAGGATTGAGGATTGAAGATTCAGTATTGGGTATTGAGGATTGAAGAATTAGTATTGAAAATTGAGGATTGAGGATTGAGGATTGAGGATTGAGGATTGAAGATTGAGGATTGCGGATTGAGGATTGAGGATTGAGGATTGAGGATTGAGGATTGAGGATTGAGGATCGAAGATTGAGTATTGAGGATTGAAGATTCAGGATTGAGGATTGAGGGTTGAGGATTGAGTATTGAGGATTGAAGATTGAGTATTGAGGATTGAATGTTGGGGGTTGAGGATTGAGGATTGAAGGCTGAGGATTTGGGACTAAGGACTGAAGATTGAGGATCGAGGATTGAGGCTTGAGGATTGATGATTGAGGATTGAGGATTGAGGGTTGAGGATTGAAGATTGAGTATTGAGGATTGAAGATTGAGTATTGAGAATTGAGGACTGAGGATTGAGGATTGAACATTGAGGATTGGGTGTTGAGGATTGAAGAATGAGGATTGAGGATTGAGGATTGACGATTGAGGATTGAAGATTGAGTATTGTGGATTGAAGGTTGAGTATTGAGCATTGAAGATTGAGGATTGAGGATTGAAGACTGAGGATTGACGATGAGGGCTGAGGGTTGAGGATTGAGGTTTGAGGACTGAGGACTGAGGATTGAGGATTGAGGATTGAGGATTGAGGAATGAGAATTGAGGGTTGAGGGTTGAGGATTGAAGATTGAGGATTGGGTATTGAGGATTGAAGAATGAGGATTGAGGATTGAGGATTGAGGATTGAGGATTGAGGATTGATGATTGAGTATTGAGGATTGAAGACAGACGATTGAGGATTGAGGATTGAGAATTGAGTGTTGAGGATTGAGGATTGAGGATGTGGGCTGAGGGCTGAGGATTGAGGTTTGAGGACTGAGGACTGAGGATTGAGGATTGAGAATTGAGGATTGAGGATTGAGGATTGTAGATTGAGGATTGGGTATTGAGGATTGAAGAATGAGGATTGAAGAATGAGGATTGAGGATTGAGGATTGAGGATTGAAGATTGAGTATTGAGGATTGAAGAATGACGGTTGAGGATTGAGGATTGAGGATTGAGTATTGAGTATCGAGGATTGAAGATTCAGTATTGAGGATTGAAGATTGAGGATTCAGGATTGAGGATTCAGAATTGAGGTTTGAGGACTGAGGATTGAGGGTTGAAGATTGAGTATTGAGTATTGAAGGTTGAGGATTGAGGATTGAGGACTGAGGATTGACGATGAGGGCTGCGGGTTGAGGATTGAGGTTTGAGGACTGAGGACTGAGGATTGAGGATTGAGAATTGAGGATTGAGGATTGAGGATTGAGTACTGAAGACTGAGTATTGACGATTGAGTATCGAGGATCGAGGATCGAGGATTGAGGATTGAAGATTGAGGATTGGGGATTGAGGATTGACGATTGAGGATTGAGGATTGCGGATTGAGAATTGAGGATTGAGTATTGAAGGTTGAGGACTGAAGACTGAGGATTGAGTATTGAGGACTGAGGTTTGAAGATTGAGGACTGAGTGTTGTGGGTTGAGTGACGAGAATTGATGTTTGTGGATGGAGACATGAAGATTGAAGTTTGAGGATTGAGTATTGAAAACTGAGAATTCAGGATATTCTGTTGAGTATTGAGAATTGGGTATTGGTGGTTGAGTATTGGGGATTGATGGTTGAGGGTTGTGTGTTGAATATTGAGGATTGAGGATTTTAGGATTGAGGATTCAGGATTGAGGATTGTAGATTGAGTGTTGATGATAGAAGATTGAGGATTGAGGGTTGAGGGTTGAGGATTGAGAACGAAGGCTGACGGTTGAGGATTGAGGTTTGAGGAGTGAGGATTGAGGATTGAGGATTGAGGATTGAGGATTGAAGATTGAGTATTGTGGATTGAATGTTGAGTATTGAGCATTGAAGATTGAGGATTGAGGATTGAAGACTGAGGATTGACGATGAGGGCTGAGGGTTGAGGATTGAGGTTTGAGGACTGAGGACTGAGGATTGAGGATTGAGGATTGAGGATTGAGGAATGAGAATTGAGGGTTGAGGGTTGAGGATTGAAGATTGAGGATTGGGTATTGAGGATTGAAGAATGAGGATTGAGGATTGAGGATTGAGGATTGAGGATTGATGATTGAGTATTGAGGATTGAAGACAGACGATTGAGGATTGAGGATTGAGAATTGAGTGTTGAGGATTGAGGATTGAGGATGTGGGCTGAGGGCTGAGGATTGAGGTTTGAGGACTGAGGACTGAGGATTGAGGATTGAGAATTGAGGATTGAGGATTGAGGATTGTAGATTGAGGATTGGGTATTGAGGATTGAAGAATGAGGATTGAGGATTGAGGATTGAGGATTGAAGACTGAGGATTGACGATGAGGGCTGAGGGTTGAGGATTGAGGTTTGAGGACTGAGGATTGAGGTTTGAGGACTGAGGACTGAGGATTGAGGATTGAGGATTGAGGATTGAGGAATGAGAATTGAGGGCTGCGGGTTGAGGATTGAGGTTTGAGGACTGAGGACTGAGGATTGAGGATTGAGAATTGAGGATTGAGGATTGAGGATTGAGGATTGAGTATTGAGGATTGAGACTTGAGGATTGAGGATTGAAGATTGAGAATTGAGGATTGAAGATTGAGGATTGAGGATTGAGGATTGAGGATTGAGGATTGACGATGAGGGCGGAGGATTGAGGGTTGAGGTTTGAGGACTGAGGACTGAGGATTGAGGATTGAGAATTGAGGATTGAGGATTGTGGATTGAAGATTGAGTACTGGGTATTGAGGATTGAAGAATGAGGATTGAAAATTGAGGATTGAGGATTGAGAATTGAGGATTGAAGATTGAGGATTGAGGATTGTACATTGAGGACTGAGTGTTGAGGGTTGAGTGACGAGAACTGATGTTTGTGGATAGAGGTTTGAAGATTGCAGATTGAGTATTGAGTATTGAAAACTGTGAATTGAGGGTATTCTATAGAGGATTGAGGATTGACAACTGATTGTCGAGGACTAAGGAACGAAGATTGAGGATTCAGGATTGAGGATTCAGAATTGAGGTTTGAGGACTGAGGATTGAGGATTGAAGATTGAGTATTGAGGATTGATGATTGAGGATTGAGGATTGAGGATTGAGGATTGAGGATGATGTCTGAGGGTTGAGGATTGAGGATTGAGAATTGAGGATTGAAGACTGACGATTGAGGATTGGGGATTGAGGTTTGAGTATTAAGGATTGAGGATTGAAGATTGAGTATTGAGGTTTGAAGATTGAGGGATGAGGGTTGAGGATTGAGGTTTGAGGACTGAGGACTGAGGATTGAAGATTGAGAATTAAGGATTGAGGATTGAGGATTAAAGATTGAGGATTGAGGATTGGGTATTGAGGATTGAAGAATGAGGATTGAGGATTGAGGATTGAGAATTGAGGATTGAAGATTGAGTACTGAGGATTGAAGACTGACGATTGAGGATTGAGGATTGAGGATTGAGGATAGAGGATTGAGGATTGAGGATTGAGAATTGCGGATTGTGGATTGAAGGTTGAGTATTGAGCATTGAAGACTTTGGATTGAGGATTGAAGATTGAGGATTGACGGTGAGGGCTGAGGGTTGAGGATTGAGGTTTGAGGACTGAGGACTGAGGATTGAGGATTGAGAATTGAGGATTGAGGCTTGAGGATTGTGGATTGAGGATTGAAGATTGAGGATTGGGGACTGAGGATTCAGGATTGAGGATTGAGTATTGATGATTGAGGATTGAGGATTGAAGATTGAATATTGATGATTGAAGATTGAGGATTGAGGATTGATGGTTGTGGATTGAGGACGAGGTCTGAGGGTTAACAATTGATGCTTGAGGTCTGAGGATTGAGGATTGAGGATTGAGTACCGAAGACTGAGTATTGACGATTGAGTATCGAGGATCGAGGATTGAGGATTGAAGATTGAGGATTGGGGATTGAGGATTGACGATTGAGGATTGAGGATTGCGGATTGAGAATTGAGGATTGAGTATTGAAGGTTGAGGACTGAGGACTGAGGATTGAGTATTGAGGACTGAGGTTTGAAGATTGAGGACTGAGTGTTGTGGGTTGAGTGACGAGAATTGATGTTTGTGGATGGAGACATGAAGATTGAAGTTTGAGGATTGAGTATTGAAAACTGAGAATTCAGGATATTCTGTTGAGTATTGAGAATTGGGTATTGGTGGTTGAGTATTGGGGATTGATGGTTGAGGGTTGTGTGTTGAATATTGAGGATTGAGGATTTTAGGATCGAGGATTCAGGATTGAGGATTGTAGATTGAGTGTTGATGATAGAAGATTGAGGATTGAGGGTTGAGGGTTGAGGATTGAGAACGAAGGCTCACGGTTGAGGATTGAGGTTTGAGGATTGAGGATTGAGGACTGATGACTGAGGATTGAGGATTGAGGATCGAGCATTGAGGATTGAAGATTGAGGACTGTGGATTGAGGATTGAAGATTGATGATTAAGGATTGAGGATTGGGGATTGAGGATCTAGCATTGGAGATTGATTATTGAGGATTGAAGATTGGGGATTGAGGATTGAGGATTGAGGATGGAGGATGAGGGCTGAGGGCTGGGGATTGAGGACTGAAGGTTGAGGATTAACGATTGAGGATTGGGGATTGGGGATTGAGGATCTAGGATTGGAGATTGATTATTGTGGATTGAAGATTGAGGATTGAGTATTGAGGATTGCGAATTGAGAATTCAGGATGAGGACTGAGGTTTGAGGATTGAGGTTTGAGGAATGAGGATTGAGGATTGAGTATTGAAGATCGAGTATTCATGACTGAGGGTTGAGGATTGAGGATTGAGTGTTGAGGATTGAGGATCGAAGATTGAGTATTGAGGATTGAAGATTGAGGTTTGAGGATTGAGGATTGAGGATGGAGGATGGAGGATGAGGGCTGAGTGTTGAGGATTGAGGTTTGAGTACTGAATACTGAGAATTCAGGATATTCTTTTGAGTATTGAGTATTGAGGATTGATGGTTGAGTATTGAGGTTTGAGGATTGAGGTTTGAGGAATGAGGATTGAGGATTGAGGATTGAGGATTGCGGATTGAGGATTGAGGATTGAGGATTGAGGATTGAGTGTTGAAGATTGAGGATTGATGATTGAGGATTGAGGATTGAGGATTGAGGATCGAGGATTGAGGATTGAGGATTGAAGATTGAGGATTGAGGATTGAGGATTGAGTGTTTAAGATCGAGGATTGATGATTGAGGATTGGGGATTGAGGATTGAGGTTTGAGTATTGAATACTGGGAATTCAGGATATTCTATTGAGTATTGAGAATTGAGGATTGATGGTTGAGTATTGAGGATTGAGGATTGAGTACTGAGGATTGAACATTGAGGATTGAGGATTCAGGATTGTGGACTGTAGACTGAGTATTGAGGATTGAACATTGAGGATTGAGGATTCAGGATTGTGGATTGAGGATGAGAGCTGAGGTTTGAGGATTGAGGATTGAGGATTGAGGATTGAAGATTGAGTATTGAGGATTGAGGATTGAGGATTGAGGGTTGAGTATTGAAGATTGAGGATTGATGATTGTGGATTGCGGACTGAGGACTGAGGATTGAGGATTGAGGATTGAAGACTGAGTATTGAGGATTGAAGATAGAGGATTGAGGATTCAGGATTGAGGATTCAGGATGAGGGCTGAGGGTTGAGGATCGAGGATTGAGGATTGAGGGTTGAAGATTGAGTATTGAGGATTGAGGATTGAGGATTGAGGAATGAGTATTGAAGATTGAGGATTGATGATTGTGGATTGAGGACTGAGGATTGAGGATTGAGGATTGAGGACTGAGAATTGAGAATTGAGGATGAGGACTGAGGGTTGAGAATTGAGGTTTGAGGAACGAGGATTGAGGATTGAGGATTGAGGACTGCGGATTGACGATTGAGTATTGAAGATTGAGGATTGATGACTGAGGATTGACGATTGAGGATTGATGATTGAGGATTGATAATTGAAGATTGAGTATGGAGGATTGAAGATTGAGGATTGAGGATTGAGGATTGAGAATTGAGAATTGAGGATGGGGACTGAGGGTTGAGGATTGAGGTTTGAGGAATGAGGATTGAGGATTGAGGACTGAGGATTGAGGATTGAGGTTTGAGGATTGAGAATTGAGAATTGAGGATGAGGACAGAGGGTTGAGGGTTGGGTATTGAGGATTGAACATTGAGGATTGAGGATTGAGCATTGAGGATTGAGGATTGAGGATGGAAGATTGAATATTGATGATTGAAGATTGAGGATTGAGGATTGATGGTTGTGGATTGAGGACGAGGTCTGAGGGTTAACTATTGATGCTTGAGGTCTGAGGATTGAGGATTGAGGATTGAGAATTGAGGATTGAGGATTGAACATTGAGGACTGAGTGTTGATTGTTGAATCATGAGAATTGATGTTTGTGA